>NC_045960.1:87343115-87712468 GCF_010909765.2 Amblyraja radiata
CCATCCTGTGCGTGAATTCGCAGCTTTAACCTGCGCTACTCGAGCGGACGAAAGCAACGATCATAGAGTGGAATATATGACATTTCGGGTCGATACCCTTCTTCAGACTGTCAGGGGAAAGAGGATCAAGAGATATAGATGGTACTAAGGACAAATGAATGGAACATATGCCTATACCTCCCGTTGCCCTTTCCCTTGACTCTCAGTCTGAAGAAGAGACTTGACCCGAAATGTCACCTATTCCGCTCAATGATCGTAGTTTTCATCCGTCTGTCCGTGCGTTCGCTCGCTCTTGGTGCCGGCGCTTCTCCCCTCAGACTCTGCCAAACAAAACACACACACACAGAGAGCACGTCCGGCAGATCAGTGCGGGCCGAGACCAGCAGTAGGGAGAAGGATAACATCAAACGGGTCATGGCAGCTATCGAATAAGTATGGAAATGGTAAGGGGAAATTTTAAAAAACACCCGAAGGAAATAGATGTTTAACCAAAAAAAGGGGGCCGGCGATCGCTCCGTGCCCGTGTCGGGAGGGGGGGGGGGGGGGGGCAGGGCCAGCATTAAGCCGAAGGGGGCCCCGCGCTAGAGTAATCTACTCTCGGCTCAGGTAGATCTTCCACAGGTGGAGGGGGGAGAGAGGGGTGGAGAGAGAGAATAGAGGGGTGGAGGGGGAAGAAAAGGATAGATGGGGAGGGGGTGTGAGGGGGGATGGAGAAGGGGGAGGTGGGTCGTCCCTCTTGGTCCTGGGGCAGCGTTCCCACCCCTCCAGTTGCCGTGCTTCACGCACACAGCCCCGGCTCCACCCCTCTCTCTCCCCAGGGAGACACGGTGAACAATACAGGGAGGGCCGGGCCAGGGATCGGAGCAACATTTACAAATCTCGGCCTGGGATGGGCGGCGGCTCTGGGGAGTGGGTGGCATTTCGGGTCGAGACTCTTCTGCAGACAATCGCAAGTACTCTCACCGACGAGAGTTCAGTTCAGTCTGAAG
The DNA here is from genome assembly GCF_010909765.2 of Amblyraja radiata. Classification (NCBI taxonomy): domain Eukaryota; kingdom Metazoa; phylum Chordata; class Chondrichthyes; order Rajiformes; family Rajidae; genus Amblyraja; species Amblyraja radiata. The sequence goes on from NC_045960.1 coordinate 87,344,105, forward strand.
AAGGGTTGCATCCAATCACCGAACAGATTCCCTTAAAATTCCCATCCAATCAACAAATCGGTCTCCTCCCATCCAATCAGCCGCTGTCTCCAAGGGCATTGTGTCCAATCACATAATGCACTGCTCACTCGGTGGCCAATCAGACACAGTCTCCTTGGGGCCTTTTGATCAATTATTGACCTGTTTCCCTCACCGAAGCAGGCAATGGCTGCAGCCAACACACAGAGAGAGAGAGAGAAGGGGATATGCAAGAAAGTAGCTATGACATATAATACCCAATAAATTATATTATAAATACACAATAAACAAGCTATGCATTCTTGTACTCTTACATGGGTATGACTGCACATTAAAAAATACCCCTCCCCCCACCCCCACCCCCCCCTTCCTTCCAAACCTCAGCCTCAGTACCCCTAGTTCCTAAAACCCATTTCATCACTGCCAATGATGCTGCCTGACCTGCTGAGTTACTCCAGCATTTTGAGTCTGCCTCCATGTGGCATCAAACTACAGCTGCTGAACTCCCACCCTGAAGACAACATCTTGGGCACCCTGCATAAATAAAACCCAACATGGCACTTTACTTTTCAATAGGTGCATCCAGTCTTCTGAATTCACTGTAGAGTTCAATAATTCCAGGTAACCTGTGCTTTCATTTTTTTTTTTGCCTGTTTTCCAACCTTTACAGAATCTATGATGCCATGTCTTTGTGCACATTAGTGCCATGCAAGGCAGCATCATCATCCAATTGTTTCTGTTTTGTTTGCACTCCTCATTGTTACACCTCATGCCTAACATAACTCTTGCTGGAGAGGAGCTCTAAAGGGCTAATTGGAAATGCCACAACCCACAACCATATTCATCCCAATTTCAGTCAGCCTGCTGAACATGCCGAAGACCACACAAGTATATATGTATTCATGTTCATAAGTGATAGGAGCAGAATTAGGCCATTCAGCCCATCAAATCTACTCCACCATTCAATCATGGCTGATATATCTCTCCCTCCGAACCCCATTCTCCTGTCTTCTCGTTGTAAACCCCGACACCTGCACTAATCGAGAATCTATCTATTTCTGCCTTCAAAATATCCATCGATGGCCTCCGCAGCCTTCTGTGGCAAAGGATTCCACAGATTCACCACCCTCTGACATTGCTAGAGGCCAAGCTTCAAGTCATCGAGGACTCATTTTGTGAGGCAGATGAGAGGATAGGCTTTACAATTACCATTAACTCCTTAACTCCTTGTACACTTCTGAAACACTTATTAGTTGCAGTGACTTCATCAAAGTGCTGGATGGATGGGGACCTGGCACGGATACTGTGTATACTTTGTAACTTTGTCAGCACCCTTGCGTGGCAACTATTTGCATACCTTGGTATACGAGTAAAGAATGTCACTGTGACTTGTCACATGTGAATATAAAGGATTCATTCATTCTTGATGCTTGCATGCCCTATACCAGACTTCCAATATGGATGTACTATTCTGATCTTTTTCACGGCAAGGAATGACCCGATCAAGATTCTTCTCTTAGGGATAAGGGAATCAAGGGATATGAGGAAATAGCCAGAATGGGGTACTGATTCCCACCTAAACCACCCCCTCCCCAGGTACTTTCCCCAGCAACTGCAGAAGATGCAACACCTGTCCCTATACCTCCTCCATCGACTCTGTCCAGGGACTCCGACAGCCCTTTCAGGGTATGCAGAGGTTCACTTGCACCTTCTCCAACCTCATCCACCATCCCTGTTGTTCCAAGTGAGGAATCGGGAAGACCAAACGAGACTGGACGAACGTTTTGCTGAACCTTGGCTCAGTCCACCTGAGCCTACCTGATCTCCCAGTTGCCAAATACTTTAATTGCCCTTCTCATTGCCAACTGACCTTTCTGTTCTGGGCCTCCTCCATTATCAGAGTGAGGCCAAAATGGAGGAGCAGCACCTCATATTTCACTTGGGCAGTTTACAACCCAGTGGTATGAATATAGATTTCTTCAACTTCAAGACACCTTTGCATCCCCTCTCTACATCCCTCCCCCACCCTAGTCATTGTACTAGTTTCACTGTCATCCTGGTGAGTTACATTGTCTGTAACTCATTTTCACCTAGCCCACATCTAACAATGGCCTGTTTCCTTTATCGGCGTTACATTTTTGCATATATTTCTTTCATTTGTTCTATATCTCTATATAACATCATCTATTCCTTTTCTCTTGAGATGCTGTCTGACCCACTGAGTTACTCCAGCTGTTTGTGTCGATCTTTGGTTTACACCAGCATCTGCAGTTCCTTCCTACACAAATACTAGATGCCATAGCTTTCAGGTGAGAGGAGCTAAGTTTAAAGGAGATGTGCCAGGGAGTTTTGTTTTACACAAAGAGTGGTGGGTGCCTGGAATGTGCTGCTAGGGGTGGTGTTGGAGTCAATGCAATAGTGGCATTTGAAGAGGCTTTTGGATAGGCACATGGTTATGGAGGGTTATATCTAATGTGCAGGCAGATAAGAGTTTGACTTGACATCATGTTTAGCACAGCCATTGTGGGCCGAGGAGCCTGTTCCTGTGCTGTATTGTAGTATGTGCTATGTTCTATGCAATAGTCCAGATGGTCGGACAAGTCCAACCCTACTTAGTCCAGTATGATTCATTTAAATTGCTCAGCAAAATCTTGCCACAGTGGGGGAGCAGTCACTTTACTGCTGGCTCTTTTCTAAATGGTGCAAATCACAAATTGGTTTCTATGCTATTAACATATTAATAGGTTTCCGGGAATTATTTGGACCAACTCGTTCAATTGTTAACGCGCTCTAAATGCAAAACCGAACAACATGTTTTGTGATGCAGCATCATTTCTCGTGGATGCGACCATTTATTCTCATTGAATGAGATTATTCAGTGCACTGCGCTGTCATCTATAACACTCATAAACTTGGCGGCTTTATGAAACTAACTTAAACCCCAGGGTTTAAATACCTCGGCTGTGCCCCATGGAGAGAACACGCTCTGTGCCTCTGGAGAGGAATGCTGCAGCTTTCTAGCAAGTTGAAGTCACTGAAATAGAATGCACCATTGAGCTCCACAATTATGTTCTGGTTTCAATAAAGTCAAGGCTGATCTGTGACCCAAATGTACAAAGAGCAGTCAATATTGCTTTAGACGAGATATGGAAATACGCTAGAAAGTTACAGGCTGGTGAGCCTCATGTCACTATTGGATTTAACTCTTTGGGACTTACTCGCATTTGTATGAAAATGGGCTTACAGGGTCAGTCATCAAGGCTTTGTCCGTGACTGGTCATGTCTTGCAAATTTGATTTTGTTTTTTGAAAAGGTGACAAAGGTGATAGATAAGGTTAGGACATAAAATCGTGTCCACATGGAATGAGGCATTTGATAAAGTCGCTCATGGTAGACTGATCCAGAAGATTAAGAAGCATGGGATCCACGGTCACTTGGTACTTTGGATTTAGGCTGATTTAGATAATAATGGTGGGTATCCTGGCTGGAGGTCTGTGGCCAGTGGTGTTCTGCAGAGATTTATGCTCTGCAGTTTGATATCTATAAAGGACATGAACGTAAATGTAGATGAGTTTAGTAAGTTTGCAGGCAATGCCAAATTGGTGGAGTTACAAACATTGAGGAATTCTGTCAAAGGATACAGTGGGATTAAAATCAGGTACAGATATGGGCAGAGAAATGGCAGATGGAGTTTAATCCAAGCAAGTAGGAGGTATTGCACTTTGGAAGGTTGAATGTAATAGGAAAATATACAGTTAATGTCAAGGCCAATGATGTATAGAGGGATCTTGGTCCACACCTCCCTGAAAATGTCAACACAAGTAGGTAGAGTGGTAACGAAGAGTTATGGTATGCTTGCCTTCATTGCATTGACTATTAGAGTTGGGAAATCATGTTGCAGTATTATGGGGCGGCACAGTGGCACAGCACTAGAGTTACTGCTTTACAGCACTAGAGACCCGGGTTCAATCTTGACGAAGGGTGCTGTCTGTTTGGAGTTGTACGTTCTCCCTATGACTACATCGCTTTTCTCCGGGTATTCTGGTTTCCTCATACACTCCAAAGGCGTATAGGTTTGTATGTTAATTAGCTTCTGGAAATTGTCACTAGTCTATGGGGTGATCGCTGGTTGGTGCGGACTCGGTGGGTCGAAAGGCTTGTTTCTACACTGTATCTCTAAAGTCCACAGTCTTTATACAGCTTTGGTTAGGCTCCATTTGGAATATGTGTGGTTCGAGCCGTCCCATTACAGGCTTAAGAGAGTATGCAGAAAATGTTTACCAGATGCTGTCTGCAATAGAGATTATTAGCTAAAAGGAAAGAGTAGATAAACTTGGACTGTTTTCTCCGGAGCTTGGAAGTTGAGGGGAAACCTGATAGAAGTATATAAGAATATGAAAGGCATAGGTTAGGCAGTCAAAACATTTTTTCACAGGGCGGAAATATCAAACAGAGGGCATAGCTTTAAGGTCAAATGAGGAATGTTTAAAGGAGATGTGCAGGGCACATTTTTTAAAGTGGTGGGTGCCTGGGACATGATGCTAGGAGTGGCGATGGAAGCAGATACAATAATGGTGTTTAAGAGGTCTTTTGATAGGTACCCTCTGTTACTGAAGATCGACTCAAAATGCTGGTGTAACTCAGCGGGTCAGGCAGCATCTCTGGAGAAAAAGAATACGTGATGTTTCAGGTCGGAACCCTTCTTCAGCCCCGAAACATCACCTATTATTTTTCTCCAGAGATGCTGCCTGACCCGTTGAGTTACTCCAGCATTCTGTGTCTATCTTTGGCATAAACCACCATCTACAATTCATTCCTACATCGTCTATTACTGTTTGGGAGTAAACACCTTTTCCTAAATTCAGCTCGAGGTGAATTATCAAACTCTTTAACAATGCTTCATCATAGGCTCTTCGGTTAATTAGATTTAAATAAACAGATTTAAGTAATACACAGAAGCAGAACTTGGAATTTCCTAACATGATGGAGACCTTCTATTATAAAGTACACAGAAACAAAACTGCCAATTAGGTCTGACACTCCCAGTCATTTATTCTGAGCTTTCCTTTTGATTATCATTAACAAAAGGGCAAATAAATGAAAGGATATCAATGCGCCCGGAGTGAAATATTGATCAAATCAATACAGACTGCGAAAAGAAAAACTTCAATATCTCTACTGAGACATGCATTTAGCTTTAAATGAAATTGCATATTAGTCATTGACAAAGTACAAATATGATAATAACTAGAAAAAATTATCTTAATCATTTTATGTTTTCCTGTTGACTTCCATCTACTGATTTTCTAAACTAATTTGTAATCGTATTTTTCTCAGATTTTTAATTCACAGCAGAGTGTTGGCTTTCAACACTACCGTAGCAGTAAATTAAATGCAAAATCTACCTGGCTTGGTTCATGGTGATTTCGCAGTAAAAGGGTCAATAAGAATATTTCCAATATAAATCGCAATCTAAAATATTAAAATGTTTTTCATAAGGATAATTAGAGTTGCTAATAATTGCAACCTCTGACTGTATTTCTGGTATGTTGCAGTTGAGATATATTCACTGCAGGTAAGATGTTCAGCTTTTCTTTAGGATCCAACAAAATCAATGTGAGTACGAGTCCACTCAGCCACTTATGAAATGATTTAATTGTGTTTTTTTTCTCGTAAATTACCTTGCTAGACCACTCTGGAGTCTATGACCTCTAGTCCTGCATGATAATTGTGTTATAATGTCTACTGGTTTCAAACCCACTTCCATTTATGTTTTCTATTCCTACGGGCAATTAGACCGTTGTCAATCCTTCCGATAAAAGTTAATTTCAAATCTCTCTTCGTAACTAATTTGAGATGATACATTGGCACACACAAGGCCCATTTACAGTATAATGGAACAGAGTTGGCCTTGGCCATTCCTTACACACCCGGGCAGGATTTCTATTCAATTTTCTCCAGATACACTGGGCAAGTTCATATTAAACCATTGTCCTCTCACCTCAAACCTACAGCTTCTCATTCTTGGTTCACCATACCTTTGGAAACAAGGCTATGTGCATTCATCCTATCCATACCCTTTATAGTTTTATACACCTCTATATGATTACCCTTCAATCTTCAACCCTCAAGGAATACATTCCAAGCCTTCCCAACCTCTTCCTATAACCCAATCCCTCATTTTCTGGTAACATTCTTGTAAATCTTTTCTGCATTCATTCTAGCTTAACAGCACTTTTCCTGTAGCAAGGTGACCAAAACTGTTGCCAATACTCCATGTGTGGCCTCACCAATGTCTTACACAACTGCAACATTATATGTAGGAAGGAACTGCAGATGCAGGTTTGGTATGTTAGAATTCATAGCAAAAGGATTTGAGTACAGGAGCAGGGAGGTTCTACTGCAGTTGTACAGGGCCTTGGTGAGACAACACCTGGAGTATTGTGTACAGTTTTGGTCTCCTAATCTGAGGAAATACATTCTTGCCATAGAAGGAGTACTTTTTGCAGTTTATATTTTTTGCTCTAGAATCCAGACTGATTCCTGGGATGGCAGGACTTTCATATGAAGAAAGACTGGATAGACTCGGCTTGTGCTCGCTAGAATTTAGAAGATTGAAGGGGGATCTTATAGAAACGTACAAAATTCTTAAGGGGTTGGCCAGGCTAGATGCAGGAAGATTGTTCCCGATGTTGGGGAAGTCCAGAACAAGGGGTCACAGTTTAAGGATAAGGGGGAAGTCTTTTAGGACTGAAATGAGAAAAACATTTTTCACACAGAGAGTGGTGAATCTGTGGAATTCTCTGCCACAGAAGGTAGTTGAGGTATGGAGAGAAGGCAGGTGCAGGATACCGAGTTGGATGATCAGCCATGATCATATTGTTAGGCGGTGCAGGCTCAAAGGGCCGAATGGCCTACTCCTGCACCAATTTTCTATGTTTCTAAACTGAAGATAAACACAAAAAGCTGTGGTAACTCAGCGGACCAGGCAGCATCACCGGAGAAAAGGAATAGGCGATGTTCTGGGTCAAAATCCTTCTTCAGACTGGGAGTCAGGGGAAAGGAAAACGAGGAACATAATGTCTCAATTTTAATACAGTATCCTTATTGATGAAGCTTGGCAAGCCAAAAGCCTTCTTCACCACCCTATCCACCTGCAACACAGCTTTCCAGGAACAATGTACGTACTCAGATCCTTCTGTTCTGCAACATTCCCCGGGGTCTACCATTCACGAAGGAAGTTGTACATTGGTATGTCATCACAAAATACAGCACCTCACACACCTGAATTCAACTCCATTTGCCATTTCTTGGCCTTCTTACCAAGCTCATCAAGAGCCCGCTGCAATCCTTCATAACCCTCTTCAATGTTTACGATGCCACCTTGTTTTAGTGTTATTTGCAAACTTACTAAAGAGTCTTGCACATTCTTAACCAAATTGTGAACATAGATGACAAAGAACAATGGGTCCGGTGTCAACCCCCGAGGAGCACCACCAAGTCACAAGCCTCCAGTCCAATAAGCATCCCTCCGCAAGCAACATCTGCTTCTTACCATATAATAACAACCATATAACAATTACAGCACGGAAACAGGCCATCTCGACCCTTCTAGTCCGTGCCGAACACGTATTCTCCCCTAGTCCCATATACCTGCGCTCAGACCATAACCCTCCATTCCTTTCCCGTCCATATAACTATCCAATTTATTTTTAAATGATAAAAACGAACCTGCCTCCACCACCTTCCCTGGAAGCTCATTCCACACAGCCACCACTCTCTGAGTAAAGAAGTTCCCCCTCATGTTACCCCTAAACTTCTGTCCCTTAATTCTCAAGTCATGTCCCCTTGTTTGAATCTTCCCTACTCTCAGTGGGAAAAGCTTATCCACGTCAACTCTGTCTATCCCTCTCATCATTTTAAAGACCTCTATCAAGTCCCCCCTTAACCTTCTGCGCTCCAAAGAATAAAGCCCTAACTTGTTCAACCTTTCTCTGTAACTTAATTGCTGAAACCCAGGCAACATTCTAGTAAATCTCCTCTGTACTCTCTCTATTTTGTTGACATCCTTCCTATAATTAGGCGACCAAAATTGTACCCCATACTCCAGAATTGGCCTCACCAATGCCTTGTACAATTTTAACATTACATCCCAACTTCTATACTCAATGCTCTGATTTATAAAGGCCAGCACACCAAAAGCTTTCTTTACCACCCTATCTACATGAGATTCCACTTTCAGGGAACTGTGCACAGTTATTCCCAGATCCCTCTGTTCACCTGCATTCTTCAATTCCCTACCATTTACCATGTACGTCCTATTTTGATTTGTCCTGCCAAGATGTAGCACCTCACACTTATCAGCATTAAACTCCATCTGCCATCTTTCAGCCCACTCTTCCAACTGGCATAAATCTCTCTGTAGACTTTGAAAATCTACTTCATTATCCACAACCCCACCTATCTTAGTATCATCTGCATACTTACTAATCCAATTTACCACACCATCATCCAGATCATTGATGTACATGACAAACAACAGTAGACCCAACACAGATCCCTGTGGCACCCCACTAGTCACTGGCGTCCAACCTGACAAACAACCATCCACCATTACTCTCTGGCATCTCCCATTCACTGTTGAATCCATCTTGCTACTCCACCATTAATACCCAACCATTGAACCTTCTTAACCAACCTTCCATGAGGAACCTTGTCAAAGGCCTTACTGAAGTCCATATATACAACATCCACTGCTTTACCCTCATCAATTTCCCGATTGTAACCTCTTCAAAAAATTCAAGAAGATTAGTCATGTTGACTGTTCCTAATCAGACCCTGTTTATCCAGATGTTTATATATATTATCTCTAAGTATCCTTTCCATTAATTTGCCCACCACTGACGTCAAACTAACAGGTCTATAATTGCTAGGTTTACTCTTAGACCCCTTTTTAAACAATGGAACAACATGCGCAGTACGCCAATCCTCCGGTACTATTCCCGTTTCTAATGACATTTGAAATATTTCTGTCATAGCCCCTGCTATTTCTACACTAACTTCCCTCAATGTCCTAGGGAATATCCTGTCCGGACCTGGAGACTTATCCACTTTTATATTTCTCAAAAGTGTCAGTACTTCCTCTTCTTTGAATCTCATAGTTTCCATAGCTACTCTTTTTGTTTCCCTTACCTCACATAATTCAATATCCTTCTCCTTGGTGAATACCGAAGAAAAGAAATTGTTCAATATCTCCCCCATCTCTTTTGGCTCTGCAGATAGCTGTCCACTTTGACTCTCTAATGTACCAATTTTATCCCTCGTTATCCTTTTGCTATTAATATAGCTGTAGAAACCCTTTGGATTTACTTTCACCTTACTTGCCAAAGCAACCTCATATCTTCTTTTAGCTTTTCTAATTTCTTTCTTAAGATTCTTTTTACATTCTTTATACTCCTCAAGCACTTCATTTACTCCATGCTGCCTATAATTATTGTAGATCTCCCTCTTTTTCCGAACCGTGTCCAATTTCCCTTGAAAACCATGGCTCTTTCCAATTTTTACTATTTCCTTTCAACCGAACAGGGACATAAAGATTCTGTACTCTTAAAATTTCCCCTTTAAATGTACTCCATTTCTCTTCCACATCTTTCCCATAAAACAAAATGTCCCAATTTACTCCTTTTAAATCCTTTCGCATCTCCTCAAAGTTAGCCCTTCTCCAATCAAAAATCACAACCCTAGGTCCGGTTCTGACCCTCTCCATAATTATATTGAAACTAATGGTGTTGTGATCACTGGTCCCGAACTGTTCCCCAACGCATACCTCTGCCACCTGACCCGTCTCATTTCCTAACAGGAGGTCCAGCACCGCCACTTCTCTAGTAGGTACTTCTATGTATTGCTGCAAAAAACTATCCTGCACACATTTTACAAACTCCAACCCATCCAGCCCATTTACAGAATGTGTTTCCCAGTCTATGTGTGGAAAATTGAAATCTCCCACAATCACTACCTTGTGCTTACTACTAATATCTGCAATCTCCTTACATATTTGCTCTTCCAATTCTCGCTCCCCATTTGGCGGTCTATAATACACCCCTATAAGTGTTGCTACCCCTTTCCCATTTCTCAGTTCCACCCAAATAACCTCCCTAGACGAGCCCTCTAATCTATCCTGCCAAAGCACTGCTGTAATATCTTCCCTGATAAGCAATGCAACACCTTACCATCAAACTAATTGGCTATCAAATTAGCTAGCTCTCTCTGGATCCATGCCGTCCAACCTTCAAGGTCGTTTCAAGGTCAGTTTGTTGTCACATGTACCAATTCAGGTACAGATAAATTCAAATTACCATACTGCCATACTAAATAAAAAGGAACAAGATACACAACTACATAAAAGTTAACATAAACATCCACCACAGCGGATTCCTCACATTCCTCACTGTGATGGAAGGCAGTAAAGTCCAAATTTATTCCCCTTTATTCTCCTGCGGTCGGGGCAGTCGAACCACCTGCGGTCGGGGCAATCGAACCACCAGCAGTCGGGGCAATCGAACCACCAGCAGTCGGGGCATTCGAACCACCAGCAGTCGGGGCAATCGAACCACCAGCAGTCGGGGCATTCGAACCACCAGCAGTCGGGGCAGTCGAACCACCAGCAGTCGGGGCAATCGAAGCTCCCACAGGCGGCGGTCGAAGCCCCCGCATCGGAGCAATTGAAGCTCCCGTGTCGGGGGGATTGAAGCTCCCGTGTCGGGGGGATTGAAGCTCCCACTTCAGGGCAGTCGAAACTCCTGCGGCTTGGAGTTCCCGAAGTCAGTCTCTGACCAGAGACCGCAAGCTCCACAATGTTAAAGTCTGCAGGCACCCATGGTTGGAGCCCAGAGGTTGATCCCTGGTAAAGGGATCGTGAACTCCGTGATGGTAAGTCCGCAGGCTTCCGCGGTGGAGCTCCCGAAATTGGACTCCAACAAAGGCTACCAACTCCTTGATGTTAGGTCACAGTGCTGACGTAGATATCATACCGAAAATAAATAAATTGCATCTGCGTCGAGGTAAGAGATTTGAAAAAGTTTTCCTCAAACCCCCCCTTTACCCCCCACATAAACCAAGCTAAAAAACACTAAAAACATTCATTTTTCACAAACAAATAAACAACAAAGGAAGGGACAGACAGATTGTTGGCGAGGCAACCATTGTTGGCGCCACCTGGTGATTGTGTTTCCAGAGTCTCCTACCATACTGTATCTAATGGAGTCCTTGCTGAAGTCCATGTAGACTGCATCAACTACCTTGCCCTCATCTACCTCTTAGTTAGTTCCTCCAAAAACTCAATCACATTCTTGAGACATGATCTCCCTCGTCCATTGGTTGATGAGGAATACCCATGCTGACTTCTTCATCAACTACTGCCTTTCCAAATGCATTTATATCCCATCTTTCAATATCCCTGCAGTAATTTACCTGGCAGAGATATTAGGCCTACTGGTCTATGGTTCCAAGGTTTTTTTTCTTCAGTATTCTGAAAATAAAGGCAAAACATTCGCCACACTACTGACTTCTAGGACTCATGAGTGGTTAGTAATGATATTGTTTATATATCAGCCAGGGCTTCCACGATTTCTATTCTAGCTTCCCACACTGCTCCTGATAAGGCCTGGACTTTTTTCTACCCTCAAACATTTTAAGACATCCAGAATCTCCTCAACTGTAACACGGACCATCCGCTAGTCATCCCCATTAACTTCCCCAAAGGTGAAATATTTAATGGGGACTTTGCTCATCCCCTGTGGCCCCAAAACAGAGATTTATAAAGGCAAGTTGTTCCAATGCTATTTATTTTGTAGCCCCCAAATTAGATTTGGATTTTATCTCCACCAAGATGCAATGTTTAAGAAACGGACCGATATTCTTCAAATGTTGCTTATAATCTTTTGCATAACTTGCTCTTTTTCTGACGGAAAATTGATAAGAATTAAATGTAATAACCTTTCATTAATTGGTTGAATTGATTGAAAGGTACAGCACGGAAACAGGCCCTTAGGCCAATCAGGACGAATCCACCCATCACCGTTCACACTAGGTCTATGTTATCCCACTGCCTGCACACGAGGGGCAGTTTTGTTACAGGCCAAATAACGTAGCATGCACATCTTTGGAATGTGGGATGAAAGTGATGTGCCCAGAGGAAACCCACATAGCCACAGGGAAAATGAGCAAACTCCACACAGACAGCACGTGATATAAGGATCAAACCCAAGTCTCTGGTGCTATGAGGCAGCAACTCTCCCAGATGAGCTACTGTACCGCCATTATAACAATGCAAAGTGTGGGATATGCAAACTCTTGTGCATGCAGCCAACTTTAGTTTTCTCCTCTTCATTCTCTCTCCTGGGTAACTGCTAGTGAGCACAAAAGCTTGTCATAGCAGGCATACACAAGGAACTGCGCTACTCATTGTGCTGCAATATATAGTTCCAAATAGTAAAGTTTATCAACAGAAGTACAATATTTTCCTTAGGTTATTTTGGTTAATAACGTATTTTTAGTTTGGAGACGCAACAGATTGCAAATGCTGGATTCTAGAGCAAAAAATATAAACTGCAAAAAAGTACCCTGTGGATCTACAGTCAGAATAATTACAAGCATGAAAAAATAGTAAATCCTAAACTGTCAATATGCATGCTGTGATCCATCCACTTCTCTGTGATCTCTCTGGGGATCATGAACATGCAATGATCATCCTCAATACACCCTTCTATTTGTTTTTTGTAGTTCTCTGCTGCAGCTTTTGCGCCTTATGTAATATTGGATATACAGCCTCCTAAAGGATTTTCTCATGAGACCGGCTGCTTTCTGCATTTATTATATTTAGGGAGACTTTCCTCTGTAGATTAGTAACCTGCTTGTCTCAGTGGAGTAGGCCCCCCACAGAGGACAAGGACACATTTTTCAGTCGGTTATTTTTGGTTAATAAAGTATTTTGTTAGTTTGGAGATACCAGAGATTGCAAATGCTGAAAAATGGAGCAAAAGTAATAAACTGCAGAAAGGACTCAATGGGTCAAGCAGCATCTGTGCAAACAAAAGGATGGTTGACATTTGTGAACAAAGACCCTGTGTCAGGACCGAGGATGAAGAGGGAAGATAGCCAGAATAGAGAAGTGGGTGAGACAGTCGCTGGTATGACATAGAACCAGATGAGTGAGGGGTTGGAGGGGAGGAAATGTGGTCACATGCAACAAGGTATGGGAGGGGTAAGAGGATAGCAATGGTGAACAAAGGAAAATATAAAGAACAGGTGGATAGATATATTGATGAAGGGTTGATAAAACAAGATGGGAGAAAGGAATAATTCTTGTTAACAAGGAGAGGGATGGAAAATGAAGGAGGAAAGAAACTGGGTGAACTGGTGGGAATGGAAAAGGAACATTATTTATTTAACATTTGTTCCAGCAGTTAGCAGTTAACAGTATGATGTCTGAAACTGGAAAATTCAATGTTTGTACTATGGGGCTGTAAGTTAATCAAGTGGGAAGTGATTCTTCAAGTTTGTATTGGGCCTCACAGTGGCAATGGAGAAGGCAGAGGACAGACAAGTTCCTGTTGAAGTGGGAAGGAAGGTTGAAGTGACATGCACCCTGAAGCTCAGGATGGCCATTACGGTCAGAGCGCAGATACTCATCAAAATGGTAGCCTGGTCTATGCTTTGTTTTGCTGATATACAAGAGGCCACATCGTGAGCGCCGAATGCAATGGACAAGGTTGGAATCAATGTTGGAATATCTGCCTCACCCAAAACAAGTGTATAGGTTCCTGAATAATGATGAGAGAGGAGGTGATGGGACAAATGTTGTACCTTCCTATGGTTGCAGGGCAAAGTACCACGGGATAGGGAGGGGTGGATGGGAAGGGATGACCAGGCCAGGGGTCATGGAGAGAGTGGTCCCTGCTGGAAGTAGAAAGGGGGGTGGGAATGAGAGGAAGATGTGTCTGATGCTGGGATCCCATTGCAGCTAGCAGAAGTGGCAAAGGATGGTGTACTGATGTGAGGGTGAGTGAGGTAAACGATGAGGACCAAACAAATTCTATCTCCGTTCTGTCTGAGGAAAGAGTAAGTGAAAGAAGATGTATGGTAAATGGAGGAAATGCTTGCGAGGAATCGATCAACTATGACAGAGGAGGAACCATGTTTACAGAAGAATTACATTTTTCGTTTAACCAACTAGATCCAGTATCTTACAAAGTGATACCAATACATTTGGCATGGTTTTTTCCAACAAGCATAAAACATTTAAATTGTAGGAGCAGCACTTCATATTTTGCTTGGGCAGTTTGCACCCCAGCGGTATGAACATTGACCTCTCTAATTTCAGGTAGACCTTACTTTCTCCTCCCCTTCTCAGCTCTCCCTCAGACCACTGGCTCCATCTCTTCCTTTCTTCTTTCCACCCCCCCCCCCCCCCCCACATCAGATTGAAGAAGGGTTTTGAACAGAAACTTTGCCTATTTTCTTCAATCCATAGATGCTGCTTCACCGCTGAGTTTCTCCAACATTTTTGTCTACCTTCGATTTTCCAGCATCTGCAGTTCCTTCTTAAACATTAAAATATTCTCTGCACTTCCAGGTTCTACAGCAAGTTCCAGCTGAAACTTAAAATAATTGACTGAGTTTAACAGGCTAATTTAATCAATCAAAGAAATCTGACCCCGCAACTTCTTGTGCTCCACTCGATCATAGCAAAAGGATTTGAGTATAGGAGCAGGGAGGTTCTACTGCAGTTGTACAGGGCCTTGGTGAGACCACACTTGGAGTATTGCATACAGTTTTGGTCTCCTAATCTGAGGAAATACATTCTTGCATAGAGGGAGTACAGAGAAGGTTCACCAGACTAATTCCTGGGATGTCAAGACTTTCATATGAAGAAAGACTGGATAGACTTCGCTTGTACTTGCTAGAATTTAAAAGATTGAGGGGGGATCTTATAGAAACTTACAAAATTCTTATGGGGTTGGACAGGCTAGATGCAGGAGGATTGTTCCCAATGTTGGGGAAGTCCAGAACAAGGGGTCACAGTTTAAGGATAAGGGGGAACTCTTTTAGGACCGAGATGAGAAAAACATTTTTCACACAGAGAGTTGTGAATCTCTGGAATTTTTCCCACAGAATGTAGTTGAGGCCAGTTCATTGGCTATATTTAAGAGGGAGTTAGATGTGGCCCTTGTAGCTAAAGGTATCAGGGCGTATGGAGAGGTACAGGATACCGAGTAGGATGATCAGCCATGATCATATTGAATGACGGTGCAAGCTCAAAGGGCCGAATGGCCTACTCCTGCACCTATTTTCTATGTTTCTATGTAACACTAGGAAACTGTGACCCAGGGTCAGCTGATTCAACCTATATGTCTTTTAGGAATGTTAACTAATTGCATTGAAATAAATTATTTTTACAGCACCTGACTACATTAATGCACATATCTTTGACAGGGCTATTAAATTGACAAAATACAAGCTACCTTCTCATTTTAATTTCCAGCAAACTCAAGAATTATTCAAATCTAACGCGTTGCTGTGCACTATTTAAATGTTCCCAAGAAAGTAAAGTACTGAATCAAATTTGATGAACAGACATAATTAAAAGGAGCGTCAGTCAATGGAATAACATAGCACACAGAACAGTATGTACAGGAAAAGGCTCTTCAGTCCATAAACTGATTCCTCTGCCTGCAATTGATCCATATTCCTCAATTCCTATCATATACATGTGCCTTTCAAAGAGCCTTCTGTATACCACTATTGTATCTGTTTTCAGCACCACTATTGACAGCATGTGAGAAAACTTGCACGACACATCCATCCATCCATCCATCCCTAAAACTCTCATCTTGTTTGTTTCTATCAATCGATGAGCGCGTATGTGTACCTGGAACTACGCTACAATCGTGCACAATAGCGCTAAAATGTTTGCACCACATTACTCACCATTGTCCTCTGGTCATTTGTGTCAAGTTTCGTTCTGATTTGTGTTATATTACACAAGTTGTTGACCTTTAAAAATAAAAAACACTTTGAGAACAATAACTTGTCAGTTTGTGTGGCATCTGCTGGGAGATTCTGGCAGTTTCCAGCTATGATGTCACAATGGGATCTCATTTACATAAGCTGCTGTGAACAATCCTCCTGCCAATCAACAGTGTTCCACCCAGTTCAATGAGAGATTTGTTGTTGTAAGGAGAGGGAGGGAGTGGGGGAGGCGAAGAAATGTTATTTACACATTGTGTTTAGTGGGGGAGTGCGATATGGGAGAGGTGAGGGAGGGAGTGACTGAGGGTAGGGAGAAGGAGAAGAAGTAGGGGTGAGGGAGGGAGGGGAGGAGGAGAGGGCAGAGGAGGAGGGGGAGGGAGTGTATGAGCCGTGCCTGTGCAGTTGGGGGCTATGGGTGAGTGGTGGAATATTATGTTGGGGGAATGGGTTGCGTTGGAGGAATAGGTTGCATTGGGGGAAACGGGTTGCGTTGGGGAAATGTGTGAGTGGTGGAATATTGCGTCAGGTGAACGGGGCCCAACGGGTCAGGGGGTAGGGAAGGTAGAGGGGTTATGGAGGGTGGGAGGGAGTGACTGAGGTTAGGGAGTGACTGAGGGTAGGCGAAAGGAGAGAGAGGGAGGGAGAGGTGAGGGTAGGGGAAAGGGAAAAGGGGAGGGAGAAGTGAGGGAGGGAGAGGTGAGTGAGGGAGAGGTGAGTGAGGGAGAGGTGAGAGAGGGAGAGGTGAGGGAGGGAGAGGGGAGGGAGAGGGGAGGGAGAGGGGAGGGAGAGGGGAGGGAGGGGTGACGGAGGGGTGACGGAGGGGTGACGGAGGGGTGACGGAGGGGTGACGGAGGGAGGGAGGGGGGAGGGAGAGGGAGGGGGGAGGGAGAGGGAGGGGGGAGGGAGGGAGAGGTGAGGGGGAGGGAGTGTTGGGGATGAGAGGAAATGAGCCGTGCCTGCGCTGTTGGGAACTATGAGTGAGTGGTGGAATATTGCGTTGGGGGAACTGGTTAAGTTGGGGCAACTGGTGAGTGGTAGAAACGGGTTGTGTTGGGGGAACGGGTGAATGGTGGATTATTGCGTTGGGGGAACAGGGCCCAACGGGTCCCACTTGGTCTAGTCCCTATTAAACTTTGCACCTCTTACCTTAAAGCAATGTCCTTTAGTAATTGACATTTCCACCCTTGGATAAAGGTTCTGACTGTCCTATGAATGCTTCACAAAATTTCATAAACTTCTATCCAATCTCCAATCAACCTCCAACGCTCCAGAGGAAACAATCTAACTTTGTTTAACCTCCCTTTATAGTTAACACACTTTAATCCAGGCAGCATTCTCGTAAATCTCGTATGTGCCTTTTCCACAGCTCCTACATCCTTTCTGTAGTGGCGTAACCAGAATTGTACTCATTAATCCAATTTGAGATGCAAAAAATCTCAACTTATTACCATAAAATCAATCAAATAAATCTGACACCGCAACTACTTGTGCTCCACTCGATCAACACTTGGAAACTGTGACCCAGGGTCAGCTGATTCAACCTATATGTCTTTTAGGAATCTTAACTAATCTCATTGAAATAATTTATTTTTACAGAACCTGACTACATTAATGCGCATATCTTTGACAGGGCTATTAAATTGACAAAATACAAGCTACCTTCTCATTTTAATTTCCAGCAAACCCAAGAATTATTCAAATCTAACGCGTTGCTGTGCACTATTTAAACGTTTCCAAGAAAGTAAAATACTGAATCAAATTTGATGAACGGACTAATTAAAAGGAGTGTCAGTCAATGGAATAACATAGCACACAGAACAGTATGTACAGGAAAAGGCTCTTCAGTCCATAAACTGATTCCTCTGCCTGCAATTGATCCATATTCCTCAATTCCTATCATATACATGTGCCTTTCAAAGAGCCTTCTGTATACCACTATTGTATATGTTTCCAGCACCACTATTGACAGCATGTGAGAAAACTTGCCCGACACATCCATCCATCCATCCATCCATCCCCAAAACTCTCATCTTGTTTGTTTCTATCTATCCATGAGCGCGTATGTGCACCCAGAACTATGCCAAAATGGTGCACAATAGCGCTAAAATGTTTGCACCACCTTACTCACCATTGTCCTGTGGTTGTTTGTGTTAAGTTTCGTTCAGAACTGTGTTATATTTCACGTTGTTGACATTTTAAAATAAAAAAAACACTTTGAGAACAATAACTTGTCAGTTTGTGTGGCATCTGCTGGGAGATTGTGGCAGTTTCCAGCTATGATGTCACAATGGGATCTCATTTACATAAGCTGCTGTGAACAGTCCTCCTGCCAATCAACAGTTCCACCCAGTTCAATGAGAGATTTGTTGTTGTAAGGAGAGGGAGGGAGTGGGGGAGGCGAAGAAATGTTATTTACACATTGTGTTTAGTGGTAGAGTGTGATATGGGAGAGGTGAGGGAGGGAGTGACTCAGGGTAGGGAGAAGCAGAAGAAGTCGGAGAGGGAGGGGTGAGGGAGGGTGTGGAGGAGGGGAGGAGGAGAAGGCAGAGGAGGGGGAGGAGGAGGAGTGTATGAGCTGCGCCTGTGCAGTTGCGGGCTATGGGTGAGTGGTGGAATATTGTATTGGGGGAATGGGTTGCGTTGGGGGAACGGGTGAGTGGTGGAAATGGGTTGCGTTGGGAAAATGTGTGAGTGGTGGAATATTGTGTCAGGGGAACGGGGCCCAACGGGTCAGGGAAGGTAGAGGGGCTATGGAGGGGGGGAGGGAGTGACTGAGGGTAGGAGAAAGAGGAGGGAGAGGTGAGGGAGGGAGTGGTGAGGGAGGGAGTGGTGAGGGAGTGGTGAGGGAGGGAGAGGTGAGGGAGGGAGAGGTGAGGGAGGGAGAGGTGAGGGAGGGAGGGAGGGAGAGGGGAGGGAGGGAGGGAGAGGTGAGAGGGAGCGAGAGGGGAGGGCGGGAGAGGTGACGGAGGGAGCGAGAGGTGACGGAGGGAGGGAGAGGTGAGGGTGGGAGAGGTGAGAGGGAGCGAGAGGGGAGAGGGGAGGGAGGGGAGAGGCGAGGGAGGGCGAGGCGAGTGAGGGGTGAGGGAGGGAGAGGTGAGGGAGGGAGAGGTGAGGGAGGGAGAGGTGAGGGAGGGAGAGAGGGAGGGAGGGAGGGAGTGTTGGGGATGAGGGGAAATGAACCGCGCCTGCGCAGTTGGGGGCTATGAGTGAGTGGTGGAATATTGCGTTGGGGGAAATGGTTATGTTGGGGCAATGGGTGAGTGGTAGAAACGGGTTGCGTTGGGGGAACGGGTGAATGGTGGATTATTGCGTTGGGGGAACAGGGCCCAACGGGTCCCACTTGGTCTAGTCCCTATTAAACTTTGCACCTCTTACCTTAAAGCAATGTCCTTTAGTAATCGACATTTCCACCCTTGGATAAAGGTTCTGACTGTCCTATGAATGCTTCACAAAATTTCATAAACTTCTATCCAATCTCCAATCAACCTCCAACGCACCAGAGAAAACAATCTAAGCTTGTTTAACCTCCCTTTATAGTTAACACACTTTAATCCAGGCAGCATTCTCCTAAATCTCGTCTGCGCCTTTTCCACAGCTCCTACATCCTTTCTGTAGTGGCGTAACCAGAATTGTACACATTACTCCAATTTGAGATGCAAAAAAACTCAACTTATGAATGGTAATTCATTCCAGTACCCTCTGGTGGACTGAAGTAAAAACTGGGCTGAAGTAAAAACTGTGGACTATAGTAAAAAAGTAACAATTTATACACTTGAACTTAGAAGGAGGAGGAATTGTCCAGCTTGTCCACCAGGGATTTCTCAGTTCGAAATTAATTAACTCAATTCAGTTACATCAGGTCTCAAGCTTCTTGAAAGAAGCAACATCAAACATATTAGAAAAGGAATATAATTGAGAAACCATCTTATGTATCATAACGCAAGCTCCAATACACTGTAGGACCAGAAAGATCTCACAATATAATGTTTAGTGATCAATAAAGTGCCATTTAAAGTGCAATGATGTGGAAATAGGCCATTCAGCCAATTTAGATTGCTCTTTTTTATAGAATACATAAACACACTATGCACTACAAACTCTGACCTCCAACCCCTTGAGCAGTGACCATCCATTTGGAATTTCCCACCATTGTTGTTGTCGCTTGATACTGGTCTCCAACCTGATCAATCAAATCCTCCCCCCCTTGCCTCCCACCATGCACCTCAACTCCCTCCTTCAACTATTATACATGCCATGTTGTGCCTTATCCTCCCCCCTCCCAGTGTTGCTGCCTGATTTCACCCTATTCTCCAAAGAGTGGCTGGGCCGATCTAACTTCTGCAACAATGCGACATGGTACACTTGACGGGACAGGAACCTCTTCATCTCCTCGAGTCTGGCCTTGAAAGGGGAGGATTGGACAGCATATTTTACCCACAATGATATACAATAGGGCTGATGGTCTACAAATGCTCCTCTGGTTTATCAGAAATTTGATGGTGTGCAACAAGAACTATACTCGTCACAGTTCCATCACATAGACTCAATTCCAGTGCACCTACGGCCAAACCTCCCTGCATGGATTGCTCTCTCTTTAATGCTTCACTGCTTACTCTTCATCTTGTTTCATGCTTATGTTTCCCATTTTAAATCCTCCTTCACGATACATTTCTTTCTGGATATTGTTTCTGTTCTCTCGGCTCAGCCTCTGCACCTTGAAAACTCTCATCATCGATGATTATAATTCTCTTCTCAACCTTATTTGCTCACATTCTCCTCCTTTCCAGAACAAGTCTCCCCTCGCAATATAAACGATCCTCCATATATCTTCCAGCCATCCCTAGAGATGCAACATCTTATATGACCTCTCTATATACAGTGTGTTTATCACATGGAAGGCAATCACAGATTATGTTCTCCCATGGATCTCCAGCTAAGACCATACTTTCAAGCTCCCTTATCTTTCACTTTCTCCCATAGCCATCCCGGCCAAACTGCTCTGAACTCTAACAAAACTCAATTCTAACTCCGTGCTTTTTCCAACCTCATCTTGTTCGTGAGTCTCATTCCCTTTTCTCTTAATAATTGCCATGAAATTGTTTGAACAATCAACTTCCTTTCCTGCCACACATTCGCAAGTTTCCAGAAGACATAGGAGCAGAATTAGGCCTCTCAGCCCATCAAGTCTACTCCGCCATTCAATCATGGCCGATCTATTTAGCCCTCTCAACGCTATCTCCTGCCTTGACCCCATAACCTTTGGCACCCTTCCTAATCATCTCTGTCTTTCAGTGTCCTAGTAACCACTTACCTTTCCATGAGATACTGGAAAGGGTACAGGATATATCGAGTGTCTTGCTGGAGAACTAGTCATGCT
This sequence comes from Amblyraja radiata, assembly GCF_010909765.2. Taxonomy (NCBI): domain Eukaryota; kingdom Metazoa; phylum Chordata; class Chondrichthyes; order Rajiformes; family Rajidae; genus Amblyraja; species Amblyraja radiata. The sequence continues at coordinate 87,365,529 of NC_045960.1, forward strand.
CCATCCAAACTCTTCCAAGACCAATAACAATAAATAACACCAGAAAGTGCCGGTCATAAAAGTTAAGACAGCTTGCATGGATTGAATAAGAGAATCAAATATCGGGTTGATGGCATGCTGAGTTCTTTCAGCACTCTCTGGAGATGTCAGATTTTCAACATTTGCAGTGCTTTAGTTTGAGTGTTAAATTGCTTACATGAATTAATTTTCACAGAAATAAGCAACCCCGTAAGAAGGATTGAATGGAACGTCATATCCACAAAACAGGAAAAAAATATTTAATAGACACGAAGGTACACAAAAATGCTGGAGAAACTCAGCGGGTGCAGCAGCATCTATGGAGCGAAGGAAATAGGCGACGTTTCGGGCCGAAACCCTTCTTCAGACTGATGGGGGGTGAGGGGGAGAAGGAAGGAAAAAGGGAGGAGGAGGAGCCCGAGGGGGGGAGGATGGGAGGAGACAGCTCGAGGGTTAAGGAAGGGGAGGAGACAGCAAGGGCTAGCAAAACTGGGAGAATTCAACGTTCATGCCATCCGGACGCAAACAAACTCTTCCAAGACATCTACATGACTGGTATTTATTCGAGGAGAAGGGAAATTATCTAGCAGGTCTTTATTATTCAATACAGCTAATTATTTCCTGATCAGTCAACTGTCACTCATTGGGAAAGTATTGGTGTAGATAATGCTGTCGTGGAGTTTATTTATCAATGAGCAGAGGTTTTGTCCGGGCCAAACAGCAAGCTCATGAGTGATTTGATTCAGAATAAAAACATTAAAAAAGAAATTGGAGAAATGAGGCAGGAGGAAGGAAAAGACCCACAATACCAGGATCAAGAATTGCTCTTTTCCTCTAATTATCAGGAATGACCTGCACAATCCTAAACCTATCCTGGCAACGGAGCACAATGAACCACCTCTTGCACTGCCATGGACTTATTTTCTGAATGTGTTTTTGTATTTTAAGTTATAAACTTTATTTTTGCAGTCTTTTTCTTTTCACTGTATTATAGAATTCACATTTAATTTATATTTGTCTGTGTTGTCCGAATATATGTGTTGCAAGCAAGAATTTAATAGTACCTGTTCCTCACCATACTTGTGAGTATTACAATAAACTTGACACGATTAGAATTGTTGAAAGAAGAAACTGGTGGAGCCATCGATGCGAGGGAGGATGAGAGAGATCTTGCAACAAACCAGTGTTAAAACAAATCTTTGGAAATATTGACAGGAGACAAAACTCGACCCTCAGTTTTGCCAAATTTTGCCATAGAGGGAGTACAGAGAAGATTCACCAGACTGATTCCTGGGATGTCAGGACTTTCATATGAAGAAAGACTGGATAGACTCGGCTTGTACTCGCTAGAATTTAGAAGATTGAGGGGGGATCTTATAGAAATGTACACAATTCTTAAGGGGTTGGACAGGCTAGATGCAGGAAGATTGTTCCCGATGTTGGGGAAGTCCAGGACAAGGGGTCACAGCTTAAGGATAAAGGGGAAATCCTTTAGGACCGAGATGAGAAAAACATTTTTCACACAGAGAGTGGTGAATCTCTGGAACTCTCTGCCACAGAAGGTAGTTGAGGCCAGTTCATTGGCTATATTTAAGAGGGAGATAGATGTGGCCCTTGTGGCTAAAGGGATCAGGGGGTATGGAGAGAAGGCAGGTACAGGATACCGAGTTGGATGATCAGCCATGATCATATTGAATGGCAGTGCAGGATCGAAGGGCCGAATGGCCTACTCCTGCACCTATGTTCTATGTTTCTATGTGACTGGTTGACTGGGCTCCTTCTGAACAGTAATATTTTATGATTCTCTATTTTTTATTTTTTATCTGAAAAATCACATTTATGCAACCAAGAAGCATTTTTTTCAGTCCCAGCTCTAAACCTAATGTGAATACAGATGCACAGTACTGTAGATTCAAACCAAGAGAAAATTCACGACAGTTGAGAGCAAGATTTTATTTGGTTTAGAGATGCAGAGGTGGAAACAGGTCCATCTGGCCACTGGGTCCACGCCGACCAGCGATCCCGTACACGAACAGTATCCTACACACTAGGGACAATTTACACCCTTTACCAAAGTTGATTAACATACAAACCTGTACATCATTGGAGTGTGGGAGGAAACCAGAGCACCCAGGGCAAACCCAGGGGGGTCACGGGTAGAATGTACAAACTCCGTATAAACAGCACCCATAATGGAGGAGCCATCTTGGTGAACGGCTGCTAGCCAGCAGCCGTCCGTTTTAAATCCGTTTTTTTAATAGTTTTTAGTGAGTCCTGTTTTTTGTTTGTAGGGGATATGGTCTTTTTAATGTGGGGGGTAGGTGTAAACTTAATTTCTAGGTCCCTACCTGGTCGGTGTGGCAGCCTTTTCTCCGGGTTGCCCGTTGACCCGTCCTCGTGGCCTACCTGCGGGCTTGGAGCGCCGTTTCCTGGCGGGAACCGCCCAGCACCTCGGCCTCGGCGGCGGCACAGCATTGGAGCGCTGGAGCGGAGCGGGCGATCCCTTGCCTGGGTCGGCGCGCTGGAGCGACGCGCTGGAGCTCTGGCGAGCTGGACCGCCGAGAGCAACAACTCCGGGCTGCGGGTCTGCGGAGCGTAGGTGCGGCAAGGCGGCAGTGCGGAGAGGCGGCGCCGACTTTGTCATTGGGAGCCTGGGAGCTCCAAACCGGCGCGGCCTTGTCGGCTTCGGCAGCCGCGGGCTCCAACCAGGAAGCGGCCGTTCCAGGTGGCCCAGCCGCCGAGAGGACTCTCCCGACGCCGGGGCAAGACCACCCGGTGAGAACGGCCAGGGACATCGGGCCTCCGTAGAGGCAATTGCGGTGGCCTCAATAGGCCTGACTTTGGGGTGAACATGGGGTGGGGACTGGACATTGTGCCTTCCTCCACAGTGCTATCCACTGTGGGGGGATGATTTTTTTGTCTAATTGTAGTCTTGTAGGTCTGTGTCCAAGATGGCTGCCGTGAAGAGAGAGTGGACGCTGGCGCGCTTTGGCTGCCGCTGCTCCCTCTTCACACTGTGTTTTTGATTTTCTGTTTTTGGATTGAATCCTGTTTTTAATTTGTGTCTCTGTGATGTCTTTATTACTTGTTATATTCCGATTATATGTTATTCCGATATACTATGTAAGGTGTCCTTGAGATGTTTGAAAGGCGCCCATTAAATAAAATTTATTATTATTATTATTATTATAATGAGGATTGATCCGGGGTCTTTGACGGTTAAATGCAGCAACTCTACCGCTGCTCCACCATGCCACCCTTTGGGTTCCATGCATTGAACATCATGCAACATCTGCGTAAGTGCTCCTGGAATTGACCTTCAAAGAAACCCAGTTATTTTCCTCCACCAAAGAAGGACATGCACACTTTGTGTAAGTAGAACCGCATAAGAAGATGTTAACGTTGAAAAGGTGTCACTTTAATCAATCCTCACGCTTCATTGTGAACTGACATGACATTGATGGTGACTGGCTTATAACAATCTGTTCAGTAGTGAATCACAACTTACAATAATACATCACAGAAAACACTTTGACTTTCCAAGGGAAGTCTTTTAAATTGTTTTCTAAAATTATTCCTACACCCTCAGCGACTACCATATGTTCACGTTGAAACAGATTGTATATATTTGATGGATGACATAAATGAACACGGACTAGAGATCACTGCCATATTTTATTGAAATGCTTGCAGAATCAATATTTCTGACACCAGCGACAGAAAATATGAAGCAAACTATTGTTTCCACTATCAAAGCTGCATATAAAACTAACGTGGGTTATAAGTTGATCAGGCTACAGAACTGAAAAATGCAACAAATTAACATAATGTAATTGCAAAATGCAAGACTAATAGGCTTGTCATAGTATGGAATTTTAACAATTCAAATGCAGGCTGGAACTGCCATAGTGCCAAGGGCTTAGAAGGGGCGGAATTTGTTAAGTGTGTTCAGGAAAGTTCCTGCACGCAATAGATAAAGGACAAAACTTGACCTTCTCGTGGGGAATTGGGTTGGGCAAGTGACAGACGTGTCAGTGGTGAGCAGTTTGAGACCAGCGATCACAGTCTATTCGTTTTGAGGATGATGGGAGAAATTGAGGCTCCAGTCAAAAGGAAGGAGACATGGTTGAGGCATAGGCAGTTGGGATCAACTGCATCCGTGGAGCAGTATAAGCAAATGAGGATTGTACCTAAATGGAAATTTGGGGGGGGGGGGGGGGGGGGGGGGGAGAGATAGGGTAAGAGATAGCTCTGGCAAATAAGTTTAAGGAGAATCTCAAGATAATTTGTAAGTGTATTAAGGGAAAATGGTAACTAGGAAAGAATAGGGTCCCTCAGAAACCAGAGGGGTTATTACTGTCTAGAGCACCAGGAGATGGGCAACATTCTCAATGAAAATGTCTTCTTTGCTTTTAACATGGATAAGGACATGAAGACCAGGGAACTTGAGAAGTTAATGGCAATGTCTTGAGGAATGTCCGTATAGCAGTCAATGAGATGTTGATTGTCCTGAAACATAGACAGATTTTTTTCCTGGGCCTGATCAGGAATATCCAAAGTAGAGATGGTTGAAAGCATTAAGTTCCTAGGAGTAAATATCAGCAGCAACTTGTCCTGGACCACCATATTGAAACAATGGCCAAGAAAGCACACCAACGCCTCTACTACCTTAGACGGCTAAAGGGCCTGTCCCACCAGCATGCGATTGCATGTGTCTAGCATGACCAAACGTGGTCGCTTAAGGCATACGGCCGCGCGGGGCCGGCCCCACTTCGAACCGCAGAGGCGTATGGAGTTGTGCGGGGCTGGTCCCAACATCATACTCACCAATCAGCTGGGCAGGATGCGGGCCGACTGAATTTGGACTTCACACGGCGTCGGGCGGTGACGTCATCACGCAACGGCACACCAGGTGGTGACGTCATCGCGCAACGCAACGCTCTAAGCGTACGCCATCAAGACGTTGCATATGCCCTCAATGCACCTGCGGGCCAACAGGCCTTTGGTGCGCGGAATTTTCGGACAGTGCAGGATTTTCGGAGCCCCGCACAACTCCATACGCCTCCGCGGTTCGAAGTGGGACCGGCCCCGCACGGCCGTACGCCTCAAGCGACTACGTTTGGTCGCGCTAGATGCATGCAATCGCATGCTGGTGGGACAGGCCCTTTAGTAAGTTCAGCAGGTCCCGAACAACTTTTCAACTTCTACAGATGCGCTGTAGGAAGCATTTTATCGGGATGAATCACAGCATGGTTTGGGAAATAGCAAGGTGGCAAAATCCGTTTTGATTAAGGCTTTTAATCTTTCATAAATTCTATTTTGAAATAAAATGTTATTTTACACATCATTCATACACAATACTGCATAGTAACGGAAAAACCTGGCACGAAGACACTTGTATATATAAATAATGCAATGAGAGGATGTCAAATCCAATGTCAATTTGCATATTGTAGGTTGCGAATGCATTACAAACCAGCATAATACTGATTAAGTACCTGTAGTATTGCTGTTATACAACAAACATGTGAATACATATTTTCAATGCATTTGAAAATGAGTCTTACCTGCAGCAGAGAAATTTCCTTCAGAAAATATTTTTCATTATCATTTTTATACAGATCTCAAATCTATGTTTTATTTCCAGAATAAATTCCTCACATTGTTTCCTCTCCTGAAAGTACTTTGTACTTTCTATGGTTTTACCTCAAGGTTAGCAGTGCATGGATTTCAAAAGACTTTGGCAAAAATATGCTCGAAACCAATTTGTGGCTCATTTGGCAGATTGCCGACTTTGTGTCCACGGGTTGTAATTCAGTTTGCTCTGCAGAGACTAGTGCTCTAAAACCTGGCCTACCAGTGCAGTGCCAAATAAGGTCTACATAGCTGCAGTGGCCATCTTTCAAACCAGGTGAAGTACTGGTGAAGTCTTGATTAGTACAGGTGTTCTTGATTAGTGCAGGTGTCAGAGGTTATGGGGAGAAGAATGGGGTTTGGAGGGAACCATGGACCAGTCATGATTGAATGGCAGAGTGCACTTGATGGGCCGAATGGCCCATTTTCACTCCTATTCCTTATGACTGTCTCAAGTTAGTGCTAAGGTTACTGTGGATTATTTAGAACAAGAGCAGGGGAGTTATTACCATTGTCATGGCCAACGTTTATCCCCATTACGAAAATACAAGTTACCTGGTCATTATCACGCAGCTGTTGTGGGAGCTTGCTCTGTACAAATTGGCAGTCAGGTTTCTTTCATTATAAAAGTGTTTATACCTCAAGGTTCTTACTCGATGTGGAGCATTTTGATATGTCCTGAAAGGGACACACAAAGTGATAAATAAAAATTACATCCTTTCAGGGGCTAAAGGATATGAGTTTGATATTGTATTTTTCCCCGTTTTATTGCAGTTAATGGAAGATGATGTCAGTGTATAACAAGCACATTTGAGTGTTAAATAACACCAGAAAGTGCCGGTCACAAAAGTTAAGACAGCTTGCATGGATTGAATAAGAGAATCAAATATCGGGTTGATGGCATGCTGAGTTCTTTCAGCACTCTCTGGAGTTATGTCAGATTTTCAACATTTGCAGTGTTTTAGTTTGAGTGTTAAATTGTTTACATGAATTAATTTTCACAGAAATAAGCAACCCCGTAAGAAGGATTGAATGGAACGTCATATCCACAAAACAGGAAAAAAAAAATTAATAGACACGAAGGTACACAAAAATGCTGGAGAAACTCGGCGGGTGCAGCAGCATCTATAGAGCGAAGGAAATAGGCGACGTTTCGGGCCGAAACCCTTCTTCAGACTGATGGGGGGTGGGGGGGAGAAGGAAGGAAAAAGGGAGGAGGAGGAGCCCGAGGGCGGGGGGATGGGAGGAGACAGCTCGATGGTTAAGGAAGGGGAGGAGACAGCAAGGGCTAGCAAAACTGGGAGAATTCAACGTTCATGCCATCCGGACGCATGCAACCCAGGCGGAATATGAGGTGCTGTTCCTCCAATTACCGGTGTTGCTCACTCTGGCAATGGAGGAGACCCAGGACAGAGAGGTCGGATTGGGAATGGGAGGGGGAGTTGAAGTGCTGAGCCACCGGGAGTTCAGGTAGGTTATTGCGGACTGAGCGGAGGTGTTCGGCGAAACGATCGCCCAACCTCCGCTTAGTCTCCCCGATGTAAATAGATATGACTTCATTATGTAACAGCATATTCAACTGAGTGCAACAGAATCTCAAGAAACTCAGAAATATGAACACAACTGGCAGTTTTGTTCAATGGTTGAATGCAGTCATTAAGTCACTGTGTCAAACTCTTCCTTTGTGACCTTTTATAGAGTTTAGAGATACAGCGCGGAAACAGGCCCATCGACGCACGGGGTCTGCGCCGACCAGCGATCCCATTCATTTAGCCCAATCCTACACACTAGGAACAATTTACATTTTTTACTGAAGCAAATTAACCTACAAACCTGTACGTCTATGAAGTGTGGGAGGAAACCGGTGCACCCAGAGAAAACCCATGCGGTCACGGGAGAACGTACAAACAGCACCCATAGCCAGGATCAAACCCAGGTCTTTGGAGCTGTAAGGCAGCAACTCTACCGCTGTGCCACCGTTTCATATCAAGAGTTTTAGAATGTGATTACATTTATACTTTAAAGTTATGAAATACCTATACTTTTTAATTAAAAAAATATATATTTTTGAATATTATTGAAACATTCAACCACAAGCTATATTTAAGAGGGAGTTAGATGTGGCCCTTGTGGCTAAAGAGATCAGGGGATATGGAGAGAAAGCAGGTACAGGATACTGAGTTGGATGATCAGCCATGAAGGGCCGAATGGCCTACTCCTGCACCTATTGTCTATGTTTCTATGTAAGAGGCCAAGATTTGATTCCACATTAAGTTGACACTCATTCCTCATGTGTTGACACTCAGAAAAAAGTACACCCTTGTATTTTGTTGATTGTGTGATGGAGAATTAGTGGCCAAGAGGTTTTGTGTTGATGGCAAGGCACATTCTGATGTGATGCTAGCAGCTTCCTCCGCTTTACCCACACATAGATTGATTTAAAAAAACTGACAGCTGGCAGGGCCAGGCCACAAGTTTTGTTGGCTGTCTAAACTGGCAAAGCATTAAATTCTCCTGAGAGTTTGAGACATTTAGTTTACTTTAGTTTAGAGATTAGATTAGATTAGATTAGATTAAACTTTATTAATCCCCTTATTCAGGGGAAATTCTGATGTCCTTGCAGCACACTAATAAAAATACAACATAGCATTCAAAAAGAAGTTCAACACAAAAACATCCCCCCACAGTGATTCCCACTGTGGGGGAAGGCACAAAGTCCAGTCCCCATCCTCTTGTCCACCCAAAGTCGGGCCTGTTGAGGCCTCCACAGTTGCCGCCACGGCGCCCGATGTTCTCGCTGGGTGATGGTGCTCCGGCGTCGGGAGAACCCCCAGCGGCTTGGGGTGCCGGGAACGGCCGCCTTCCCACCGGAGACCGCGGCTTCCAAGCCAACAGACCGCGCCGGACGGAGCTCCGCACACTGGCGATCTCAGCAAGAGATCCCAGGCTCCGGGATGTAACGTTCAACGTCGCAGCTGGCCGCTCCACAGAACCGCGGCTCCACAATGTTCTTATCGGCGGTCCCAGCATACTGGAGTTCCAGCGCGGCGACGCAGGAAAGGCATCGCCCGCTCCGCAATAGCGCTCCAGCGCTGCGCCGCCGCCAAAGCCGATGTTCTGGCCAGGTCCCCTCAGGGAAACTATACAGCTTGGAAACAGGATCTTTGGCCCAAAGTCTGCACTGACCAGCGATCACTCCATCCACTAACACTATCCTATACACTAGGGACAATTTATAATTTTTACCGAAGCCAAATAACCTCCAAACCTGTTCGTCTTTGGAGTATGAGAGGAAGCTGGAGCACTTGGGGAAAACCCACATGGTCACAGAGAGAATGTACTAACTCCATACAGACAGCACCCGTAGTCGGGTCTCTGGCGCTATAAGGCAACAACTGTACCACCGCGGCACTGTGCCACTCATTTAAAACACTCAATTCAGTGAGGGCAACTCATGGCCTCAGTCATGCCCCTTCCATAATGTGGACATCCTTCCTTTATTCCCCTTCTAACATTGCAATACTCACTCAATATTGTCCCTCTGACAGTACATCACTCCCTCATCATTGTCTCCAGACAAGCTGGAAAGAGTACAGAGAAGGTTTAAAAGGATGTTGCCAGGACTTGAGGGCCTGGGCTATAGGGAGAGGTTGGAGAGGCTAGGACTTTACTCCTTGGACACGGTAAGCTGAGGGGGGTCATGAGATCATAAATGATAGGAGCAGAATTAGGCCATTCGGCCCATCAAGTCTACTTCGCCATTCAATCATGGCTGATCCATCTCTCCCTCCCAACCCCTTTCTCCTGACTTCCCCCCATAACCTCTGACACCTGTACTAATCAAGAATCTATCTATCTCTGCCTTAAATATATCTACTGACTTTGCCTCCACAGCCTTCTGTGGCAAAGAATTCCACAGAGTCACCACATCTTCCAGAGATGTGTTAGATCCTGGGGGAAATAGATAAGGTAAATGCACATTGTTTAACCTTGAGTAGTGGAATCATGTACCGGAGGACATAGGTTTCATGTAATAAAGGAAAGTTTTAATAGGAAACGGAGAAGCAATTTGCCCCTGTTCTCCAGAGCCATTCCCAGCCATTCAAATAAATGGATTCACTGTTCCTGTTCCTATCATGGATAGGAAAGGTTTAGAGAGTAATGGGCCAAATGTGAACAAATGGGACTAGCGTAAATGGGCCATTTTAGTCGGCATGGACGTGTTGGGCTGAAGGGCCTGTTTTCTTGCTGCATGACTATGAATTACACTCGGCTTAAGAAGCTCAGCAGTGGCCCCAGCGTACATTCTTGGGAGTTCAGAGGACATTGTGTGAGATCAAATGCTGGAGTCTAACCAGGAAGTTACTGATGGAACCAAGCTTGCAAGCTCACTAACTGTATGTTTGCACAATGTCTCAATGTCATGATATTCACCAGGGAACTTCCTGAGCTCTGCTGCAAATTCTGGCTCAGTCAATGTTGCACACTTCCAGTTCAGCTATGGACATGACATAACTGGCTGACAATTTTTTCCCCACGTTTGAAGGACAACTTTAATTTTGAATGCACCTCCTGACAAATAACTAATACTCAGGGTCTTATCTCAAAACATTTGACCAGCTTTCCCCTGGACTTATTCCCTGAAGTACTGCCCAAGGTTAGTTCATGTTGATTATTTTAAAGTTACAAGCAAACATCTGACTGCAACTTTTATCCATATGTTTAAGATAAATCTTGAGTCACACTCCCTGCACCTCGAGTGTTGTATCACTATTACGTTGCATGCTATGGTCTCTCTCTATCATGTTCGCGGGTGGTTGCCGGCGAGTTGCCTTCATGGTCGTGAGGATTCTGCATTCTGGGAACTAGTCGCAGCCTCATTATTGTTGCCGTGAATTTTCAAAAATTAGTGGTGACTAGAATGAAGCCGTTATGGAGAGTAGCGAGAATTCTCGAGCCGTAGGTGGGTCGCCAGGAGGTCCTAATGGGTTGCCAGGCAGTCGGAAGTTCTCGTAGCCGGTGTAGGTTGTAGCCGGGACTGACCGTTAAACTCATTTGAAAAAAAAAGTTAAGCAGTAGTTTTCAGAACCAAGGAAAACCGACTGGTAATGTTAAATTTCTGCCGAGCTTCACAGCCGTGTATCTCTGGCTTCTTAAAAGTTTTCTCCACTCCTTCTCATCCCTCTCTCCCCCCCCCCCCTCCCCCTCTTTTAAAGGACTTACCGTACATTGCTTTAGCCATTATTTTACAGCGCCAACCTTTCTGTTCATCTCGGTGTGTGTGTGTTTCACCTTGGCTTTGCACTGTGTGGAATTTTTAGACAGGGCAAGCGGGAGGAGCGCTGCCTAAAACATTCACACGGTCTGGTGAAGGAAATGATGTGTGAGTGTGTGTTCCACTCTGACAGTCGCCGTTCCAGTTCTCGGTTTTTCGGTTCTTGACAGTCGCCGGCAGTCTGCTGAAAAATCGCCTAAGTGGGACAGGCCCATATAGCTACCACTTTGATCAAGTCCCAGTCACCCTTCTCAAAACCTCATTCTTGGCTTGAAGCTTCAAGCTTGTGTAAAGTGCCCCTGACGTTTTTTTTTTAATGGTTAAAGGAAATGGATAAATCCAAAATGTTGTGTTCACAGTGGAAGGCATCATCAGTCATGAGTGTCTCTGCATTAATGACCATTTAAGCATCTCAACAAAGTTATGTCACTTAAAATTGGCAGCTTCATCTGACAATAAGAAGTTACTGAGATTCAATATTCAAAAGCACCTGTTGAAGAGAACTAAATTGTATAGGTCAGAAGGATTTTTTGTTTATAGTGCTTAACTCACTGCACTTCTCTTCCGCAAATATTTACATTGAAAAGATAAAACTCTTTAATGTTATTTCCATTTATCCCTCTGGCTTTTTTTTTTGCTTTCCTTTGATCATCATCAGTATATTTTGCAAGGTTTCACTGCATGCCATGCAGCCCGAGCTCAAGCCACGTGGCTTCTGGTTCAAATTAACCTTTTCACTTTTGATTGAACTGTGATCATCAATATTGTTGTAATAACAACAGTTCTCCAACCACTGTTCTCATTGATGCATGGAATTTATTCTCCATACTCTAACACCACATCAACTCTGCATTTTTCTCACTTAACGTTTTCCTTCAGTAGTACAAGGTCATTTAATATCGGAAAAGAGCTATCATTATTCATTATATATGATCCTTTAAAAGTATTTTATTTCTTGTAAGTAACAAGAATGATTGCGTTCCATCACTACTCGGAAGATAGATAGATAGATAGATAGATAAATAGATAGATAGATAGATAGATAGATAGATAGATAGATAGATAGATAGATAGATAGATAGATAGATAGATAGATAGATAGATAGATCTCTCTCTCTCTCTCTCTCTCTCTCTCTCTCTCTCTCTCTCCCCCTCTCCCCCCCCCCCCTCCCTTTTATAAAATATCAATATCTCCACTGCTGTTACCAGACTTTTGTTTCCCAGATCACTATCTTGTCTCATACCTCTCAATGGTCATCTCAAATGCCCACTAGCTCAAATGTAACTGTTCAATGTCCCCTCAAATACAAAAATACCAACATGATTTCATGGGAGCCTGGCGATTTTAAGCTTTACTATAGATAGTTAGCCAGTTCTGATTTCAAACGACCAAGTTACTGGGGATCCCATGCCTCTCCATTTTCTGGATCAGTCTACCAGGAGGGACTTTATAAAATGCTTTACCCACATCCGCGTGGGCAACATCCATTGCCCTACCCTGATCAATCAAGTTCATAAGACATGACCTGCCATGGACAATCCCTAATTAGTACATTCTCTCCCAAATGCGAGTAAATCCGATCCTGAAGAATCTTCTCCAATAGCTTCCCTCCAACTACTGTGAGGCTCATAAGGGGCAGGTGGCACACTACTGCATGGGGGCGGCATGGTGGCACAGCGGTAGGGTTGCTCCCTTATAGCGCCAAAGACCTGGGTTCAATCCCAACTTTGAGTGCTGTTTGTATGGAGTTTGTACATACGCCCCATGACCGCGTGTGGTTTTCCCCAGGTGCTCCGGTTTCCTCCCGCACTCCAAAAACTTACAGGTTTGTTGGTTAATTGGCTTCTAAATATTGTAAATTGTTCCCAGTGTGTAGGATAGTGCTAGTGTACAGGGATTGCTGGTCGGAGCAGACTCGCTGTATCTCTAAACTAAACTAAACCTATAATATAATGGAATATCTCCACTTCTATAATAAAGCAACAGCATTGGCTACTGCCATATGCAACTGTCATATGCTGAGAGAATGGAGCGGCTGGGCTTGTATACTCTGGAATTTAGAAGGATGAGAGGTTATCTTATTGAAACATATAAGATTATTAAGGATTTGGACACGCTAGAGGCAGGAAACATGTTCCCGATGTTGGGTGAGTCTAGAACCAGGGGCCACAGTTTAAGAATAAGGGGTAATCCATTTAGAACAGAGATGAGGAATCACTTTTTCACAAAGAGCATTGTGAGTGTGGAATTCTCTGCCTCAGAGGGCGGTGGAGGCCCGTTTTCTGGATACTTTCAAGAGAGAGCTAGATAGGGCTCTTAAAGATAGCGGAATCAGGGGATATGGGGAGAAGACAGGAACGGGGTATTGATTGGGGGATGATCAGCCATGATCATATTGAATGGTGGTGCTGGCTCGAAGGGCCAAATGGCCTACTCCTGCACCTATTGCCTATTGCCTATACACCTATTGCCTATACACCTATTGTCTATTGCCTATCCTCCAGGACCTCACCTGTGGCTAGAGGAAATACAAAGATCTTTGTCAAGGTCTCTGCAATTTCCTCACTTCCTTTTCTCATTAACCTGGAATAGATTCTATCATGCTCTTGGGATTTATCCACCTAAATACATTTCAAGAACTCCCAACACCACCTCCTTCTTGATCTCAAACTTCCCTTGCATATTAGAATTCCCTATACTAATCCCACTGTCCTCCAGACCCTTATTGGTAAATACAGACATAAATAACTTGTTTATAACTTCACCTAAAACCTCTGACTCCAAGCATAAATGTTCTCCCTTATCCTCAAGCGGTCCTACCTTTTCCCTAGTTACCCTTTTGTTTCTAATGTACACACAAAAAGCCGTGAAACTTTTAAAATCCAATTACATTTCATGGCCCCATTTGGCCCCTTTAATTGCATGCAAATTCTCACTCATCTTAGCGTTTGGCACTGAGTAAATCTCAGTCAATATTGGGAAGGTTAATGTCACCCACTATGACTACCCTGGTGCCTTTGCATCTTTCTGTAATCTGTCTACATGTCTGTTCTTCTATCTTCCTCTAGCTATTGAGGGGCCGATAGTACACTCCCTTCAGAGTGATTGCAACTTTCTTATTTTTGGGCTCTTAATGGATGGACCGTTTAGCGTGTCCTCTCCGAATGCCGCAGCTACAGTCTCCCTGATTAGCAGAGCAGCTACTCCACCTCTATTACCTCCCTCTCGATAACATCAGAAACATCAAAACCCTGGAGCATTGAGCTGCCAGACCTGTCCTCGAAACTATAACTATAATGGCTACAATTTAGGTGGCTTGGTGTGAAATGTTCAAGGATACTTCTGTAAAGTGCCTAGAAATGTTTTGTTGCAGAAGAGGTATTGCATACATACAAGTTAAAAGCAAAATAAGCTTTGGATCAACTTTTACCGTGGGACAAATATTCTACAGACACCCTCCCTGAAGAAATATCACTGGAGAATTCAATTAGTGCATGTTAGTTAAATCTATTTACACATTTTTTTGTTAAATATATGCCCAGTTAGCTTCCTACAGAGGATTGATGACAATTTAAGGGGAGGATTTGCTCACTGCTGATTTTGGAGAAGTAAAAGGGATATTTTTATTGTCATTTGTTAGTCATATTTTATTTTGTGCATCTCAAGCAGGGCAATGAATGAGGCAGCATTGATCACATTTTCCCAAGGAACTCTTGAGAGTTCAAGGTTATCCTTTGGAGAATAAGAAATGTCATTAGAAAACTCTCCCTGCTGTTACAGAATATGACTGGCAGTGAGATTTCAACAAAATGCAGAACCGGCCCATGCACCCTTCTCCCTGCTGTTCTTCACATGAAACACTAAAAATGTAACACAAGTGCATCTTTCAAACACTGTTATGGTACTCCTGAGTAGGAATTAATCTTTGTGACAAAACATGCACAGAATCAATCCCATCCTTCCAACCTCACCAGCTGTCCATTACTGGTACATAATATGTACTAAATATAGGACAGACTAATCTTCCATTTGTCCATTGCTTTGAAATCAAGTGATGAGAGCAAATCCCTGACATAAATCTGCATTAATGCTGACTGTGTCACAAAGATTTGCAGTCAGTGAGAACTGGGTCTGCACTCGCAATTCACAAGATTTACTTAATAAACCTAATGATTTTTTTTACAAATTATATATTTAAGAAAGCACCGAGTCATCCAGAAAAGGACATGCAGTGATTATTTAATTGAAGCTCCCAGTAAGTTGTTAATTGTTCAGAGTTGATAATTTTCCGACTTCTTTCAACAGAGTGGTATGAAGTGACTAAATAAAATCGAACGTATTGAAATGTTCATTCTGAGGACTCAGGATGAGTTCAGAATGAGGATTAGTGGGAGCTGAATGCAAACCATCGTTCTGCTTGTGTTCTGCTAGTTGACAGCAGTAAGAGAGAGAGAAATCCCTGTTCAGCTGGCCTACATCAGCCAAATTTACTGCCTTCCAATAATCCATTAGCCTCCTGTCAACAGACCCAATCATCAGGAATATCATCTTTTTGATTTAACTTACATTAGAGGGTAGACGGTAGGCAAGATGTACATGACGTAATTTTTTTGCAGGCATTTTTAATGATTTAGAAGGCAAACAGAGTATTCAGTTTTGCATCCCCTTTCAAAAAGAGCAGCCTTGTTTTACTCTTTCTAAGATTTAGACTGGAACTTTTTCTGACCAGTCATAGAAAATTTACCTTTGTGCATTGACCTTCAGAGATAACAACCATATATCATAATTTGTAAAGATAAATGGTGTAATATTTTCAAGCTTCAAGTTGAAATGTACTAAATGAACTATTTCTACTTCTCGGAGACTTTTTCATACAGACTGCTGTACAAAAGCCCAGCAAGGCAATATCTTTAGTTTTGATTTCAGTAACATTATATATCTTTTAGTCCATTTGGATGACCTTTTAGCATTAGCTTTAACTTTTTACAAGCACTTCGATTTATGTCACTGAACAAGTTTCTTGGTGTTTGATCACTTGATGGTGTCAGCAGTCCTTAGCAAAATTTAAACAGATAAGGAAACACTAATCTGATGTCAAAGCAACTGAGTAGATTTCTACTTAACAAATTAAAAAACTCTTAAGTATTGATTTAACAGGATCTATCATTGCCTGGCAGAGACATTACATACTTCCTCTGTGCTTTACATTAACAAACTATCACAGGAAAGAGAAGACTGGTTTGCAATGAGTGAAAAAACAACGGCGAAACAACAGAACAGGAGGACATCAAACAACAATATTAAAGACTAAAATGCCTGTATTATTAGCATATCAACAAAGGATTTCAATAGACCGTTGCTGTTAAAAACTGGCTATTTATGCACGGTATGCAAATAGAGATAATTTGTTGTACTTGCCCAAGTCGGTACAAGAAGACTGATGGGGCGCTCGAGCAGTGGTGGAAGGTGCTTCCCTGCAACATTCATTTCCCATACAACTGGAGGCTTTTGAGTAGTGAGTAGAGACAGGCTTTATGAGTCATTTATGCAACCGGCCAGTTAATGAAAGGTCAGGTTCCTTTATCCCAGGTGGAAAGCAAGTGAACGAGCGTCTGCTCAAGAGAGAGAGGTGGGGAGATAGGGAGGGAGAGAGGGAGAGAGAGAGAGAGAGAGAGGCAGAGAGAGGCAGAGAGAGAGGCAGAGAGAGGGAGAGAGAGATTTGGTGAGTACGAGAGAATGAAAGAGACAGACAGACGGAGACAGAAGGAGAGAGAGAGAGAGAGGGGAGAGAGAGAGAGAGAGAGAGAGGGAGAGCAAGTCTGGCTTATCCTGTTCTGATTTCGCAAGAGTGGGAAATAGATGAGACAATCCCCTGCTGCCTCCAGGATGGCGTCAGAGCACTTTAAGTTGACAGAGGTTAGTTTTGCCCACAGGCTAGTGAGAAGAGAAGGGAACAGAGGAAGAAAGAACAATCATCGAATGATCCACAAGTATATGAACTACTGAAGGTACGGTGTTGTTAGCTGAAGCATCAGTCTGGCAGCAGTAGGCTTGTTTTGTGCCGTGCTCTGCTCGGCTCTGCTCTGCATGTAGTGCAGGCTTTTACTGCAGCAAGTTACTTCTCCACCTGCTGGCTGTTAAGGAACACCCCCAGTGGACAACCAGGTACGAAGTTCACGGGGATGTAAAGAGTTAGCAATACTGGGTAAATCTTACCAGCATCGCTGTCAATATCTCATTTCCGAACATTGACACAATCCTTTCCATTCATTTGAACTTGTGCTTCACACATTGGGAACAGAGGCAGTTGATTTTAAGGCAGACCAAACCATAAATACCCATTATTCCCCTCACTCCTTATGGTAAAATCTCTCTCTTTTTAGCAGATAATGCACTCGGGAATACTAATAGATTGCTGATACGGCCACGTTAGGAACGATTAGACTGACTGTCATGGAGGATTTATTATTATTTGCACGTGAATTGCTTGCTGGCTTCATTCTCCTTTCTAAAGTAGATGTAAGGCAGCAAAGCTTGCAGAGAATATTTATGAGAGTTAATGAACCGAGCAATGAAAGAAAATGCTGAGATCAGATGTCACGTCTGTTCGACCAACATTTTTCATGATTAGATGCAACATCTTGTTACATTTTCAGCTGATGTTCTTTGCACTGACCAAACACAAAAGAGGAACATGAAATGGTTCTAACTTTCATGTTGAAAGAGAGCAGGGTTGCAATCAGAGCAAAGGCCACAGGAGAAGACCCATCTGAGGATGACTTGAAGCAGGCTATAAATGTTAGCTTTGCCAGCGACACGCATGCATAAAGAACGACCCACTCTGCTACACCTCATGACAAACTTAGAGCAGTTTTCTTTAAAGCTTTTCAAGCACTGCTTCTTGAAAGGGAGATTTAAAGATCTTTAAAGCAGCCCTGCCAACATCTTCATAAATCACACCTGTATCCTCTCCAGGGCAATTGCACCCTTTCTACAATGTGCCATAGCCTTACAGCATGGAAACAGGCCCTTCATCCCAACTTGTCCATGCAGATCAAGATGCCCCATCTAAACTAGTCCCATTTATCCACATTTGGCCCATATCCCTTTGAACCTTTCCTGTCCACGTACCTGTCCAAATGTCGTTTAAATGCCGTAAATTTACCTGCCTACTTCCCCTGGCAGCTCGTTCCACATACCCACCTCCAGTTTAAATTCCATTTGGAATATTTTGGAGGACCAAGAAACCAAGAACCAAGAAACCACCACACTCTGCGTGAAAATGTTGTCCCTCAGGTTCCTATTAAATCGTTAATTTCTCACTTTAGACCAGGGTTATCAAACTCATTTTAAGCCACGGGCCGGATTGGGCAAAATGCGACTTCATGCGGGCCGGATCAGTTGTGCACGTGCGAACGCACTCTTTCCATTAATAAACCATTTGAAATCGAACATTAGCTGACACAAATGAAAACCTAATGAACAAATTGTAAAAGTAGGCTATACAACTGCACTTAATTTTTATTAGTCTGCTTCCAGCAATCAATCCTTGTGATTGAGGCAGTGCAGCGTAGGTTCACAAGATTGATCCCTGGGATGGCGGGACTGTCATATGATGAAAGATTGAAAAGACTAAGTTTGTATTCACTGAAGTTTAGAAGGATGAGGGGGATCTTATGGAAACATATAAAATTATAAAAGGACTGGACAAGCTAGATGCAGGAAAAAATTTCCCAATGTTGCGCGAGTCCAGAATCAGGGGCCACAGTCTTAGAATAAAGGGGAGGCCATTTAAGACTGAGGTGAGAAAAAACTTTTTCATGCAGGGAGTTGTGAATTTGTGGAAATTCCTGCCACAGAGGGCAGTGGAGGCCAAATCACTAGATGGATTTAAGAGAGAGTTAGATAGAGCTCTAGGGGCTAGTGATATCAAGGGATATGGGGAGAAGACAGGCACGGGTTATTGATTGGGGACGATCAGCCATGATCACAATGAATGGCGGTGCTGGCTCAATGAATGGCCTCCTCCTGCACCTATTTTCTATGTTTCTATGTTTCTAAGTGCCCTAGAGAAGGTAGAGGAGGGGCACATGAACCTCTGTACCCAAGGTTGCTGTGGTCCTTGGGTACAGATGAGGGAGGTGTACAGGGGCTACAAGGCTGGTCAGGGGAAGGTACGTAGGGAAGGGGGCAGTTTGGGTTGGAAGGGAAGACTGAACCGATGAGTTGTGGAGGGTATGGTCCCCACATAAAGTGGAGATGGGTGGGAATGGGAAGGTGTAACTGGTAGCGGAATCACGTTGGAGTTGGAGTGAATGTCAGAGAATGATGTGTTGGATACAGAGGCTGGTGCGGTGGATGGCAAGGATCAATAGAACTCTACCGTTCATTCTGGGGGGAGGGGGAGTGAGAACAGAACTGTCGGACACAGATGAGACACGGTATCCAGAACAGCGGGGAGAAGCCACGTCACCAAAGAAAGAGAACATATTGGATGTCTGAATGGAAAGCCTCGTTCCTCCCGAAAGAGGTCAAAGGTCAAAGGTTATTCATTAGTCACATACACCTAGGTGTAGTGAAATGCTTCTTGCCAGTGCAGCACATAAAGAAAGAATACAGACATAACATTAATAAGAGATTAAACATAAAGAACATCCCCCCACAATGGCTCCCACCATGAGGGAAGGCACAAAGTCCAGTCCCCAACCCCAGTTCACCCATAGTCGGGCCCATTGAGGCCTCCACAGTTGCCTCTATGGAGGCCCGATGTTCCTGGCCGTTCTCGCCGGGTGATGTTGCTCCCGGCGTCGGGAGAATCCTCGCAGCGGCATGGGAACCCTGGAACGGCCGCTTCCGTACTGGAGGCCGCGGCTTCCGAAGCCGACAAGGCCGCGCCGGTTGGAGCTCCACAACTGGCGATCTCATCTAGAGATCCCAGGCTCCCGATGTACAGTTCGGCGCCGCCGCCCGCAGCTGGCCGCTCCTCAAACCCGCAGCTCCGCGATGTTCCACTCGGCGGTCTTCAGCTCACCGGAGCTCCAGCGCGGCGACCCAGGCAAGGCATCGCCCGCTCCACGATAGCGCTCCAGCGCTGTGCCACTGCCGAAGCCGTGGTTCTGGGCAGTGCCCGACAGGAAACGCCGCTCCAGGGCCGAGGCAGAGAAATTGGGAGTAGGGGATGGTGCCCTGGTGAGAGGCAGGGTGGAAGGAGATAACTGTGGGAGTTGGTGTTTTTTTTAATAGATGTCAGTTTATCCCCCATGATGGAGACAGAGAGATCGAGAAAGGAGAGAGCAGTGTCAGAGCTGATCCAAGTGAGGGCAAGGTGAAAGTTAGAGGTAACGTTGATGAAATCAACAAATTCTGCACGGGTACAGGAGGCAGCCCCGAAGTAGTTGTTGTGGTGGAGAAAGAGCTGGGGGATGCTCTTGTTCGATCTGGAACAAGGACTGTTCGATGTAACCAACAAGAAGGCAAGTACAGTATATCAAGTGACTTTGACTTTGAAGAAAGTGAGAGGAGTCAAAAGATAAGTTGCTGAGGACAAGTTCCGCCAGGTGGAAGAGAGTGTTAGCAGAGTGGAGCTGAGTAGGTCTGAGATCAAGGAAGAACTGAATGATCCTTGCTGGAAGGGATGGAGATTTAAAGGGACTGGACGTTCATGGAAAGATGAGGTGATGAGGCACTAGGACTTAAAAGATTTTGAAATGTTGAAAAGCATGTCAGGTGTCTCAGATGTAGGTCAGAAAGGACCTACAAGGGGAGACAAGATGGAATCAATTTTTTTGGGGAGATGAGTGGGGCAGGAGCAGGTAGAAACAATGAGTCTGGCAGGGCAGTCCTGTTTATCGATGTTGTGAAGGGGATAGAAACGGGCCGTTCGCCAGAGGTGATGAGATCGGTGATAACGTGGGGAGATGGTGGCCTGGTGTTCATCCGTGAGGTCATGGTCAAATGGTAGACATGTGGCCGAGAGCTAGTGCCTGGCCTCAGCACAATTCCTGGGATGTCAGGACTTTCATATGAAGAAAGACTGGATAGACTCGGCTTGTACTCGCTAGAATTTAGAAGATTGAGGGGGGATTTTATAGAAACGTACAAAATTCTTAAGGTGTTGGACAGGCTAGATGCAGGAAGATTGTTCCCGATGTTGGGGAAGTCCAGAACAAGGGGTCACAGTATAAGGATAAGGGAGAAATCTTTTAGGACTGAGATGAGAAAAACATTTTTCACACAGAGAGTGGTGAATCTCTGGAATTCTCTGCCCCAGAATGTAGTTGAGGCCAGTTCATTGGCTATATTTAAGAGGGAGTTAGATGTGGCCCTTGTGGCTAAAGGGATCAGGGGGTATGGAGAGAAGGCAGGTACAGGATACTGAGTTGGATGATCAGCCATGATCATATTGAATGGTGATGCAGGCTCAAAGGGCCGAATGGCCTACTCCTGCACCTATTTTCTATGTTTCTATGTTTCTATGAGAGGTCAGCCTGCCAGACTACAACAGCATCACCCTTGTCGAGAGTTTTGATAACAAAATTGGAATTATTACTGAGTGAGCAGAGCAGTGCGTGTTCAGAGGGAGTGGGATTACAATGGGTGCGGGGAGTGGAGAAGTCAAGGAGGTTGATGTTGCACCCATATTTGGAAATAAAAAAGTTGAGAGAGGCCAGCAGGGGGAGACCAGGGCAGGGGGAAGAAGATGGGGGATAGGAGAAGGTGTCGTCACTGGAGGCGAGGTTTCGTTCCAAGAAACATTGGCCCGAAAGCAGAGGCAATGTAAGAAGAGCTTAAATTAAAATAAATAAATTAAATTTCTTTATATAGCACATTTTTAGTCAACTTGCATTGACCCCAAAGTGCTTCACATAATTACATCCACACACACAGGCAAAAGTGGGTGAAGTGTCTTGCCCAAGGATACACACAGGCAAAGGTGGGTGAAGTGTCTTGCCCAAGGACACAACGACAGTATGCACTCCAAGCGGGATTCGAACCAGCTACCTTCCGGTTGCCAGCCGAACACTTAGCCCATTGCTTGACATCATGACAGGCTCAGAACGCGTTGGATAGTGGATGTAGTGGTACAAAGGTTATGAAGATACAAAGTACAATGTGGGGGTTACTTCCTCGAGGTTCCGCCAGTACCTTCTGTACAATTCTTGTTATCCAATAATTTGCAGGTGTCAATCAAGATGGAAAATGGATTAAGAAAAGTATTATCTAGTTAACTAGTCACATGGAGCATTTTTATGCAGGAGGCAGGGCTACTTAATCAATCTGAGGGGTACTTCTTCTAAAGGACTTGCAATGATAGAGTTTTTTGCAATCAAACACACATGCAAAAGCAGAGCATCTCTTTACTTCCCCAAAAAGGAATAATAGGATATTTATTTTCTAATTCACACATTAAAAATAACAGACCTGAGATTTAATGTATTGTTATTATATGGCTCCATTAACTTTAATTAGTAACAGGAATATGCATTATTTTGCATGTTTTCCAACAAACACTTTCACAAATATGCTGACAGATCTGGAAAATAATTGCGAGGGATTGTCACCTTCATTGGGCGGCACGGTGGCACAGCGGGAAGAGTTGCTGCTTTACAGCGCCAGAGACCCAGGTTCGATTTTGACTACCGGCGCTGTCTGTATGGAGTTTGTATGTTCTCCCAGTGACCAACGTAGGATTTTTCCGGGTGCTCCGGTTTCCTCCCACACTCCAAAGATGTACAGGTTTGTAGATTAATTGACGTGTAAATTGTAAGTTGACCCTAGTGTGTAGGATAATGCTAGAGTACAGGGTGATCAATGGTCAGTGTGGACTCGATGGGACTATTTCCACACTGTATCTCTAAAGTCTAAAAAGTACTAATGTTTTAGTTTTTTAATCCATCAGGTGAAAATATAATTTAGATGTAGACTGTGGTAGAATTTCACTATTTGAGGCTGACATCTTTAAGGCCAGTCAGGTTGAGTCGTTAAAATCGACCCAGAAACTTTTGTGGTTTTGGAATACCAAGATCTCCTTTTTGGAAATCTGCTCGATTTGTCCAGGTACAAGGATGCCATTTAAAGCTTGTAGGATCCTTCTTTATTTACCCTAACTTGTTGGGTCCCCTGTAAATGTTCAAAATCTAAATGCAAATGTGGCTGGATGGCTTGAGCAAGAAGCTATTGTGGCTACTGTGGAGAGAATGTTTCCATCAGTGAGAGAATCTGGGACCAGGCGGTGGTGAATCTGTGGCCAAGTCAATCGATATTTTTCTAAGGTGGAGAATGACAGATTCTTGATGAATAAGGGTGTCTAGGGTAATGGGGAGAAGGCAAGATAATGTAGTTGAGAGGGAAGGAATATCAGCCATGATTGAATGACAGAGTAGACTCAATGGGCCAAATGGTCTAATTCTGCTCCTATGACATGAAGTTATGAACATATGAAATGTCTTCCACGCTTTGGGCAGCAGGCAGGAAAATGAGCTGTTCTGCTGGGCCTTTCAGTGATAGCTTCAGTCTCTTATTGAAACATATCGGATCATGAAAGGCCTGGATAGAGTGGATGTGGAGAGGATGAATCAATAATAGGAAAATAAAGAACCAGAGGGCACAGCCTCAGAACAAAGGGATGTACCCTCAAAATGAAGATGAGAAGGAATTGGTTTTATCAGATGGTGGCGAATCTGTGGTATTCATTGCCACAGACGGCTGTGGAGGGAGGCCATTGGGAATTTTTAAGGTGGAGATTAATTGGTTCTTGATTTGAAAGGGCAACAAAGATTATGGGGGAAAGGCAGGAGAAAAGGGTTGAGAGGGAAAAATAGATCAGCATGATTAAAGGTGGAGTCGATGGGCTGAATAGTCTAATTCTGCCCCAATGTCTTATTAGTTTAGTTTAGTGTGCAGAAACAGGCCCTTCAGCCCAATTGAGTCTCGGAGAAAACCCAAGCAGATCACGGGGAGAAAGTACAAACTCCGTACAGACAGCACCCGTAGTCGGGATCGCACCCGGGTCTCCGGCGCTGCAAGTGCCGTAAGGCAGCAATTCTACCGCTGCACCACCGTTCCGCCCTGGTCTTATGTAATTTACTTGAAAAGCTTCTGGAAGGTGCTTCTATCTTATTGCTGGATCGTACCCAGGCATCAACAAGACCACTCCATAATTGCTGGACTAGTTTCAATAGTCCTCTCTATTATAGAGAAAGTAGAGAAATGAAATCACTGGCCAAATAATTACACCAACTCAATATTAAGTGACCCTTGTAACTATAATCTGTTATTTTGGTACACAGAATTTATTAGAAAAAACATTATGTATAATTCTGGGCTACATGGCTCTGTCCACATAACAGTGCTCTCCATCTCCCACCCATAAACCTACTCGTGCTTTTCATTGAAAGATGCCACTTTCAAAAGGCTGTTAACTGAAGTGTGTGATGAATATTTTCTATTTAGTTGTAAATTGAATGATGTCCCAGTCAGTGCTTCATTTCCTAAACATGGGCTGTGCTTAGTATTCAGAGCTGCAGATAATTTAATACTTCCTACCTATGGGACTGGGCCCCAGGTCGACATCACACTGCTGCTGCCCTGGTTGAGGATAGCTAATCTGTCAAAGACCAAGGGATGAATCTGGAAGCTGACATGCATGATTCCCAAGGGCTTGTCATTGCTGGAGTTTAGAAGGATGAGGACGGACCACATTGAAATTAATAATGAAAGGCTTGGATAGAGTGGATGTGGAGAGGATGATTCCACCAGTGGGCGAGTCATCAGAATTAAAGGACATAGAAACATAGAAAATAGGTGCAGGAGTAGGCCATTCGGCCCTTCAAGCCTGCACTGCCATTCAATATGATCATGGCTGATCATCCAACTCAGTATCCTGTACCTGCCTTCTCTCCATACCCCCTGATCCCTTTAACCACAAGGGCCGCATCAAACTCCCTCTTAAATACAGCCAATTAACTGGCCTCAACTGCTTTCTGTGGCAGAGAATTCCACAGATTCACCACTCTCTGTGTGAATTTTTTTTTCTCATCTCGGTCCTAAAAGACTTCCCCCTTATCCTTAAAGTCCGACCCCTTGTTCTGGACTTCCCCAACATCGGGAACAATCTTCTTGCATCTAGCCTGTCCAACCGCTTAAGAATTTTGTAAGTTTCTATAAGATCCCCCCTCAATCTTCTAAATTCCAGTGAGTACACGCTGAGCCTATCCAGTCTTTCTTCATATGAAAGTCCTGACATCCCAGGAATCAGTCTGGTGAACGTTCTCTGTACTCCCTCTATGGCAAGAATGCATTTCCTCAGATTAGGAGACCAAAACTGTACTTAATACGCCAGGTCTGGTCTCACCAAGGCCCTGTACAACTGCAGTGGAACCTCCCTGCACCTATACTCAAATCCTTTTGCTATGAATGCTAACATACCATTCGCTTTCTTCACTGCCTGCTGCACCTGCATGCCTACTTTCAATGACTGGTGTACCATGACACCCAGGTGTCGTTGCATCTCCCCCTTTCCTAATCGGCCACCATTGAGATAATAGTCTACTTTCCTGTTCTTGCCACCAATGTGGATAACCTCACATTTATCCACATTATACTACATCTGCCATGCATTTGGCCACTCACCCAACCTATCCAAGTCACCTTGCAGCCTCCTAGCATCCTCCTCACAGCTAACACTGCCCCCCAGGTTCATGTCATCTGCAAACTTGGAGATGTTGCATTCAATTCCCTCATCCAAATTATTAATATATATTGTAAATAGCTGGGGTCCCAGCACTGAGCCTTGCGGTACCCCACTAGTCACTGTCTGCCATTGTGAAAAGGACCCGTTTACTCCTACTCTTTGCTTCCTGTCTGCCAGCCAGTTCTCTATCCACATCAATACTGAACCCCCAATACTGTGTGCTTTAAGTTTGTATACTAATCTCTTATGTGGGACCTTGTCGAAAGCCTTCTGAAAGTCCAGATATAATACATCCACAGGTTCTCCCTTATCCACTCTACTCGTTCCATCCTCAAAAAATTCTAAAAGATTCGTCAGGCATGATTTACCTTTCATAAATCCATGCTGACTTTGTCCAATGATTTCACCACTTTCCAAATGTGCTGCTATCCCATCTTTAATAACTGACTAGCATTTTCCCCACTACCGATGTTAGACTAACTGGTCTGCAATTCCCCGTTTTCTCTCTCCCTCCCTTTTTAAAAAGTGGGATTACATTAGCTACCCTCCAATCCTCAGGAACTACTGCAGAATCTAAAGAGTTTGGAAAAATTATCACTAATGCATCCGCTATTTCTGGGGCTACTTCCTTAAGTACTCTGGGATGCAGCCTATCTGACCCTGGGGATTTATCGGTTTTTAGTCCATTCAATTTACCTAACACCACTTCCCGGCTAACCTGGATTTCACTCAGTTCCTCCATCTCATTTGACCCCCCGTCCCCTGCAATTTCCAGCAGATTATTTATGTCTTCCTTAATGAAGACAGAACCAAAGTAGTTATTCAATTGGTCTGCCATGTCCTTGTCCCCCATGATCAATTCACCTGTTTCTGACTGCAAGGGACCTACATTTGTTTTACCTAATCTTTTTCCCTTCACATATTTATAAAAGCTTTAGCAGTCAGTTTTTATGTTCCCTGCCAGTTTTCTTTCATAATTTATTTTCCCTCTCCTAATTAAGCCCTTTGTCCTTCTCTGCTGGAATTTCTCCTAGTCCTCTGGTAGGCTGCTTTTTCTGGCTAATTTGTATGCTTTATCTTTTGTTTTGATACTATCCCTGATTTTCCTTGTTATCCACGGATGCACTACCTTCCCTGATTTATTCTTTTGCCAAACTGGGATGAAGAATTGTTGGAGTTCATCCATGCAGACTTTAAATGCCTTCCATTGCATATCCACCGTCAACCCTTTAAGAATCAATTGCCAGTCTATCTTGGCCAATTCACATCTCATTCCCTCAAAGTTACCTTTCTTTAAGTTCAGAATTAACTATGTCACTCTCCATCCTAATGAAGTTGTTCCTTTAGGGAGGAGATGAGGAGGAATTTCTTTTGACAGAGGTTGTTGACTGTGGAATTCTTTGCCACAGAAGGCTGTGGAGGCCAAGTCAATGGATATTTTTAATGCAGTTATGGATAGATTCTTGATTAGTACAGTTGTCAAGGTTATGGGGTGCAGGCAGGAGAATGGAGTTAGGAGGGAGAGATAGATCATGGCGGGGTAGACTTGAAGGGCCGAATAATTCCGCTCCTATCACATGACCTTATGACAAATTGGCGATCAAGTAAACCTGACAAATTATCAGACTATGCAGAGACATTTTGACAGCTGCTCCCAAACTGTGTTCTCTCCAACTACGAAGGACAATGTGAGTAGGTACATGAGGACCTGCATGGAACTCACTGGTTTGTGTGGATGTGGAGGACTGTTTCCATGCTGTTTGATTCTATGACTCCATGACCACCACCTGCATGTTCCTTTCCAAGTTTCAGATCATCTTACATGAAAAAAAATTGGCGTTCATTCATTGTAATCCAGAGACTCTTTCCCCAAAGAACGGGGGGTGGGGAGGGGGGGGGTTACATTAATCAGATTCACAGTAGTGGATCAGGGTGATGGCTCATCTTCTTCCCAAGGGGATTCTGGAATGGGCAATAAATGCTGGCTTTGCCACAATGGAGAATGCTGTGGTGGATGTTTGTGTTGAATTCTATTGTGTACTGTGTGTTCTTTTTTCAATTGTATCGCTGCATGGCAAATTCATTTCACTGTGCCTTAGTCGGTGCATGTGACGAATAAATTTGAAAATATCTATATATATTCTGAAAAATGAATAAATAAGGTGTGGTACAGTGGCGCAGCGATAGAGTTGCTGCCTTACAGCTCCAGATACAAGTTTCAATCATGACGATGGGTGCAGTCTGTACGGAGTTTGTAGTTCTCCCTGTGACTGAGTGGATTTTCTCTGGGTGCTCCGGTTTCCTCCCGCACGCCAAAGATGCACAGGTTTGTAGGTTAATTGGCTTCAATAAAACTGTAAATAGTCTCCAGTGTGTAGGATGGTGCTAGTGTACGGGGAGATCTCTGGTCAGCACGGAATCAGTGAGCTGAAGGACCTGCATCTGAGCTGTATCTCTAAATAAAAATCTTAAACCAATAATGTTTTTGATTGAAAAGGGAAAATGACTTAAGAGTATCAATAATTTTCCATGTCCATTTAGGCATCTTGCTGAGTACAAGATTCTTTAAACAACGGCAACAAAAGTAGTGGAAATCTTTGCAAGTCTCACAGCCACAGGGTGAATTGTGGATGTAATGGGAACATTGCTACACTCGCAGCAATGAAACATTTCTCAGTTACTTATCTCGATTATGATCTCCAAATATAAATTAAATACCATTACACACTCTGACATTCAGGTTAACAAATATAATTCCTAAATGGCTACTTTTTCACCTCAATCAATTCTTACTGCACACTTTCACCTCCCTTTCTCTGCTTGCACTTATTTTCAAGGACAATGGTTACTGCCATTAGTTACTTTTCAAACTACAGTAAAAACAGATTGATTTCAATAGAAGCCCTTAACTATCTACATTTGACATTTTTCTAACATGTGAATATGCTTTGTGAACTTTAACAGAAAAACTTGCTACAAACAAACTGCTACAATGAGTGGCTAATGGTAAACATAATTCCATCTCCAAGCCATGAATTAAGAGTATAAGTGAATTCTCCTCCACTTGCCTGGTTGAGAGTGGCTGCATCAACACTCAGAAACTCTGTCCAGGATTAAGTAAGCACTTCTTCAGTGCCCCATTCACTACATTGAATGATCATGTCCTTATTATTGCACCATGCACCGTCTGCAAAATACACTTCAGTAATCACACAGACAATCAAATAGACCTCACAAATCCACAACCTCAAGTGCATCAGGGGACTTGCTCTGTCAGACAGCAATCGTACTTAAAATCTATTGTTGGCCCCTTATCATCACTGGGGATTAATCCTAGAATTTACTCCCAACAACATTATGGAAGTATCTCCACAGGGTTCAAGAAGTTGGCTCATCATCTTCTTAAGACCAATTAGGGATAGGCAAAAAAATGTTACCCCTAGAAATGAATCAATAAAACAAAATGACACCTGCTAGTTGCAGGACTCGTACAATTCTATCATGGTGATATTGCAAGTTAATTAAGTAGCAGAAAGTTTAAAAGAATACTTAATTTTCTATCTAAAGATTCAGAACATGAAGTGGAGTGAAGAACAGCATGTAATTCACAAAGGGTATGGAAAAAAAGTTAATTGAAACTTTTACCAGAAAAGAAAAGAAAATAATTGTACTCACTGACTCTCAATTATGACACATCCGGCTTTTCTTGCCTTATTTGAGTTGTTGTAATGGTAGAAATCCTCAGATTACAGAAATATAATGTGATTAAATTGGTTTGGACAGGTTGTCCAAGCACATGATAACCAGAAGACTCAGATTTAAGATAATTATGAAGTAAGATGGTGTGTTTTAAAAATAATACAGAGGTTAGATCCTGTGCTGTCATGTTCCATGATTCAATTCTCATTTTGCCTTTAGTGCTGCAGCTTTGTACTTTGGTGGCAAACATAACCTAGAAACATGAGGTCTCTTCACAAAACAGATAGAAAAAACCTCTATCGGGAATTTTCAAGTGCGAGTGCAAAGATGATCTCTAAATTTATAGCACAGAATCAGGATGAGTGCCAATAAAATATGTGTGTTTGGTTATGATGATCAACAAGCAGACTACCTGTTGATGTCTCTCTTTGATTACGATCAAAATTGGAGTGGCCTTTGTTTTGAGATTATCTGCAAAAGCAGCTGAATGTTTGGTAGGTTTCAACATGCCTGCTTTGGATTGTCAATGCCACATCTTTCAAGAAATTATCCTTTGGGCCAACATTTAATTGCTGAGAGACTCACTCAACCAGTCATGCAATCAATTGTTCATTTATCTAGTCAAACATTGCCTCAGTCAGCAATTTGCAGACATAACTATTCCATCAGTGACCTGCATTTCTATTTATTCAGCGAGCTATTAAACCACCACTACAATGGTCACGTCTGGCATTCAATGCGGTTAATACATGCGGTTATGTTCGACTATGCTTTCATACATAGAAACATAGAAACATAAAAAATAGGTGCAGGAGGAGGCCATTTGGCATTCGATTTGGCCGTTCATTGCGATCATGGCTGATCATCCCCAATCAATAACCCGTGCCTGCCTTCTCGCCATATCCCTTGATTTCACTAGCCCATAGAGCTCTATCCAACTCTCTTAAACCCATCCAGTGATTTGGCCTCCACTGCCCTCTGTGGCAGGGAATTCCACAAATTCACAACTCTCTGGGTGAAAATGTTTTTTTTCACCTCTGTTTTAAATGGCCTCCCCTTTATTCTAAGACAGTGGCCCCTGGTTCTGGACTCGCCCAACATTGGGAACATTTTTCCTGGATCTAGCTTGTCCAGTCCTTTTATAATTGTATATGTTTCTATAAGATCCCTCCCCCTCATCCTTCTAAACTCCATTGAATACAAGCCTAGTCTTTTTAATCTTTCCTCATAAGACAGTCCCGCCATCCCAGGGATCAATCTTGTTAACCTATGCTGCACTGCCTCAATCACAAGGATGTCCTTCCTCAAATTAGGAGACCAAAACCGTATGTTATACTCCAGATGTGGTCTCACCAGAGCCCTATACAACTGCAGAAGAACCTCTCTACTCTTATACTGAAATCCTCTTGATATGAAGGCCAACATTCCATTAACTTTCTTCACTGCCTGCTGTACCTGCACGCCAACGTTTAGTGACCGGTGTACAAGGACACCCAGGTCTCGCTGTACCTCCCCCTTACCTAACCTAACCCCATTGAGATAATAATCTGCCCCCTTGTTTTTACCACCAAAGTGGATAACCTCACATTTATCTACGTTGCAGTCTGGAGTCCCTTTGTAGAAACATAAAAATGTTTAATGAAATGTGTAGGAAGAAACTGCAGATGCTTGTTTAAATCGAAGATACACACAAAAAACAGGAGTAACTCAGCGGGAGAAAAGGAATGAGTTACGTTTCGGGTCAAGACCCTTCTTCATACCAAAATGAAATGCCTGTACCCCATTTTCAGACACAAACTTAAAAAACAAACAAAGTCTCTACCTTCCCAAACAAATATGTTTTTAGTATAGCTTGTGTAGATTGAAGATTTTAACAACTGGAAGGACAAAAAGGATAAAATGTAAAACATATAGATGGAATGTAACTATTTCATTTTTGTAGACTTTTGCTGCTAGAATTAGCTTTGGTTTATTTGGAGAATATAGGCCATTTATAAATTGTGGTCTGTTTCCCATGATTTTGATTATAGAACATTGGAGGTAGCACCACCCTAGAATGACAACAATGTTATTGTAGGTTATGTATAATGCATTACTCTGGTAATGATGAGGAAGTAATTTACCTTCACTGATACACTCAACATAATAGTTTCAAAGTAAGAAATTTAGGGACGAGCTGGAATTTTATTTGAACTGTCTTTTCAAGTCCACAATGCGTACTCCCTGTGGAGAAGAACTCTTAACTAGATACCAGTCAAAGTTTTACAAAGTAATTGACTTTTCTCAATAATCTTCTCAATGGATAGACAGCTGCTTCTACATGTTCAATGCTCTCATTGGGGAGGACTCGATTAAAAATAAAAATCTATTGCAGATGCTGCTTGGTCCGTAGAGTTCCCCCAGCAGTTTATTTTTCTTCCAAGCTCCAGCATCTGCAGTCTCTCGTGTTTTGTCATGTTAATCAGGTCTGCATTATTTATGTATTGCTTGCATGACAGGTTCCTCTGTAATTTAAGTATACATATTCTGAGAACCTATAGATGTGCTTTCACATAACAGACATAAACTTTTTAAAAAGTTGAAGAAAAGTTTAAGGGAGAGTAGTTTGTGTCCAGATTGCTTCTTCACTTAATATTACATTGTAATGTATTCAGCAATTCGTACTGCAGGGAATGCCAAGGATGTTACTGTTGGGATTCATTCCAAAGTGCAAAAGGTAAAAGAATGAATTGTACATTTATATCGTTCTTTCCATTTTCTTTCTCGACACCCAGAGCGATCAAGCACTTCAAAGTGTTTATCACTTGAGTAATCTCAGAAACAAATCAACCGGATTGGCTCCTTGGAAAACCTGTGGAGCATCAAACGCTTCAAAATACCAGACCACTCAGTATCTTTCTCAAACATATTCTAATATTTTCAGTAATTGAAGTAAACAGCAAAGGTAGTTTATTAAATATAAGAAGGCTTTCAGGGTTAGCATAGCATTCTTCTGTGAATTCCATAGACCAACTACTTTAAACAGTAACCCCTGCATTCCCTCTCTCTCCATCCCTCCCGCACCCAAGTCACACCAGCTTTTCGTTCTTATCTTGCTAGAGCTAACAATGATCTGTTTAACTTTATTGTTGTCACTTTTTGCTTATCTTTCATTCATTTGTTCTATATCTCTCTAGATCATCTCACTGGCTCTCCACTCCGCTCTGGACCACTTGGACAACAAAAACTCGTACGTCAGGCTGTTGATCAAAGACTACAGCTTGGCGATGAATACCATTATCCCCTCCAAGCTGGTTACCAAGCTCACGGATCTGGGTCCCTGCTCATCCCTCTGCAATTGGATCCTCGACTTCCTCATCCACAGACCACAGTCTGTCCATATTGGTGGAAACATGTCATCATCGATAACAATCAGCACGGGAACACCTCAAGGCTGCATGCTCAGCCCCCTGCTGTACTCACTCTATACTCATGACTGTGTAGCTGGGCATAGTGCGAACTCCATCATCAAGTTCGCTGAAGACAGCACTGTTGTGGGATGAATCACAGATGGTGATGAGTCAGAGTATAGAAGTGAGATCGACTGATTGACCAAATGGTGCCAGCAAAACAACCTGGTTCTCAACACCAGCAAAACCAAGGAACTGATTGTGGACTTTGGAAGGGGTAGGATAGGGACCCAAAATCCTGTTTATTTTGCAAAGGGACGATGGTGGAAAGGGTCACACACGTCAAATTCCTAGGCATGCACATCTCCGAAGATTTTTCCTGGTCCCAGCACATTGATGCAATTATAAAGAAGGCACATCAGAGCCTCTTCTTCCTGAGAAGATTACGGACAGTATGTCAAGGAGGACTCTCTCGAACTTCTACAGGTGCACAGTAGAGAGCATACTGACTGGCTGCATCGTGGCCTGGTACAGCAACCTGAACGTCCAGGAGCAGAAAAGACTGCAGAAAGTTATGACCACTGCCCAATCCATCACTGGCTGTAACCTCCCTACCATCGAAGGGATCTATCGCAGTCGCTGCCTCAAAAAGACTGCCAACATCATCAAAGACCCACACCTTCCTGGTCACACACTCATCTCACTGTTGCCATCGAGAAGAAGGTACAGGAGCCTGAAATCTGTAACATCCAGGTTCTGGAACAGTTTCTTCCCCACAGCCATCAGGCTATTAAACATGACATCAAATAAGCTCTGAACAATAACAGTCTTTTATTATTATTGCACTATATCTGATTATTTATTGTGTATATATGGTCTATGGTCTATAGACACACTGAACTTTTATCTTCTGCTTTGTATTATATTTACATATTCTGTTGTGCTGCAGCAAGTAAGAATTTAATTGTCCTATCTGGGATACATGACAATAAAACTCTTTTGACTCTTGACTCTACCTCTCGTTTCCCTTTCCCGTGACTTTCAGTCTGAAGAAAGGTCTCGACCAGAAATGTCATCCACTCCTTCTCTCCAGAGATGCTGCCTACCCCGCTGAGTAACTCCAGCATTTTGTGTCTATCTTTGGTTTAAACCAGCATCTGCAGTTCCGTCCTACACATAATCATGGAGTAGACTGTTATATAAGATGGTATGACCTCTATGTATAAGTGCAGCACGAGTAAATGCAACATTTGGAGGTCCCGAATCGACACTTTCCTACCGGAGTCCGCAGCTTCAAGATGTTATAGAATCCTTATCCTGTACTTGTGATACCTCATTCAAGATACGTCCACAAAATCACAACATCTATTCTGTCTAGCCCCTTAGGAAGTTAAATATTTTAATAAAATCACCTTGCATTCTTCTAAATTCCAAAGAATTAAAGACCTATCTTATTTGCTGATTTTTTAGAGAATAATACAGGAATTTCTCTGGGCTAAAATAGTTTAAAAAAAGTAAAGTGATGAAAGAACTCAGTGGGTCAGGCAGCAACTGTGGAGTGAATGATTGATGTTTCGGGTCCTCAATACTTTATTTCCAGTGACAAACATGTGCATACTTGTGTATGCACACTCACATACATACACGCATTCACACACATGCATGCACATGGACACACATTCATGCACACCACTCAAGTCAAAAGGTTTAGAGTCACTTTTACTTCTGTCTTGCAGGGTAATGTGGCTTGGAATCATCAACTATCAATTTGCTGAGCATATGGGATGGGTGGGAGGTGACATCAGGCCAGATCCAAATGGCAAACTTGGGCTTGAGTGTCATAGAAACGGCAACACTGTACCATGTCCAAATTCCCACTGGGTGGCGATATTCACTGAGGTTATTTGCACCTCCCTCCCCCCTCCTCACAATGTATGTCCTAGGCCTAACCACACGCATCTCATGTGAACCCTCCACTTGTTCTCTGTCCCCAAAGTATATAGTCATGGAATCATGCAGCATGGAAATAGGACCTTCAATCCAAATGTCCACGGCACCCAAGGTGCCCCTAATCTAATTTGGTCCCATTTGCCTGTGTTTTGCTCATATCCCTCTAAACCTTTCCTATCAATGTATCTGTCCAAGTCACATTTAAATGTTATTATCGTACCAGTCTTAACTATCTCCGCTAACAGCTCATTCTATACACTCACCCCCCTCCGAGTGGAAAACGGTGATCTTCAGGTTCCTATTTAATCTTGCCCCTCTCATCTTAAACCTATATTTTCTAGTTCTTGACCCCCTTACCCTGGGTAAAATATTCCATGCATTCAGCCTATCTATTCCCCATATCATTTTATACACCTCTATAAAATTACCTCTCAGCTTCCAGTGCTCTAAGGAATAAAATCCTGGTCTGCCCAACATTTCCCTACAGCTTAGGCCCTTGAGACCTTGCAACATCCTCGTAAATTTCCTCTGTTCTCTTTTCACCCTTTCTCCTTATAAGTTATCCTTAATGTATACCTTATCTCATATTGTGACTTGGCACTAATATTTCTTTGATAATGCCCCTGGGAAGCACTTCTTAACTTCTGAATTTATAAACGCATTTGACTGAGGTGAAAGATTCCATAACATCATGAAACCAGCATGGTGATTCCCCAGTGATGGTAACAAAATAAGGTCTGCTTGTAGGTGGACACAAAATGCTGGAGTAACTCAGCGGGACAGGCAACATCTCTGGAGAGAAGGAACGGGTGACGTTTCGGGTCAAGACCCTTCTTCAAACTGATTAGTCTGAAGAAAGGTCTCGACTCAAGACGTCGCCCATTCTTTCTCTCCAGAGATGCTGCCTGTCCCACTGAGATACTCCAGCATTTTGTGTCTACCTTTGATTTAAACCAGCATCTGCAGTTCTTTCCTTCACTCAAGGTCTGTTTTATAGTCCAGACTGAATCCTATAGCTAATATCCACATCTTTCCAAATGTTATTTTGTGATCTTGTTCTGGGAATTGATGGAATTTCTATCATACCTGTATTTACACTTTACAAAATTAAAATAAATATATTTAGGAAAGCCAAATGTGCTTTTGATCCCGACTTTATACTTATGCATCTTATGCAGTTTAATTCATTTTAGCTAATGTGATTCAGGAACTTAATGATATATATATTTTTGGTG
The DNA here is from genome assembly GCF_010909765.2 of Amblyraja radiata. NCBI lineage: Eukaryota > Metazoa > Chordata > Chondrichthyes > Rajiformes > Rajidae > Amblyraja > Amblyraja radiata. The sequence goes on from NC_045960.1 coordinate 87,401,422, forward strand.
GAAGTTTTAATTAAAAGGAAGAAAGAATTTGTCATTGACTTTGTTGCTTCAATCAGCATAAAGGAAATCACTCCATGTTGACTTGCTCTTTAAGGCAAGTGTTATTTTACAATGGGGACGTAGGTAGTATCAATTTAGAGGAAAACTGTTCCATGTTTACTGCAACTATGACTCCATGACTCTAACTGTATTACCCTTTTTAATCATTTTAATTGTGCAAATTCATTGTACCGGTTAATAAAGGAAAGATGCAAAATATTGAACTGTTAACGTGTACTTTTCTGGAGAATAATTATTTTACATTTATTAAATTGATTACAATCTAGAAGGTGGGCTTAATTAATTGGGTACATTTCTACTTACTTTAATCAGTGTTGGAAAATAAGATATTTTAAGAAGTTGCCCCTCCAAGGCCAATATGGTATCAAATTTGGTGTCTCAGTTGTCCCACTAATATTTCCTCTTGCCTTTGTGGTTTGCCTGCACCTATTGATTTTATCTTTTATATTTTACTAGACCAAGTTGGGTCGTCCCCCAATGTGGGGGGGGGGGGGGGGGCGCAGCGTCACATGGGAGGGCTGGTCCCAGAACGCGGCATCGGCGCTCACCCCGGAGACAGGCGTCCCCTGGATCAAATCACCCCCATCACCTGTTCACCCAATGGACGGGAAAGGAATGAAAGGTTATGGTCTGAGTGCAAGTAGATGGGACTAGGGGAGAATAAGTGTTCGGCACGGACTAGAAGGGCCGAGTTGGCCTGTTTCCGTGCTGTAATTGTTATATGGTTATATGGTTATATAAACCGTTCGCCAAAAGAAATGATGCACCAAATACCCATAGCCACAAACTGCGCAGGCGTGGCTCATTTCCCCTCATCCCCCAACACATCCCTCCCTCTCCTCTTCACCCTCCCTCTTCTCTCCCCTCCTCCACTCCTCTACTCCCTTCTTCACATCTCCCTCCCTCTCCTTTCCACTACCCTCAGTCACTCCCTACCCTCAGTCACTCCCTCCCACCCTCCGTAACCCCTCTCCCCTCCCTATCCCCCTGACCCGTTGGCCCGTTTCCCCAATGCAATATTCCACCTCTCACCCATTCCCCCAACGTAACCCATTCCCCCAACACAATCAACCCTTCCCATGTGGGGATGGGGCGGGGGCAGTCAGCAATTCCCGGAGCCATTGTATGGACTCTACTTTTGGGTCGTTGTGGGCGCTCCCTTGAGCCAATCAATCCTTCCTACATGGGGGGCGGGGGGACAAAAATCTCACTCTCTCCTTACTCCCCTTGAAGCTGCTGATCCCAATGTTTCTCTGTCACCTCTCCCTCCCTCTCCTTTTCCCTACCCTCTGTCACTCCCTCCCTCACCTCTCCCCTTTCGCACTCCCCCACTAAAGACAATATTTAAGTAACATTTATTCTTCACCCATCCCCCACTCCGTCAACTCTCATAGCTTCTGTATTGTCAGGAGATCACATTGTGATGTCATTTTCGGTTGTCGAAATGTTCACGGAAGCTTCTGTAAATGAGATCCCATTGTGATTGGGCGACTGTGAGATGTATTTGTGACATCATCACTGGAAACTGCCAGAATCGTCTCCCACTCACAGGCAGTTATTATTCTCAAAGTTGGCTTTTTTAAACCTTAAAATATCAATAACTGGTGAAATATAACATGAAGAAATATGAAGACATTTGATACAAACGACCACGGGAAAAAGCTGAGTAAGATTATTTTTGTGCTTTTTTTTTGCGCTATTGTGTACCATTCTGGCGCAGCTCCTGAGATCGCAGACAAACAAAACTAGACTTTTAATAGTATACTAGACCAAGTGCAGACCCGTTGGGTCTGTTTCCCCAACGGCGTTTTGCAGGGGGGGGGGGGAGGGGGGGCTGCGGCATCAAACTCATATTAACCAACCCCCAAACACACAGGTGGGGGGAGGGGGGGGGGTGTGAAGAGTGGAGGGAGGGGAGAGGAGGTGGAGGAAATGGGACAGATTTGGGAGGGAAGGAGAGCGGGGTAGGGTGTGAGAGAGGGGGATGGGGAGAGAGATGTGGGGGAGGGGGAGGATGGGGAGGTAGGGGAGGAGGGAGGGAGGGGGAGAGGGGTGGGGGAGAGAGGGGAAAGAGTGGGGAGGGAGAGTGGAGGGGGAAGGGGGAGATGTGGAAGAGTGGGGAGGGAGGTGGAGAGGGGTAGGGGGAGTGATGGAAGAGGGACAGAGGGGTAGGAGGAAGGGGGTGGCGTAGAGAGGGAAGGGGGGTGGGGGAGAGAGGGATGGGTGGGAGAGGGGTGCGGAGAGGGAAACATAGAACATTGAAATTAAGTGCAGGAGTAGGCCATTCGGCCCTTCGAGACTGCACCACCATTCAATATGATCGTGGCTGATCATCCAACTCAGTATCCTGTACCTGCCTTCTCTCCATACCCCCTGATCCCTTTAGCCACAAGGACCACATCTAACTCCCTTTTAAATACAGCCAATGAACAGGCCTCAACTACCTTCTGTGCCAGTGAATTCCAGAGATTCACCACTCTCTGTGTGAAAAATGTTTTTCTCATATTGGTCCTAAAAGATTTACCCCCTATCCTTAAACTGTGACCCCTTGTTCTGGACTTCCCCAACATCTGGAACAATCTTCCTGCATCTAGCCTGTCTAACCCCTTAAGAATTTTGTAAGTTTCTATAAGATACCCCCTCAATCTTCTAAATTCTAGCATGTACAAGCCGAGTCTATCCAGTCTTTCGTCATATGAAAGTCCTGACATCCCAGTAATCAGTCTGGTGAACCTTCTCTGTACTCCCTCTATGGCAACAATGTATTTGAACATTGGGCATTGTGACATCACACAATGGAACGTTCACCAAGTGCTTGTGCTCCTGCAAAGGCATATGTAAATGAATCCATTCCGATTGGACATCTGTGAGCATAGGGCATTGTGACATCACACGATGGAACGTTCACCAGGGGCTTGGGCTGGTGATGCTTCTATGGGTGAGAAGCCAGTTTATTTTTGAAATATTGGGGGGGGGGGGGGGTGAAGGATTTGATTAAAAACGTGCACTTAAACACGACGACCAATGGCAAACCCGTTGGGTCTGATCCCCCAACGCAGCCGTACCCTACCCATAGCCCCCACTGGGGGAGAGGGGGGGGCGGCATCACACACACTAACCACCCCCACACACAGAGTTGGAAAAGTGTATAAACACCGTTCCCTACCTGTAGCCCCCAGGGGAGACGTGGTCGTCGAAGTCGGGTTCCGGCCGTCTTAAAATAGCGTATCTTGAAGTCGTCGAAGTCGGGTCCATCTCGGCAACGCGGGGTGGGGGGGGGGGGGTGGCGGGGCGGCATCACACACACGAAGCATCCCCACATACAGAGCCTTAAAAGTATAATGCCCCAATGCAGCCGTTGCCTACCCGCAGCCCTCATGGGAGACGTGGTCCTCGAAGTAGAGCCGTTCCCGAAAGGCCGTTTTTAAATGGCGTCGCGTGAGGTTGTGCTGTGGGCGCCAGCAGCCGTTATGGTCGCTGGCCAGCAGGAGGCGACAAAATGAGTGAGCGGGGGGGGGTGGAGGAGAAGGTGTTAATGAAAAAAATGGACATAAACATAACGAAATGTAAAGTGGATAGCTGGAAGGGAAAGTGAAATGTCTACCGAAATGGCTGCTTGTATGGGTGAGAAGCCAGTTTTTATTTGAAAAACTGGGGTGGGGGGGGGGGGGGGGGGGGAGGAGGCATTACACTTTTGCGTTGGGGCATTACACTTTTAAGTGGTGAAAGTTCTGACATAACAGGAATCAGCCTGGTGAACCTTCTCTGTAATCCCTCTCTATGGCAACAATGTATTTGAGCATTGGGCATTGTGACATCACACGATGGAACGTTCACCATGGGCTTGGGCTCCTGCATAGGCATATGTAAATGAATCCATTCCGATTGGACATCTGTGAGCATTGGGCATTGTGACATCACACGATGGAACGTTCAGCAGGGGCTGGTGCTGAAGCTGAATCTATGAGTGAGAAGCCAGTTTAGTTTTGAAATATTTGGGGGGGGGGGGGAAAGGATTTGATTAAAAACGTGTACTTAAACACGACGGAATGTAATGAGGAGCGGATACTTAGAAAGAAAAGTGAAATCTCTACCGAAATGGAAAAGATGTCGGCGATTCTGCGTCCGGTTTCGGAGTTGCAGGGAATCAATGGAAGAAATGTGGCCGGAAGCCAGGCCGGAAGCCGTACATGTAAATGGATCCATTCCGATTGGACGTCTGCGAGCCTCGGGCATCGCGATTGGTCGTCCGCGAGCATCGGGCATTGTGACATACCGCACGGCGAGAACTAATCGAAAGGCAGGCAGGCAGCCGGACGGAGTTCCGTTTCGGAATCTGGGGCGAGAGTTTTATATAATAACTAGACCAAGTGCAGACCCGTTGGGTCTGTTTCCCCAACGGCGTTTGCGGGGGGGTGGGGGGTTGAGAAGAGGGGAGGGAGGGGAGAGGAGGAGGAGGAAACGGGATAGATTTGGGAGGGAAAGGAGAGCGGGGTAGGGGGTGAGAGATGGGGAGAGAGATTTCGGGGAGGGAAGATGGGGAAGATGGGGAAGATGGGGAGGAGGGAGAGGGGTGGGGGAGAGAGGGGAAAGAGTGGGGAGGGAGAGTGGAGAGGAAGGGGGAGGGAAGTGGAAGAGTGGGGAGGGAGGGAGCGGTAGGGGGAGTGATGTACCTGCCTTCTCTCCATAACCCCTGATCCCTTTAGCCAACGCAGCCGTTCCCTACCCGTAGCCCCCACTGGGGGGGGGTGGGGTGCGGCATTACACACACTAACCACCCCCACACACAGAGTTGGAAAAGTGTATAAAGACCGTTCCCTACCTGTAGCCCCCAGCAGAGACGTGGTCGTCGAAGTCAGGTTCCGGCCGTCTTAAAATAGCGTATCTTGAAGTCGTCGAAGTCGGGTCATCTCGGCAACGCGGGGGGGTGGGGGGGGGGGAGGGGGAGGGTGGCGGGGCGGCATCACACACACGAAGCATCCCCACACACAGAGCCTTAAAAGTGTAATGCCCCAACGCAGCCGTTGCCTACCCGCAGCCCCCACGGGAGACGTGGTCCTCGAAGTAGAGCCGTTCCCGAAAGGCCGTTTTTAAATGGCGTTGCGTGAGGGTTTGCTGCGGGCGCCAGCAGCCGTTATGGTCGCTGGCCAGCAGGAGGCGACAAAATGAGTGGGGGGGGGGGGGGGGGGGGAGGAGAAGGTTTTAATGAAAAAAATGGACATAAACATAACGAAATGTAATGAGGAGTGGATAGCTGGAAGGGAAAGTGAAATGTCTACCGAAATGGCTGCTTGTATGGGTGAGAAGCCAGTTTTTATTTCAAAAACTGGGGGGGGTGGGGGGGGGGGGAGGAGGCATTACACTTTTGCGTTGGGGCATTACACTTTTAAGTGGTGAAAGTTCTGACATAACAGGAATCAGCCTGGTGAACCTTCTCTGTAATCCCTCTCTATGGCAACGATGTCTTTGAGCATTGGGCATTGTGACATCACACGATGGAACGTTCAGCAGGGGCTGGGGCTGGTGAAGCTTCTGTGGGTGTGAAGCCAGTTTAGTTTTGAAATATTGGGGGGGGGGGGGGGGGGGTTAGGATTTGATTAAAAACGTACACTTAAACACGTCGAAATGTAATGAGGAACGGATACTTAGAAAGAAAAGTGAAATCTCTACCAAAATGGAAAAGATGTCGGCGATTCAGCGTTCCCCCTTATCCTTAAACTTTGACCCCTTGTTCTGGTCTTCCCCAACATCCGGAACAATCTTCCTGCATCTAGCCTGTCCAACCCCTTAAGAATTTTAAGCGTTTCTATAAGATACCCCCTCAATCTTCTAAAATCTAGTGAGTACAAGGCGAGTCTATCCAGTCTTTCTTCATTTCAAAGTTCTGACATTCCAGGAATCAGTCTGGTGAACCTTCTCTGTAATCCCTCTCTATGGCAACAATGTATTTGAGCATTGGGCATTGTGACATCACACGATGGAACGTTCACCATGGGCTTGGGCTCCTGCATAGGCATATGTAAATGAATCCATTCCGATTGGACATCTGTGAGCATTGGGCATTGTGACATCACATGATGGAACGTTCAGCAGGGGCTGGTGCTGAAGCTGAATCTATGAGTGAGAAGCCAGTTTAGTTTTGAAATATTTGGGGGGGGGGGGGAAGGATTTGATTAAAAACGTGTACTTAAACACGACGGAATGTAATGAGGAGCGGATACTTAGAAAGAAAAGTGAAATCTCTACCGAAATGGAAAAGATGTCTGCGATTCTGCGTCTGGTTTCGGAGTTGCAGGGAATCAATGGAAGAAATGTGGCCGGAAGCCAGGCCGGAAGCCGTACATGTAAATGGATCCATTCCGATTGGACGTCTGCGAGCCTCGGGCATCGCGATTGGACGTCTGCGAGCATCGGGCATTGTGACATCGCACGGCGGGAACGAATCGAAAGGCAGGCAGGCAGCCGGACGGAGTTCCGTTTCGGAATCTGGGGCGAGAGTTTTATATAATAATAGATAGATAGATAGAGTCGGAGTTTTGCAGCACAGGAATGCACCCTTTGGCTCTCCACGTCCATGCTTTTTGTCTACACTCCTGGTATTGGTAGTGGCTTATTATTGTCACTTAGATACAGTGAAAAACTGTTTTATATGCTAACCAGGCAAACTATACACAAGTACATCAGATAGTGTAAGAGAAAATAAACAATGCAGAATGTCGTGCATGATCCCATTTGCTTGCTCTAGACCATGTAGGCTTTGACCATTTAATGCTCATTTAAATGCCTATTAAATGTAGTTATTGCACACCATCTTCTGGTTGTGTATTACAAATATTAATTACTCTCTTTAAAAATCTTCTCCCCTTTTAAATATCCTAAATATCATTTTAAACCTATGTTGATTTTGATACCATACTTGAGAAAACAAAGACCATCTTCTAGAAACCAGGAACTGCAAAAGGTGGTTTATACCAAAGATAGACACAAAGTGCAGTACATCACTCAGTAGGTAACTCAGTAGGTCAGGTAGCATCTCTGGAGAAGAAGGATGGGTGACATTTCAGGTCGGGACCTTTCTTCAGGCTGAAGGGTTCTTCACGATACCGCTCAGCCTTTTGTAAAATCATGTCCACCTTATCCAATCTGATTCCATAACTAAAGATCTACAATCCAGTCAATACATTGCTGAATCTCCTCTGCACCCCCTACTGCTCAATCACATTATTCACACCGTGCAACAACCAGAATTGCACACAATACTGCAAGTGTGGCCCAGTAAGTTTTTTCTCAAATTGCAAAATAACATCTATTCAATGCCCCAAACTAAGAAGGCAAGCACACCAAGCACGCTTTCTTCACCACCCTATTTACTCTTGTTCCCACTTTCAAGGAACAACAGATTGGATCCCTTGGTCTCTCTGTCCATTAACATTCCTCAGTGCCCTCCCATTAATAATATATACCCTTTATTGTTTTGTGTAGGAAGGAACTGCAGATGATGGCTTAAACCAAAGATAGACACTACACGCAGAAGCAACTCAGCAGGACAGGCAGCATCTCTGGAGAGAAGGAATGCTGACGTTTTGGGCCGAGACCCTCCTTCAGACTGATTATTATTTTGGTAATTTTCTCTTTTAATTTAATTTTCACTTTCCTTCTAAATCTTCCTCATTGCTCCAGCGTGATAATTCCCATTCTCATTTGCCTGCTTTTACTTTTCACTCTTTTAATATCTTTTGTTCTATCGTCTTAATTATTTCCACTCTTCTGTTTAATTGGGTGCTGGAATAGAACATAGAGCATAGAAAAGTACAGCACTGGCACAGGCCCTTCGGCCCACAATGGCTGTGCTGAACATGATGCCAAGGTAAACTGATTTTAGAGTCATACAGTGTGGAAACAGGCCTTTTGGCCCAACTTGCCCACACCAACAAACATGTCCCATCTACACTAGTTTGGTCTACCTCCATTTTGACCATATTGTGTGCAGTTTTGGTCTAATTTGAGGAAGGACATTATTGCTATTGAGGGAGTAAAGCATAGGTTCACAAGGTTAATTCCCGGGAAGGCGGGATTGACATATGTTGAAACAATGGGTCGACTGGGCTTATATTCATTGGAATTTAAAAGGATGAGAGGGAATCTTATAGAAACAAATAAAGTTATTAAAGGATTGGACAGGCTAGATGTAGGAAAAATGTTCCTGATGTTGGGGGAGACCAGAACCAGGGGTCCCAGTTTAAGAATAAGGGGTAGGCCATTTTGGACTGAGATGAGGAAAAACGTTTTCACCCAGAGAGTTGTGAATCTGTGGAATTCTCTGCCACAGAAGGCAATGTAGGCCAATTTACTGGATGTTTTCCATAGAGTTAGATTTAGTGCTTAGGGCTAAAGGAATAAAGGGATGTGGGGAAAAAACAGGAATGGGATACTGATTTTGGATGATCAGCCAAGATCATATTGAATGGCGGAGCTGCCTCGAAGGGCCGAATGGCCTACTCCTGCACCTATTTTCTATGTTTCTATCCCTTTAAACCTATCCTATCCATGTACTGTACCTGTCTAAATGTTTCTTAACTATTGCGATAGTACCTGCCTCAACTACCTCCTCTGGCAGCTCGTTCCATACACCCACCACCCCTCCTCTGCCTCCATATCCCTCCACCCCTGCATATCTACGTGCCTATTCATTATTGTTAAACTGCTTTCAATGGGAGAAAAGCAACCATGGAAGCAGAAAATTAGAACTAGTTTGAATAGTTGCAATAATAAATGAAAACACAGGAAATGTATTGTAAAGATGTGGGAGAGTACAAAAAAAATTTAAACCTTAAAGATGATGCTTGAATCAGAAGAATACATGTGCTGATGGATAGCATATCAAAATGGTTTAATATCACATTCAGTTGAATGTGTTTCGAATCTTAATTGTATTCTCTTCATTGTGCTCCAATATTGCTTTCAAAATTAATGCACTGATAGCATCTGATCCGCTTTCAATCTTTTCATCTTCATATATTTACTGCCAGCTACTCTGGACATAACAATCAAAATATAAATGTTTTGCAGCTTACGCAAGGAAAAGGAAGTTTTTGTTTTACCACTGTTTCAACCTCAGCGATAAAGCTCTTGGCACTGGTATTCCTCAAACTATAAAGGTCCCCCCAATTTAAAACACGTTGGTGATTGTTTGGCCACCCGTAATCCTGAAGCAGTGTGAACTAATACTGCAATTTATCTTCGAATGAAGTTAGTCCTAATCTTAGGCAGCCACAACAAAATGTCAGCATTGACGTAATGTGAAATATCCTGCCTTATTATTGAAGCTAATAATGCCCTTTATGACTGAAAATGGATATTAATATATGTTGTAATGTTAATGAGATTCAGTAATTGAAAGACTGCCAATTAATCATGGTTAAGTTATATTGCACTTTGTTCTGGAAAGAAACAATAATTAGTTATTGTACATTTATTGCTCAGATGCAATATTTCCTGAGTTTAATTCACTGAAGGTTGTATTTATCCCCAACCAAGTGATCAGTTTTTTTTGTGTCTGCCAAAACCTTATGAATGTGCACTTTGTGAATGTGCACTTCAGATAAAAAGTGCCAGTTACAGATTTTTGTTGCATGAGAAGATAATTTAGACGAGTTGAAAATCAACTTCACCATGGGAAATGTACATTGAAATAATATTCCCTGCATTGAGAGGCACAATCAATGATTTGCATGCCACCACTGATAATGTCAAGTACACACAACTACACATGATGTAGGTCATCCATCAGTAATAGATCCACGTGCATGATCTATCTTAAAACAGTGGAAAGATAGATAATTGAAGGACATGACCAGAGGCTGAGTTTAAATTTCAGATCTACCATTAATGTTGCAATAAATAGATTCACGTGCATGAGATATCTCAAAACAGTGGGAAGGTAGATAACTGAAGGACATGACCAATGCCTGCATTAATATTTCAGATTTACCATTAATGTTGTGATCCGCTGATCACACCCCTCCTCATCCCCCCTACTCACCTGCATGTATACACCTTTCACTTGCCAAGATTTGTCCCGACCCCACCTCCCATTTCCAGCTTTCTCCCACCCCCTCCTCCCACTCCAACCAGTCTGAAGAAGGACCCCGACCTGAAACGTCACCTATCCACAGAGATGTTGCCTGACCGGCTGAGTTACTTCAGCACTTTGAGTCTATTCCTGTATCAATTGCCCTGCATTGTTCCACCCCACCTCTCCTCCAACCTTGCCCCTTCTTCAACAATCAGTCTGAAGAAGGGTCCCGACCAGAAATGTCAGCAGAGATGCTGCCTGACCCGCTGAGTTACTGTTCTTAATCTTAAAAATAGCGGAGTCAGGGAATATGGGGAGAAGGCAGGAACGGGGTACTGATTGGGGATGATCAGCCATGATCACATTGAATGGCAGTGCTGGCTCGAAGGGCCGAATGGCCTACTCCTGCACCTATTGCCTATTGTCTATCATAGAGCACCACGAGGTGCTCGGACTTGGTGGTCCTGGCAAGCTCCTGTTCCTCAGACCTGCACCGTCACCTTCCACTCACTTTTTCACTACCGAGTTTCTTGTACCCATGGCACCCTATAGTGGAGGCTGTAAACCCATAATAAAATACCTCATTTTCAAATAATAATGAAATAATTTTCGATTGCCAACTCCACTGCGGTAAATAACCCTACAGTTCTAATTCCTCATTAGAGCTGAAAGCATCTCTGTGAAAAAGTCACAGAATCATTGAATCATAGAGCATGAAAACAGGCCCTCCGGCCCAACTCATCCGTGCAGACCAATTTGCCCCGTCTCAGATTGTTTCATTTTCTGTATTTGGCCTATTTTCCTCTAAACCTTTCCTATCCATGGATCTATCCAAGTGTCTTTGAACTGCTGCTTTAGTACCTGCCTCGACTACTTCCTTCAGCATCTTGTTCCATATGCCCACTGAGTGAAAAGGTTTCCCCTTAGGTTCTTATTAAATCTTGCCCCTCTCACATTAAGCCTATGTCCTCTGGTTCTTGATTTCCCCTACTCTGGGTAAAAGACTGTACATTTACCCAATCTATGCTCCTTATGATCTTGTACACTATAAGATCATCCCTCATCCTTCTGAGCTCCAAAGAATAAAGTCCGAGCCTGCCCAACCCATCCCTGTAGCTCAGGCCCTCAATTCCTGGCAGCATCCTTGTATATCTTCCCTGCACTCTATCCAGCTTAACAACATTTTCCTATGGCAGGGTTACCGACATTGAATGCAATACTCCAAATGCGGCCTCACCAAAATCTTGTAACATAACTGTAACATAACATCTCAGCTAGGGTGCCATGGCGCGACTCACCCGTTGCAGCGGCCCCTACAGCCTGTCTGTTTTTTTTATTTTTTGTCTAGTTAAATGTAGTGTTGGTGTTTTTTTAAATACTAGTTTTAAATGTGTATATGTGGGGGGCGGGGGGGGGAGGGGGAAACCGTTTAAAATCTCTTCCCTGTCCGGGAGACCCGACCTTTTCCCTGTCGGGTCTCCGTTGTCGTTGGGGCCTAGCACCGTGGAGCGGCCTCCAACCTGAACGACCCGGGGGCTCAGGAGACTGCGGAGCTGCGGACTACTCACCATCGTGGGGCTGGCTGGCCTCGGAGCGTGGGGAGCGGTGGTGACTCGCTGCTGCGACTCGACTCCTGGAGCTCGGAGGCTCCATCAACGCAGCCGCAGGTCCGGTGGACTGGGACATCGGGAGCTCACGGGTCCGGGGGGTGAGAGAGACCGCTTCCCGGAGCTCCCGCAACGCGACTTCTCCAGCCCGTGTCGCGGGGTTGGAACGACCTGGAGCGGGGTCGTACATCGCCCGGCACGGCTTAATGGCCATGGGACATTCCAGCGCCCGCCGGGGGCTCCAACATTGTGACTTTTAGACCGGGAGCGGGGCCGTAAATCGCCCGGCGCGGCCTAAAATGGCCGTGGGACTTATCATCGCCCGCCTGGAGCTTGGACATCGGGAGAGACATGGAGAACAGGGGAGAGAAAAGACTTTGCCTTCCATCACAGTGGGTCCACTGTGATGGATGTTTGTGTGAACTAAATTGTGTGTATGTCTAGGAAATTGTCTTTGTATGGCTGTGGAAACAGAATTTCGTTTGAGCCTCACTGAGGCTCAAATGACAATAAATTGTATTGTATTGTATTGTATTGTATTGTTGTATTTTCGCAATACCCTGATTGATGAAGGCCAAAGTTCAGAAAGCTTTCTTGACCATCCTGTCTAACTGTGCTGCCATTTTCAAGGAACCTTGTACCTGCACTCCTAAATCCCTCTGCTCTACAACACAGCCCTACCATTCACAGTGAAGGTGCTGCCCTGGTTGACTTCCCAAAATGAAATACCTTGCACTTAGCTACATTAAGCTGCATTAACCATTCCTCTGCTCACTTGCCCAACTGATTAAGATGTTTAACTAAGATAAGAAAAAAAAAAGTTATCTTAAAGGTGGTTGGTGACCCATCTTGAACTAACAAAATGAAGTCGTCAATATCTCCTTTTTTATCGGACGTCAATACCTTCCTTTGTACTTTAATTTTACCTTGATCAAATGGATGTAGCAACAAACCACATGGGTGGAAAAGTTGAATGTTTCCACTGATGGATGGCCTGCCAGTCAAGGGATTTAGCCTTGTTATGTGCTTCAGAGTATTGAGTTCAGTTTTGGGCAGCATATTATAGGAAATATGTTGTCAAGCTGGAAATGGTGCAGAGAAGATTTACAACTGAAATTGTTACTGAGTGAGCAGAGGGCGTATTCAGGGGGAGTGGGTTTGGTATGGAGTAGGGGGGTGGATTTCGAGGGTCTGAGCTACAGGGAGAGATCGAGCAGTCTAGGACCATTCCTTGGAGCGTAGGATGAGGGGTGATCTTATAAAGGTGTAGAAAATCATGAGACGAATAGATGGAGAAATGCACAAATTCTCTTGCCCTGAGTAAAGGAATCGAAACAAGAGGACAAAGGTTTAAGGTGAGGTGGGAAAGGTTTAATACGAATCAGAGGTCTAACTTTTATTTGTGGTTGACGCAGTACTATCACAATGTTTCAGAAACTTTTAGATAGGTACATGGATAGGATAGGTTCAGAGGGATATAGGACAAATGTAGGCAGATGTAACTCGTGTAGATGGGACATGTCGATGTGGGAAAATCGGGCAGAGGGGCCTGCTTCCATGATGTATGACTATGAATACTATGTTGGAGTAGTGCTCACGCAAGCAAGTGGAAACATTTCTAACACACTCTTATTCGTTTCTCACAGGGTGTAAGTTGAACCTTTTGAAGCCTTTGAAATTTTCACCAATCCTTCAGCTTTCCAAAAACTTTTGCATAACATGGCGGTGCCAAAAGTGCAGGATAATATCAAAAAAAGTTAATTTCTTTGAAATATTCATGAGGCCTGCATCTATGAAATGTCAAATTCAGGTTACGTGAAACCATTTGGTCCTCACTATTCAAAATTTAAATGTCAAATAACGATTCAGTTAGACAGGTCAAAATTGAAAATATGCTGTTTTGCACTTTAGATATTTATCGATGCTTCACAAATGTCAGTTCAATTTGTTAAGGGTCTGTCACAAAGTATAAATAACCAATGAAACAAAATAAAATAGAGCAATCTTCATTGCATAGTAATTTCTATCTTTATTAAATGTCATAAATTATTCTTGCTTTACTTTTTATTTTCTTAACCTTGCATATGCAAAAGCAGATAGATTCATAGAGTGAGAAGGAATATTTTGAAATTATGTGTTGCCTCTGGAAGAACTGTCACTGTCCTTCAGAAATAATTCATTATGCAAATCCCTTCAAGGTCCTTTGATATGATAAGGAACTACATACAGTACATGGAAATATTATCATAATTGCCATTAGAGGAGAACTAATTTAAAGCCTGTCAGTACATCAGAGAGTAACTTGTGTAAGGTTTGGCAAAATTAAAGATTTCAAAAGGTTTAATTTACTTTCGATGAGGATGAAGTAAGAGTTAGTAGTGCGATGGAATACTCCTCACTTTCCTGGAAGGACAAGAACAGCTCCAATAACTGACACCATCTTGGGAAAAATATGCTACTAGTCTATCCCCCATCCACTAATCAAACATTCAGTTTCACCATCACCAGGGGATGCATTGTGTGGCATCTGCAAAATTCACTGCAGTTACTTTGCTAGGCTACTCTGACATACTTGAAGAAATCAGGAGAGCAAAAAGGGGGATGGAAGATAGCACTGGCAGATAAAATTAAGGGGAGTACCGAGATTTTATGCACATCAAGAGTAAAAGAGTAACTAGAGATTGAGAGAGAATAGTGTTCCTTAGCTGTTGTATTTGTGTAGAGCCACAAGAGATGGGCAGGGTCCTCAATTACTATTTCTTCTCTGTTTTTAGGGAGGGGGATGGGGTTGTTGTTTATAGGTTTGTAGTTAGGATGGAGAATTCATTGTTCATACCATTGGGTGGCAATGAGGTACTGTTTTCCAATTCCCGTGTGGCCTCATTCGAAACAACGGAGGCTGTCCAGAACAAAAATGTCGATATGGGAATTGGAAAGGGAGTTTAAATGGTTAATGACTGGGAGATCCAGCAGGACTAGGAGGACCAAGCGCAAGTGTTCATCAAAATGGTCATCGAATGCAGGGAAAATGCAGGAATGCAGAATGGGGCATATGGATCAGTATGGATGTATTGGGCTGAAGGTCCTGCTTCCATGCTGTTTGACTACATGACTCTGAGTTGCAATGTGTGGCTGTTCCCAGCACCAGCCTGAAAAGTCCCAAATAATGAAGAAATTCACAGCCAAGTTTGCTTTATCTGCAATTGCATTTTAGTTTAGTTTGGTTTGTTTTAGTTTAGAGATACAGCGCGGAAACAGGCCCTTCGGCTCATCGAGTCCACACCAACCAGCGATCCCCGTACACTGTACCCTAATGCTGTCCTACAAACTAGGGACAATTAACAATCTTTACCAAAGCCAATTAACCTACAAATCCAAACCTGCAGTTCCGTCCCTGCTCTCCCGCTGCATGTGGAGTATGTGGCAACTCTTGATGATGTGATTTAAACAGCAGTGTTCTCATACATTGTTTCTTGCTCCTGGCTTATTTGGATCTTCAGTAACAAAAGCTTTGTGAACCCAATCATTCATGATTTTTTCGTTGTAATATCATAATCTTCGACATTGATATTTGGTATAATAACATTCTTAGATTAATCATGTACAGTATCTACATTTTATTCTCTATCCTCATGACCTCCAACTTAACTTGAATCACAATATAAAAATCATTCAAACACATTCCACAGTGTGCACCCTGATTCCCAAAGAGGGAACATTGATAAATAACATTGATAGGTAACTGTGCAAAATTATTCCCAAGTACATACCGTTCACAATATTGCTCCAAATTCACCAGATCTATCAGATATCTTTAAATACATTTTTGTCTTATGAAGAATTTTTAAGTATTTGTAAGAAATCCTCTCTTTTCCAGATAATTAAGCCATTTGTTTATCCTTGTTCATTTCACTTTGAATTCCCTCATCCTCGCGAGACATGAAATAGCTTAGAGGGGATTTTCAGGTGATGCTTCAGTGACTAGCTTCATGACTAGTATAAGTTCCATTCTGTCCCCTGATGAATAATGCCTCCTAATCATTCACATCTGAGGGAGCTGACGATATGTGTGATGATACAGAAAAAACATCAGCCCCAAGTGCTCAATGGGAATTGACAGCGGAAAGCTATTTACAGTAAATAAAGAAGCAGATTTATATTTATTTGGAACAACAGAATGGGTTTTTCTTTGTAGTTTTTCTTCATCATTTGCATGGAAAACCTTGGGCACTATAACAGGATTTAGCTTAAGTTGTGTCAGATAGGTATTCAATAAGTTAGAATAGATTTCAAGCGTAATAAATATGTAGTAATGGACTGTGATTTATTTCACCAGGTTAACGGGTTACAACATTTACCAAGTATGGAACAACCTATAAATCACCATTCAAAACTGTATTTAGCAAACCAGGTGATAAACCTTTTCTATTGGATTTCCTTAGCACATTCTTTTCACATTACCCTCATTGAAATATTTCTCTTATCGGGTTCTTACTTCCAATTATTATCTAATTCTTCTTAATTTATTATATCCTATCATTTATTAAGCATCTCTACACTAATATAACCAATATTAATGACATTGTTTCTAGGAAAAGGTTTGAATTTCTGTAGAAAATTCTTGACAAGATTTAACGTCCAGATAAATCTTCATTATTCTCTGACATAAATCAACTAAATGAGACCCCCTTGGATATAATTATCTCTGAAGGAGATAGATGAAGTGCACACTACTCTTTGTTCCTTTTATATAGTCTCATATCATCTTCAAAAGCTACTTTTACTTGTTTGACATTCTAGTAAGTATGCCTGACAAAGAAAATTACTCTGATGTTAACTTGAAAAGCCTTAAATCATATTCCTCTTAATGTGGTTTATATTCTTTTAAAAAACATGGATAACGTTAAATAATTGGCCTCCTTCTTACCAAAGGGCCTTTCACAGAACTTGTTCAGAGTATGAAAATGGGAGGAGATTGAGGACTGGAATTAGTGGTAGAGGAATGGAAGTAATGGTGACCTAGGATTGAGATTAGGGAAGAAACTGATGACAATTTGTCCTAGACAGCAGGAAGTAGAAGAACGTGAGAAGTTTACAAGATAAATGAATGATAAAAGCATAAAAAATGCAGATGAGAGGGAATGGTTGCAAGCCAAAGTCTCAATCTGAATAAACAAGACCAAATCCAGCTACAGAGACTTGGCAGAGAGTAGAACAGGCATTATCAGCATTTGTTGGGGACCCTTTCCCTTACTCAATATGCCTTTATGCAGACACATCTAAAGTGACCAAACATCCCCGTGTTGTGATAAATCTGAATTAACCGAAGTGTCATCCGAAAGATGCAAAATTCATTGGATCAACAACTTGGCCAAAGCAACCTAAGCAAGAGCCACTAACAGTTCATCTTTCCGCATGAACTAGCGAGTAAAAATATCAACTCTTGGCCTGTCCAGGTCTCCTTAGGAGTTCCTGAATAAAGGTTGAGCTGATATACTGTGTCCTTGATTTCATTTCTTCCATTTTAGCAGATGACGTCTGAGGCCTCCATTTTATGGTCACTTGAAAGCCCATAAAAGATCCTGTACCACTATTCTGAGGCAGTGAAGTTTTCCCTTACAGCTTGATCATCATTTATCTCTGTCAACATCACAATAGATCATCTGGACATTAACGTGCAGTTGATTGAAGGAGGTTGCTGGGTCACACAAGCCATCCTGCTTCTTGCATTATAACAGTTTGATGACAACTAGAGTTCATCATCTAGAGTGACCTCTCTGAGACCTGAACTATCTTTAATCGGACTTTAACTTGCACTAAATGTTGTACCATTTAGCCTATATCAGTGCATTGTCAACTGGAAAATACCCGCTTATTGCTACTCTTTAGCCAGTCCGCTATCCATCCAGTCTGCAAAGCTGCCCCCCACCCCATCTTCACACCCACACAATCCATGATCCCAAGAGCCATTCTTTAAAAAGAATGTCTACATCTATCTATCTACCTATCTAATCTAATCTAAACATAACTAAAACTCTAATCTTATTGTCTTCCGGTTTGTGCGGTCTTTCTATTTGCGCACGATAGCGCTACGATTTATTGACAGCTCACTCAACATTTTCCTGTGCTGCAAGTGCACCATGGTTTATTCCGATCGGTTGAATTTTGTAAAAGTTAGCAAGGTTTAAAAATCAAAAACCGCACGTGCGCAGATCGATCTCCTCTCCTGCCAGTCAGCGCCGCGCGGATTAGTCCCTTTTCCTGTCACTCCCTGGGACGGTCCACCCCTTACTGCGCCATTGCCTCTTTACTGGAGCTGAGGGACGCTCTGAATGGCCGGTGGAGGTCTCTAAACAGACAAAATTTTCAGAGTGACCGGAAGCTGCCTAGCACTGCCCAGCCCAGCCCAGCCCAAAGTCGGAGATGTCGCCGATCTCGCCAAACATCGCCCGGCGGAGGAGAACGATCAGCGACCAGCGCCCTATCGCACCGCCAGCTCCAGCCCCTACTCTCCGGTCCCCCCTCGCTGGCTCCTGCACCCCTCCCCCGTGATACCCCCCTCTCCCCCATGGCTCCTCCCCATCTTTTCTCTGAGCTCTCTCCCCCCCCCACCCCCCGCCCACACACCCCTCTCCCCCCACAATCCCCCCCCTCCCCACACTCCCCCCCACAACCCCACCCCCCACCCCCCCCTTGCCCACGCACATCACCCCTGCCCACAAACCCCGCCGACAAACCCCACCCCACCCCACACACACCATTGGGGGACCAGGCCTCCCGTGTGACTGGGACCCAATGGGTCCCACTTAGTCTAGTTACACTTTAGAGATACAGTGTGGAAGCCGGCCATTCAGCCCCTCGAGTCCGCGCTGACCAGCAATCACCCCCTACACTAGTACTAACCTACACAATAGGGACAATTTTTACCAAAGCCTACAAATCTGTATGTCTTTGAAGTGTGGGAGGAAACCACAGCACCCAGAGAAAACCCACACGGTCACAGGGAGAACGTACAGACTCCATACAGACAGCACCCGTAGTCCGGATTGAACCCGGGTCTCTGGCGATGTAAGGCAGCCTCTGTGCTACTGTGCCACCCAGTAATATGAAAATAATCATTCTCTCCACCTTTGAATTTGAGTTGCAACAACTTTCCTAATATCACTGTTTATCTCAACTGATATATTTTGCCTGATTGGATCCAATTCCTTCGTTATACCAAAATCCTCACTTTTCCATTTTAAAGAAATATCTTCTTCACTCATATTCGGAGCTGATCTTGCCCACAATCTGTAACCATAAGGCACAAATTTCCAAAACTTTTATTTAAAAGAAAACAAATTACATTTTCAGAAGCCCTGATATTGTGAAGGACATTCTAAAATTGCTCCTTTATATTCAATCTATTTCATTATATTGTTAAGCTTGGCATCCATTTTACACCAAAAATATGTCTATTATAGCTCTCAGGATAGTTGTAACAGTATGAATTGCTGTTTTAGATTCTTAAAATATTGGGCGCAGTGTGGATTTTTGATTTAGTTAATAACTTGGACCATTAAAATATAAAATAATCTATTTGTTCATTCATTGTGTGGTCTTAAATATTTGCTCATTCAAACAGCTTTAAATGATTGATACAAGCATCTCAATACTCATGCCCATCACAATTTGAAAACAGTCATTGTTAAATACCTTTCTCCAGCATCAAATCCTAATGCATTTGATGGATTATTAGATTTGTTGGAGATTTTCCACAAAAGATGCGTTGTGTGGTTTTGCAATATAAAAATAAAGTATACTAGTGACTTTACAAACTGCATTAAGGGCAGCTGATTCATGTTACCAAAGAATAATGAAAATACTTTACAATTACAAATTGCAATCAAGCCAACAGACAGAAGGAGAAGATTTAAAAAAAATGAAATTCCAATGACCAAGATAGAGTTAAGGTTTTCCTGTACCGTATCTACTGTTAGACAATAGACAATAGACAATAGGTGCAGGAGTAGGCCATTCGGCCGTTCGAGTCAACACCGCCATTCAATGTGATCATGGCTGATCATCCCCAATCATTACCCCGTTCCTGCCTTCTCCCCATATCCCCTGACTATTTTTAAGAGCCCTATCTAGCTCTCTCTTGAAAGCATCCATTGAACCTGCCTTCACCGCCCTCTGAGGCAGAGAATTCCACAGACTCACCACTCTCTGTGAGAAAAACTTTCCTCATCTCCGTTCTAAATGGCTTACTCCTTATTCTTAAACTGTGGCCCCTGGTTCTCGACTCCCCCAACATCGGGAACATATTTCCTGCCTCTAGTGTGTCCAAGCCCTTAACAATCTTATATGTTTCAATGAGATTCCCTATCATCCTGCATAACTCCTGCCGTCCAACAAGCCACATATCTCCCGTCTTGGCCCTGAATCTAGGATGTTCTCTTATCTTCCCTTACATCTTGTACATGACAACTTCTTTACTCCAACTTCCCTAGAAATTGAAATTTCTCAAAATCGTTATCATCTATTATCTATATTACTAAAAGTCTGATCTTGACCACTTCCTGTTGTTCTGTATATTGATTTTAGAAAAAATGCTGCCACTTATGGCTGTGAATTTTGGCCATCTTACTCAGAGTCCCCCTCCGCTGCGCAGGACAAAAAGATTTTTCCCATCGATGAAAAATAAAAGAGTTATTAGTGTTTAAAAAATGTTGAGATTCTCTCTCCTGGAGGCCAAGCCTCTTCCGGAGGGACTATAAAACCCGGAATTGTTGAGTGCCTCAGTCAGTCTCTGCAAGATGGGGGAGCGAGAGGGTCACGTCTCTCAGTCTAAGCTGTGAATAACACTGAACACATGTCAACAAAACCGTGAGCGGTTTTACTGACCTGTCAGTGCTCTTAATGTGGTTTGAAAATATAGTTTGGAAATGCTAATAATAATAATAATAATGGATGGGATTTATATAGCACCTTTCTAATACTCAAGGCGCTTTACATCGCATTATTCATTCACTCCTCAGTCACATTCGGTGGTGGTAAGCTACTTCTGTAGCCACAGCTGCCCTGGGGCAGACTGACAGAAGCGTGGCTGCCATTCTGCGCCTACGGCCCCTCCGACCACCACCAATCACTCACACACATTCACACACATTCACACACAGGCAAAGGTGGGTGAAGTGTCTTGCCCAAGGACACAACGACAGTATGCACTCCAAGCGGGATTCGAAACGGCTACCTTCCGGTTGCCAGCCGAACACTTAGCCCATTGCGCTGTGTTGCCTTTGGTTTGTAAATGCTTAAGCTGCGTTGCCTAATTAAAGTTGCCTTGCCTAATTAAAGTTGCCTTGCCTAATTAAAGTTGCCTTGCCTAATTAAAGTTGCCTTGCCTAATTAAAGTTGCCTTGCCCAATTAAAGTTGCCTTGCCTAATTAAAGTTGCCTTGCCCAATTAAAGTTGCCTCGCCTATATAATTAAAAGTCTAATCTTGACCACTTCCTGTTTGCGCTTTATATTGATTTTAGAAAAAACGCCACCACGTACAGTTGTGATTTTTTTGCCATCTTACTCAGAGTCTCCTCCCGCTCATCAGGTGCCGAGGATTTTTCCCATCGATGAAAAATAAAAGTGTTATTAGTGTTTAAAAAATGTTGAGATTCTCTCTCCTGTCAATCAAGCCTTGAAGGCCACGCCCCTTCTGGTGTGAGGGGGTAGGAACTAGAAAACCCAGAAGTGTGGGCGTGGCTCACTCTCTGCAAGATGGAGGAGGGAGTGGTCATGACTCGCTGTCTTTAGTGGCCTTGCACCCTGCTTGAAATGGTATGAAACTGCACTTGAATTTGGTGGCCTCGCACCCTGCTTGAAATGGAATTTCAAGGAATATCCGTGAGTCAACTGCCAGCCCAACAGGCTTGAGTGACTGAGCCACCAGCCCAAGAATCCATTCGACTCACAATGTCTATACTAGCCCTCTGAAAACCAGTCCCTTCAGCCCACAACACCGATACTCGTGCTCCAGAAAGCCCCCCCCCCCCCAATATTCGAATTGGTGGAGAGGTGGAATATTGCGTTGGGGGACCAGCCCTCCCGTGTGATGCTGAGACCCAACGGGTCCCACTTAGTCTAGTATATATTATTTTGGTAAGGCATTCCACATGGTAGGTTGCTCTGGAAGGTTCGATCCCATGGGATTCAAGGAGAAATAGCTGAATGGATTGAAAATTGGTTTTGAGGAAGGAAGCAGAGGGTGTTGGTGGGAGGTGGTTTTTCAGATTGGAGGCCTGTGATTAGTGCTGTGCCTCAGGATTCGGAGCTGGACCCCTTGCTGTTTCTCATCTATATCAATGATTTGGATGTGAACGTACATGGCATGGATGGCAAGTTTGCAGATGACACAAGAGTAGGTGGTATTGTTTATAGGGATGATTTTTGTCAAAAATTGCAGCAAGTTCTTGATCGGTTGGGCAGGTGGGCTGAGGAATGGTTGATGGTTTATAAAAAAAGACACAAAATGCTGGAGTTACTCATTGCATCACCCCTCTGAGTTACTCCAGCAATTTGTGTTTTTCTTTATAATTCTACCATTTACTGTACATCTCCTACCCTTATATATCCTATGCAAAATGCATCGCTTTGAATTTGTCAGGATTAAATTACATCTGCCACTGCTCCACCCAAGTTTACATCGGATCTATACCTTGCTGTTTTCTTAGACAAATGTCCTAGTTATTTACAAGGCAAGCAACATTTGTGACATCCACACACTTACTATTCATACTTCCCACATTTACATCCAAGCTATCAATATGTATCACATAACAAGGGTCCCAGCACAGATTCCTGGTCACAAATGTTTTGAGTCTTCGGGAAGTCTTCCAAAAAACAATAGCGGATTTAGAAATAGGAAACCCTCTAAATCCAAGGCACTCTTTCAAGCAGCTCTAACTTGCATTCCCACTCCTTTTCACCTCATCTTATTCATAAGTTCATAAGTTCTCGATGCAGAATTAGGCCATTTGTCCCCACCAAGTCTACTCCGCCATACAATCATGGCTGATCTATCTTTTCCTCTCAACCCCATTCTCCTGCCTCCTCCCCATAACCCTTGACACCCTTACTAATCAAGAATTTGTCAATCTCTGCCTTACAAATATCCATTGACTTGGTTTCTACAGCCTTCTGTGGCAATGAATTCCACAGATTGACCACGCTCTGACTAAAGAAATTCCTCCTCGTCTCCTTTCGGAGGTTACGTCCTTTTATTCTGAGGCTATGGTCCTAGACCACAATGGTTTCAACCATATAGACTCGGAATGGCCTCCTCCCTTGACCCATCTTTACTACTTTGAGATCCCACCTAAAAACAGCACTTTAATAAAATTTTACTTACTCTCCATTCTGTATCTTTGACACAGCTATAATTTTTTCCTGATAGCTTTTTTTCTGAAGCATATCTTTCTACACTAACAACTGGTTAAATGACACTATAAGACCACAAAGTTAATGATGAACCATTGGAACAAAATCTCTTTAATTTCCCTCCAGGTTATTTCAGTTTTCAGTTCTTAATGCCAGAGTTGCTTCACAACCTCATGTACTTTGTCAACTACTCGGCTGAATGAATGCTGTGAATAAGAAATAGTAATTACATCCAGTCTGCTGTAGGATTTTACATACGTAATTTATTCTTCAAATTTAAAATCTAATAACATGCATTACAAAACTCTTCTGTATAAAATTTTGGAGTTACGGTGTATTTATCCAAGTTCATAGTGACAAATTTCATACAGCTCGCCTGTAACTAGGTATTGTCCAGACTTGTGTCAAGCCTACAAATATCATAACCTACCCAATAGCCCCATAGCAGAAGCGTCCACGTCGTGGGGCTGGAAACTGGAAGTATCCTGTGCTAATTCTGCGACCACCATCATCTATTGCGACAAGTGATGGCTTCCACTGATTGTCGCCGGAAGCTTGTGACCTTTTCAGGACAGACGATGACAGCGAGGTCAACATTTGTAACAAGATGGACACGAAATTAAGAAGAAGACCTACCCAATGGAGTGTGATCAACACCAACCCCCCTGATAGACATTCTCTTCTAAGCTTTGGCATAGCATTAGATTACTCGGCTGACAAAGTAAAAAAATCAATGCTGTGCTCAAAGTCTCCACAAAATAATGCAACATTTCCCTTGACTACTGGAAGCCACAAGCCCATGACAGCTCAAGGTGGAGTAAGAGCATTGAGGCTTGGTTTTGAGACACCTCGCAAATTACCTACCCACCAACCCATCAGGTACCTTCTTCATGTTGAAGAGCTGACATTTCCAACTTTGATTTCATCAGTCACCTCAAAACCCACAAAGCCAGAATAGAAGCAAGACATCTCTGACCCAAGGGTCTTTCTAACAAATTCCACTGATTGATTACTAAAGCATTAATTATGACAACATTTCTGTAAATGCTTATCTTGATGTTGTGTAGAAAGGAACTGCAGATGCTGGTTAATACTGAAGATAGACACAACGTGCTGGAATAACTCAGTTAGTCAAGCAGCATCTCTGGAAAAAATAGTATGGGTGCTGTTTCAAGTCGGGACCCTTTAAACTTCTGGAGAAGAGCCCAGAACCAAAAAGTCACGCAACCTATTTATCCACAGATGCTGCCTGACTCACTGAGTTACATAGAAACATAGATAGAAACATAGAAAATAGGTGCAGGAGCAGGCCATTCGGCCCTTCGAGCCTGCACCGCCATTCAATATGAACATGGCTGATCATCCAACTCAGTATCCTGTACCTGCCTTCTCTCCATACCCTCTGATCCCTTTAGCCACAAGGGCCACATCTAACTCCCTCTTAAATATAGACAATGAACAGGCCTCAACTACCTTCTGTGGCAGAGAATTCCAGAGAGTCAGCATCTCTGGAAAAAATGTGTGAAAAATTTTTCCTCATCTCGGTCCTAAAAGATTTCCCCCTTATCCTTAAACTGTGACCCCTTGTTCTGGACTTCCCCAACATCGGGAACAATCTTCCTGCATCTAGCCTGTCCAACCCCTTAAGAATGTTGTAAGTTTCTATAAGATCCCCCCTCAATCTTCTAAATTCTAGCGAGTACAAGTCGAGTCTATCCAATCTTTCTTCATATGAAAGTCCTGACATCCCAGGAATCAGTCTGGTGAACCTTCTCTGTACTCCCTCTATG
Source organism: Amblyraja radiata (assembly GCF_010909765.2). Classification (NCBI taxonomy): domain Eukaryota; kingdom Metazoa; phylum Chordata; class Chondrichthyes; order Rajiformes; family Rajidae; genus Amblyraja; species Amblyraja radiata. The sequence goes on from NC_045960.1 coordinate 87,426,369, forward strand.
GCAAGAATGTCTTTCCTCAGATTAGGAGACCAATACTGTACGCAATACTCCAGGTGTGATCTCACCAAGACCCTGTACAACTGCAGTAGAACCTCCCTGCTTCTATACTCAAATCCTTTTGCTATGAATGCTAACATACCATTCGCTTTCTTCGCTGCCTGCTGCACCTGCATGCCTACTTTCAATGACTGGTGTACCATGACACCCAGGTCTCGTTGCATCTCCCCCTTTCTTAAATGGCCACCATTCAGATAACAGTCTACTTTCCAGTTTTTGCCACCAAAGTGGATAACCTCACATTTATCCACATTATACTGCATCTGCCATGCATTTGCCCACTCACCCAGCCTGTCCAAGTCACCTTGCAGCCTCCTAGCATCATCCTCACAGCTAAAACTGCCCCCCAGCTTTGTGTCATCTGCAAACTTGGAGATGTTGCATTCAATTCCCTCGTCCAAATCATTAATATATATTGTAAATAGCTGGGGTCCCAGCACTGAGCCTTGCGGTACCCCACTATTCACTGCCTGCCATTGTTAAAAGGACCCGTTTACTCCTACTCTTTGCTTCCTGTCTGCCAGCCAGTTCTCTATCAACATCAATACTGAACCCCCAATACCGTGTGCTTTAAGTTTGTATACTAATCTCTTATGTGGTGACCTTGTCGAAAGCCTTCTGAAAGTCCAGATATAACACATCCACTGGTTCTCCCTTATCCACTCTACTAGTTACATCCTCGAAAAATGCTATAGGATTCGTCAGACATGATTTACCTTTCATAAATCAATGCTGACTTTGTCCAATGATTTCACCACTTTCCAAATGTGCTGCTATCCCATCTTTAATAACTGATTCTAGTAGTTTCCCCACTACCGATGTTAGACTAACTGGTCTGTAATTCCCCGTTTTCTCTCTCCCTCCCTTTTTAAAAAGTGGGATTACATTAGCTACCCTCCAATCCCCAGGAACTACTCCCGAATCTAAAGAGTTTTGAAAAATTATCACTAATGCATCCACTATTTCTGGGGCTACTTCCTTAAGTACTCTGGGATGCAGCCTATCTGGCCCTGGGGATTTATCGGCCTTTAATCCATTCAATTTACCTAACACCACTTCCCGGCTAACCTGGATTTCACTCAGTTCCTCCATCTCATTTGACCCCCGGTCCCCTGCTATTTCCGGCAGATTATTTATGTCTTCCTTAGTGAAGACAGAACCAAAGTAATTATTCAATTGGTCTGCCATGTCCTTGTTCCCCATGATCAATTCACCTGTTTCTGACTGCAAGGGACCTACATTTGTTTTACCTAATCTTTTTCTCTTCACATATCTATAAAAACTTTTGCAGTCAGTTTTTATGTTCCCTGCCAGTTTTCTTTCATAATCTATTTTCCCTTTCCTAATTAAGCCCTTTGTCCTCCTCTGCTGGACTCTGAATTTCTCCCAGTCCTCCGGTGGGCTGCTTTTTCTGGCTAATTTGTATGCTTCATCTTTTGTTTTGATACTATCCCTGATTTCCTTTGTTATCCACGGATGCACTACCTTCCCTGATTTATTATTTTGCCAAACTGGGATAAACAATTGTTGTAGTTCATCCATGCAGTCTTTAAATTCCTTCCGTTGCATATCCACTGTCAACCCTTTAAGAATCAATTGCCAGTCTATCTAGGCTAATTCACATCTCATACCCTCAAAGTAACCTTTCTTTAAGTTCAGAACCCTTGTTTCTGAATTAATTATGTCACTCTCCATCCTAATGAAGAACTCAACCATATTATGGTCACTCTTGCCCAAGGGACCACACACAACAAGACTGCTAACTAAACCTGTTTTATTGTCCTTCCTTTCTATTGCGTTAATCTCCTCTCTAACCAGCAACGCTACCCCACCTCCTTTTCCTTTCTGTCTATCCCTCCTGAATATTGAATATCCCTGGATGTTCAGCTCCCAGCCTTGGTCACCCTGGAGCCATGTCTACGTGATCCCAACTATATCATAGTCATTAATAGCTATCTGCACATTCAACTCATCCACCTTATTACTCCAGCACTTTGTCTATTTTTTCTTTATTTTGTTGGAAGGTTCAGACAAATATTAGTTTTACAGAGTGAATACGTAATATATAATTTCAGTCATAATAATACATTTTTTGTAGTATCGCAATATCATAGAATCTAAAAAACTAACATCTCTCCTTAATGCTGTTAAGTTTCAGTGCTGATTAAAGATGTATCTGAATCATATAATGTATCTGGTGCTTGTTTACAATCTCCCCATGGAAAATCTCAGATTTTGTTTAATTTAATTCAAAAGTTACCATATTCAAAATATTCTCCATTGAGAGTTCGACAAAGGTTCAGTTGGAGAAAGGCCTGCAACGTTTTCTAGGCATGGTAAACTATCTCGGAAAGTTCATACCGAACCTCAGTGAACTAAGCTCCACACTGCAGCAGCTGAGCAAAAAGGACACTGCATGGTCATGGTTCCAGCAACATCAGTTTGCCTTCGATGTCTTAAAGTCCAAACTGACCAGTGCACCGATCCTGACTTTTTTCGACCTGAAACGTCTGGTGACGATCACCTGTGATGCCTCGAAATTCGGGCTCGGCGCAGCCTGCTTGCAACCATCTGCTGATGGCGCCCTACTACCTGTCTCATATGCCTCTCGCACCATGACCGACACGGAGCAACACTACGCGCAAATCGAAAAGGAACTGCTGGCTGTCGTTTTTGCCTGCACCAAATTCCACGACTTCGTCCTTGGCAACACATTCACGGTCGAGATGGACCACCAACCGCTGGTGACAATCCTGAACAAGCCCATCCATGCCGCGCCAGCTCGCTTGCAGCGCATGATGCTGCAGCTGCAGCGGTACAACTTCACCATTACCTACAAGAAGGGTAAGGACATGCATGTCGCTGACATTCTCTCTCGTGCACCTCGGGCATCTTGCGAACAACATCCCTATGAACAGGAGGATTTCATGGTCCTCGGTGTCGACCTCGTCTCCAGTAAGCAACTGCGCACCCTGGCCGCGCACACTGCGACTGACGATACGCTTCAAACCCTCTCCTCCATCATCAAAACAGGCTGGCCAGACAAACAATCCAACACGCCCACAGAGGTGCAGCCGTTCTTCCTGGTACGTGATGAACTGGTGGTTCAGGATGGTGTTGTGGTTAAGGGTCACAAGGTGGTGATACCCTAATCGCTCCAAGACGAATACTTCAAACAGGCACACAGCGATCACCCAGGGGCCCATTCCACACTGGCACGGGCTCGTGGTCTGTTCTCCTGGCTGGGAATGGCTAAGTACATCCGGGACTGCATAGCCTCCTGCCCCACTTGCAACAACCTTGTGCCTCATCAGCAGCGGCAGCCCCTTCTGCAACAACCACCGCCAGCACTGCCCTGGACGTCGCTGGCAGCAGACATTTTCGAATGATGCGGAAAGTACTACCTCGTTCTGGTCGACTCCTTTTCTAACTGGTTTGAACTGGACCAACTGACCTCCCTCACATCTGTGATGGTCATCAAGAAGCTGAAAAGACACTTCTCCGCCTATGGCGTTCCTGTTTGCCTGAGAACCGACAATGGTCGGCAGTTCACCAGCCACATGTTCAAACTTTTCGCAGACTGATGGAACTTCCAGCACGTCACGAGCAGTCCCGAGTATCCACAGAGTAATGGACTCACTGAACGCGCTGGCAGAAGTGCCAAGCACTTGCTGGAGGGAGCAAGCATTTCAAAGTCAGACGTCTTACCTCGATCTCCTGAATCTCAGAAACATTGCCAGAGACGGTACCTTGGGATCGCCGTCACAGCGCCTAATGTCGAGATTGACGAGGTCTCCAGTCCCCATCGCACAACAGCAGCTGGTCCCTCGGGTGCTGAATCCTGCCACTATCCAGAAACGTCTCCAAGAGAAGCATGACATCGAGAAACGGTCATACGACAGCTCCAGCTGACCACTCAAGCCTCTACTGCCGGGCCAGGTCGTCCGTCTACAAACTTCAACTGGACATTCCCGTCTGGGCACTGTTGTCAGCCCGACTGATGAGCCACAGTCCTTGTGGACTGTGAGGTAGCGATATACCGGAGAAGTCAACAACACCTGCTTGCTGTGAGGGAGCCCTGACCACCGCCTGCTGGTCCCTATGCTCGGCCGCTCCAGTTCCAGCCGCCTTTTGCAATGTCTCCCACCCATCCCCGCATGCCTTACACCCCTCCACGTCCCTCGGTCTCCACTAACCACGGGGCCTCACCTAACGCATGTTTCCCCTTTCGGTCACCACAAGCCTCCACCGCGCCATTCTCGCCTCCAGGCTCTCCGTCTCATCTTTCTGGTGAGGGGGGGGGGGGGGGTTGGGTCCGCACGCACTTGGGCCGTGTCAGTAGACCACCAGACAGATATGGCGAGTATGCTTAACTCCATGGTATGGGTGCACTTTCCACACTTAATCTTTAGGGGGAAGGATGTAGATTGATGATGCATATGAACCAATCACACATAAGCCAGCATCACTAATTCCACCCTAGTATAACACTTATACTAGCACTCGTTCCCGGCACTGCCAGTCTGAGCAGCTAGGATGCACTGACAACCAACCGTCCTTAATGCTGTTAAGTTTCAGTGCTGATTAAAGATGTATCTGAATCATATACTGTATCTGGTGCTTGTTTACAATCTCCCCATGGAAAATCTCAGATTTTGTTTAATTTAATTCAAAAGTTACCATATTCAAAATATTCTCCATTGAGAGTTCAACAAAGGTTCAGTTGGGGAATTTAAAATTTGCTCATTCCTCATCGTTTGAATGAAGTTAAAATTGTGCCTCTTAGGAACTATGGGACAAACAACCTTAATATTTTCAATAAGTTTTACAAATGTTTGCAGTGGGATGATCATTAAAACATTCACTGAGATCATATTTCGTCAATCAATATAGATTATTGCTCTATCCCTGATTCGCAAATGAAATAATTTAGAAATGCTTCAAGCACCATAAATGTTTAATGCCTTCAAATATTTATCATTGGGCAAAAATAAAGGCGGAATTAGAACCTATATGACCCACTTACATTTTAGTAACAAAACTGGACCAGGTGCGGACCAGTTGGGCCCGTCCCCCAAGGCAATATTCCACCACTCACCCATAGCCCCCCAACTGCGCAAGCACAGCTGAGGGGTTCCCGTTGTGGCGCCAGAGATCCCCGTTGTGATCCCTCTTCCTACCCCTATCCTCCTCCATTCCCCTCATCCCCCAGCACTCCCCCTCCTCTTCACCCTCCCTCTTCTTCCCCTTTCCTCCTCACCTCCCCCACTCCCTCCTTTACCTCTCCCTCCCCTTTCCCCTACCCTCAGTCACTCCCTCCCTCCCTCCATAACCTCTCTCCCCTCACTCCCCCCCCCTCTATCTCCCTGCTCCCACAGTCCTCACCTCTCCCCTATCCCACTGCCCCACTCTCCCTTCTCACCTCCCCCACTGCCCTCCTCCCCCACTCCTCTCCCTCAATCTCCCATCCTCCCCTACTCTCCCTCCTCATCTCCCCCACTTTCCCCTCCCTCGCCACCCCCCTCTCCCTCTATCCCCCTGCTCCCCCACTCCTCACCTCCCCCCTATCCCACACCGACACAACGAAAATCACGATGGGGTTTTTTAAATGAAACCTTCCATCCATCCCACCCTCCCACAATGAAAATCACGTTTAAAAAAAATGAAACCTCTTCCCTATCTCCACCCCACACACACACACACACACACACACAATGGGAATATTTTTTCTTTAAAATAACCTAAACGGAAGCCGGAAGAATTTGATTAAAACTGAGTTGTTTTTTGAATCGCAATTTTTTTAATGTAAATGAGATTCGGGATCCCATTGGGATGTCATTGTAACGCCGCTGATAGGCAGTGCAAGTGGAAAAGTGGTTTGAAAAGTGGTGTTTGTAAAGTTTAAAATGTCAATAAAATGCCAATAACTTGTAAAATATAACATCATTCTGAACGAAACTTGTTCCATTTACATCCCAGGACAATGGTGAGTAAGGTGGGCCATCCCTCTTCCTACCCCTATCCTTCCCGATTCCCCCTCATGCCTCAGCACTCCCTCCCCATCTCTTCACCCTCCCTCTTCTTTCCCCTCTCCTCGTCCCCTCCCCCACTCCCTCCCTCACCTCTCCCTTCCTCTCCTTTCCCCTACCCTCAGCCACTCCCTCCATAACCCCTATCCCCTTCCAATCCCCTCCACTCCCTCTTTTCCCGCTCCTTCCCCACTCTCCCTCCTCACCTCCCCCACTTTCCCCTCCCTCTCCCTCCTTAACCCCTCCTCTCCCTCAAACCCCCAATATCCTTCCTCACACCTGGATCTCGAGGTAAGCCACCGCCGCCACCTTTTTCTCCCGAAGGGCTTCGATTAAGTTGTACTTGACGTGGGGGCAGTCAGGGGCGAGAGCGTCTTGGAACCGGGGAAGGGGAGGATTTGAGTCGGGGGGCTGTTGGGTGGGGGGGGAGTGGCCATGGTGCTGGAGGAGGGTAGGGCTTGAGGTGGGGGCTGTCGGGGGGGCAAACATCTTGGAGCCATGGGAGGGGGAGGGGCGGGGGCTGCCGGTGGAGGGGGGGCGAGCATCCTGGAGTGGGGGAGGGAGAAGGCTTGATGCCGGGGCTGTTAGGGGGAGAACATCCTGGAGCTGGGAGAGGGGGAGGGCTTGAGGCATGGGCTGTTGGCGGGGTGGGGGGGGGGAGCATCGTGAAGCTGGGGGAGGGCATGAGGCGGGGTCTGTCGGGGGGGTGAGTGTTCTGAAGCTGGGGGCGGGCTTGAGACGGGGGCTATCGAGGTGGAGGGGGCGTGTATCCTGGAGCCGTGGGAGGGGAAGGGAGAGGTGGAGGTGCGGCCTCTCCCTGCCCCCGGTTCCTGCACCGGTTCCTGCACCGGCTCCAACCCCAGCCCAGGGCTCGGTGGGAAGGGGGCAGAAATTAAAATAGGAAATTTACCCGTGGAGCCGTCGGGTCGCCGTTGTGACGAGAAAAAAAGATAACGGTCTGAAATTGTGCAAAGGGCTCGTGGGTTGTCCTTTGTGTCGCCTGTCAAAGCGCGCTGAGGACACGTGAGGTGTCCTTTGTGACGCCTATCGTAAAGTTGGCAAATGGGGACGGGGCAAGTGGGGGCTGGTCAGTGGGGACGCTGTTTTATTTGTTTTAAGTTTTAATCGACAATAACATAAAATATAACATCAATCTGAACTAAACTTGTTTAATTTACATCACAGGACAATGGTCAGTAAGGTGGGCCAAATATTGTAGCGCAATCGTGTACCATTTTTGTGCAAAAACAAACCGGGCAAACAAATTGACAAATAAACACGATGAGAGTTTTAGTAATATAGAGATTGATAGATGTAGAATAGCGGTTGTAAGAGTGAAAATCATCATGCTGTAGAATTTGTAGGAAAGAAGTGCAGATGCTGGTTTAAATCGAAGGTAGACACAAAAATGCTGGAGTAACTCAACGGGACAGGCGGCATCTCTGCAGAGAAGGAATGGGTGATGTTTTTGATCGAGACCCTTCGTCAGACGTCAGTCTGAAGAAGGGGTGGGAGATTGCAACCTTCACGTGGTCCGCACTGTTTCGACGAATGCAATCAACCTGGCGTGCACAATCAAATAAGATCAAATAGAAAAAGTTGTCCTACAACTTTAGGCTATGCATGCCATACACAAGAAAAGAAGTCTGAAGAAGGGTGTCGTCCCAAAACTTCACCCATTCCTCTCCAGAGATGCTGCCTGGCCTGCTGAGTTACTCCAGCATTTTGTGTCTACATTGTAGAATTTTATGGCTCAGAGAGATCACTTGGTCTATTAAATTGGCAACACACATCGGCGAAATAAGCTTGAATTGTTCTCAATGATCTGGCTTTCATTAACATGGCATTTCAAATAATAGTAATTTAACGCTCTATGAAGGCATATTTTATTTGTGTTGTGTTGACTGTTGCTGTTTCTGCTCCTTCTGTTTATCTCTTTTATGAGCATATTAAGGGAAAAGGAGTAATCAGAGAGAGAATAGAGATGCTCAGGAATCAAAGTGATCATCTCTGTGCAGAGCCGCAGGTGATGGGTAAGGTCCTCAGAGTATTTCTCTTCAGTTTTTACACCCCAGTAGTATGCTCCTCTACCCCTCACATCTCCTTTGAACTCTGTCCCTCTCACCTTAAAGCCATGCCCTGAGTATGGAGGCAGTTTAGGTGCTTTCTGATGTTGCCGGAAGTTGCTCGGCCACCCTGATGCGCACGTTGATCTCACTGTCTCAGTTTGAAGGTTCTGCCCGCTGCTATGCCCCGTGGGTAGTTGCGGTGGTGGTATCATCATCTGGGTTGTTATGAGAATGCTTAAGGTGGCACAGTGGTGCAGAAGGTAGCACTGTGGCATCGAGGTAGAGTTGCTCCCTTACAGGACCAAAGAACCGGGTTTGATCCTGACCATGAGTGCTGTCTGTACGGAGTCTGTACGTTCTCCCTGGAACCATGTGTGTTTTCTCCAGATGCACTGGTTTCCTCCCACACTCCAAAGCCAAACAGGTTTGAAAGTTAATTGGTTTCAGTATAAATTGTTAATTGTCCCTAGTGTCTTAAGTGTGACATGAGGCATTCTTCTGCAGTATATGACTATGCCTGGCATCCTCTGATAAGCAGCAGCTTTGGTCAGTCTGGCACCAGAACCTAGGGACAGTGCCCTGCTAATGCTGCTGTAACAAGGGCAACATGAATATGTGTGACACCATTGACATTCACTGGCTAATGACAGAATTTATACTTGTAATGTATATAATGTAAATGGTGTTACCTGCCTCCAAGTTAAAGGGGGAGCAGTGTGATGTATGTAGTATAATCAGCATATGTTATGTCTTGTGCGAGGGGACGCATGCGCTAGGGGAGACTCAAGGTGGCGTCCTGCAATAAAGAAGCTTGTTAATTTACTCCTGTATCTGAGAGTTCTTTTGAGTCAGTTCCAAGCACCCAAATACACTACAATACTGAAGGATTAAAAATGGTAATATTATTACTTTCGCTTCTTATAGCAATCGCAGCAAAATTGGTGGCCTGCAGAGATATAATTAAACATCCAATCCCCAACTGCAAAATTCACACTGGCAAGGGCTGCATTCTCCTGCCTTCTCCCCATAACCCGTGGCACCCGTACAAATCTAGAATCTATCTATCTATCTCTGCCATAAAAATATCCACTGACGGCCTCTATAGCCTTCGGTGGCAATGAATTCAACAGATTCACGACTTTCTGACTAAAGAAATTCTTTCTCATCTCCATTCTAAAGGTACGACCTTTCATTCTGAGGCTATGGCCTCTGGTCCTAGACACTCCCACTAGTGGAAACATCCTCTCCACATCCACTCCATCCGGGTCTTTCATTATTCAATGTGAAGTACAATCGGAGTTCAGTGCAACAGGAGTTTCTGCAATCCTCTTTGGTAATTTGAAAATATATTCACAGGATGCAAGGCCACGCAATCACGGGCCTTCAAGAAGATTTAAAAATCTAAACTGAACCTTCTGGATGTTTGGATTCCAACTGATAAATTTGAAAGATGTTGGACACAAAATTTTCATTAAATTGCGAGTGAAGTAACTAGTTTACCATATCTAACTAAAAATATACTTCCATAAGACTGAAATTTGTTTTGACACCATTCAGACTGTATACCATAAATGTGCAGTATTTTTACAATTCAGCAGTTCACACACCATTTTAATTGCTCCAGGACACTTTGATAGTGATGTTTATATTTTAAGTACAATGCCATGTAAAATTTAATGGGTTACAGCTCCTTGTACTTTTCTTTTCAAGCTGTTTGTTTTATTCCCTTTTGGGTTTGTAAAGAAAATGCCATTTATTGTCCAATGAGACTCAAAGGAGCCAATAAGTCTTACAACCTAATGAAGATGAGTTGCAATCTTCCAATATTCCACTAAATATCTCACTGCAATTCAAATTTCATTTGGTGATATATCCATTCCATCCTTTAAAGTTTGTTCAAGTTTTCATTTGAAGAAAACTCCAAATACATCTTGAATAAATGGACTGAATCATATTTACATTTCATGTATGACTGCATACATCCCCCCTCATGGCCCAGCATTCTGTGACTACCAAGCTGCACGTTCCAACACAGAAGTTTATGATCGTCTAGAAATTAAATGCCAGGGTTACTGACCTTCTGCATCAGTGCTGAATGCCACCAAGGTGGACTTTGTATTGCTTCCCTTAGCTTTATAGTCCACTGAGCACTGATGTGTGTGGCTGGCCCATTGGGTCTTGGGAGTAAGGAAACCGGAGCACCGAGAAAACACTTACACGGTCAGGGAGAATGTACAAACTCTGTAAAGACAGCACCTGTAGTCAGGATTGAACTTTGGTCTCTAGTGCTGTAAGATAGTAAGCTAGTGACTCCATCACTGTGACCTCCCCCCACTTCTTTATGGAAAATATGGACCATATGCACTGGTGATGTAAGCTATCTTTTTATTTAAAATGTAGACATAGAACATAGAACAGTAATGTGTTGGAAGGAACTGTAGATGCTGGTTTAAACTGAAGACAGGCACAGAATGCTGGAGTAACTCAGCGGGACAGGCAGCATCTCTGGAGAGATGGAATGAGTGATGTTTCGGGTCGAGACCCTTCTTCTGACTGCACTGACTATTTTCCTTCAAGTCTCTTCTGTTACTCTGCAACTGGAAATGTTGCCGTATTGCTCTACATTCCACTCAATTATTTTCAAAAATTATGAAATGTTACTTGACAGAATGAATTTTCCAACAATCGCTCGAGGTTTATGAAAAAGCTATCTGCTTAATCCCATTCTGCTGTCCGATTTTGTAAAAAAGCATTTAATTTTACAGAGAAATGTCATTCTCTTTAACTCTCTGAAAGCACTCACTTTCCCTGGCATTTTGATTACATTTTCAAATCTGTATTTCAATAGTCATCGTGGATTCCAATTCCTCCACTAATTCTAGTGGGGAAATCCGTGTATTAATAACCTGCTGTGTGAAAAGTGATGCCTGCAATCTGCCATCAATCCTTCGGTGATGACTGTTAATTAATGCCCTCTGGAAACCAATAAGTGGAATTATTTTCTTCCCATATTTATCTTTTAAAAACCTTCTAAACTTTGAACATCTCTATCAGATCCCCTCTTAATCTTCTCTTCTCAGATGAAAAGAGTCCTAGTTTCTCTAATCTTTGCTCATGACGAATAGCCTTTGATCCAAATAAATCTTCTCAAAATGCTCTCCGTGACCACAATGTTTGTACTAAAACACTACGGCCTGATAATTATAATAGTCTAGATTCATATAGATTTAGCAGTACATCTTTGCGTTGTACTTTCTGTTATTTCCCTTATTCATTCACAGGATAAGAACAAATCTGGGTCACATTGGTCACTGCTGTATATGCGCAGTTTGCTCAGTCTTTTCACAGGGAATATAAGTGAGGGATTGGGATTGATGGGGATTGTACCAAGTGCTGGCATACACTTGATGAGCTGAGTGATATCCTTCTATGCCATTACAAATTATGACATAAATTTGTTGTACATTCGTTATTGTCCCCCAGAACTAAGTGACTGCAAGACCGTTTTAGAGGTCAACAACATTGGAAGGCGTGGAGTGATAGCAAAGCCTATAGGATGGCTTCTACAGATGCGCCGTGGTAAGCATTTTATTGGGGTGCATCACAGCATGTTTTGGAAACAGCTCCATTCAAAACTGCAATAAAGAATTCTGGTCGCAGCCTGGACCATCACACAAACCAACCTCCCTTCAATTGACTCCATCTATATTTCACGCTGCCTCGGCAAGACTGCCAGCATACTCAAGGACCAGTGTCATTCGGGTCACTCCCACGTCTCCCCTCTCCCAACAAGGAAGAGGTACAGAAGTGTGAAAACGCATACCTCTAGATTCAGAGATCGTTTCTGCCCAGCTGTAACTGTAGATGCTGGTTTAAACTGAAGACAGGCACAGAATGCTGGAGTAACTCAGCGGGACAGGCAGCATCTCTGGAGAGATGGAATGAGTGATGTTTCGGGTCGAGACCCTTCTTCTGACTGCACTGACTATTTTCCTTCAAGTCTCTTCTGTTACTCTGCAACTGGAAATGTTGCCGTATTGCTCTACATTCCACTCAATTATTTTCAAAAATTATGAAATGTTACTTGACAGAATGAATTTTCCAACAATCGCTCGAGGTTTATGAAAAAGCTATCTGCTTAATCCCATTCTGCTGTCCGATTTTGTAAAAAAGCATTTAATTTTACAGAGAAATGTCATTCTCTTTAACTCTCTGAAAGCACTCACTTTCCCTGGCATTTTGATTACATTTTCAAATCTGTATTTCAATAGTCATCGTGGATTCCAATTCCTCCACTAATTCTAGTGGGGAAATCCGTGTATTAATAACCTGCTGTGTGAAAAGTGATGCCTGCAATCTGCCATCAATCCTTCGGTGATGACTGTTAATTAATGCCCTCTGGAAACCAATAAGTGGAATTATTTTCTTCCCATATTTATCTTTTAAAAACCTTCTAAACTTTGAACATCTCTATCAGATCCCCTCTTAATCTTCTCTTCTCAGATGAAAAGAGTCCTAGTTTCTCTAATCTTTGCTCATGACGAATAGCCTTTGATCCAAATAAATCTTCTCAAAATGCTCTCCGTGACCACAATGTTTGTACTAAAACACTACGGCCTGATAATTATAATAGTCTAGATTCATATAGATTTAGCAGTACATCTTTGCGTTGTACTTTCTGTTATTTCCCTTATTCATTCACAGGATAAGAACAAATCTGGGTCACATTGGTCACTGCTGTATATGCGCAGTTTGCTCAGTCTTTTCACAGGGAATATAAGTGAGGGATTGGGATTGATGGGGATTGTACCAAGTGCTGGCATACACTTGATGAGCTGAGTGATATCCTTCTATGCCATTACAAATTATGACATAAATTTGTTGTACATTCGTTATTGTCCCCCAGAACTAAGTGACTGCAAGACCGTTTTAGAGGTCAACAACATTGGAAGGCGTGGAGTGATAGCAAAGCCTATAGGATGGCTTCTACAGATGCGCCGTGGTAAGCATTTTATTGGGGTGCATCACAGCATGTTTTGGAAACAGCTCCATTCAAAACTGCAATAAAGAATTCTGGTCGCAGCCTGGACCATCACACAAACCAACCTCCCTTCAATTGACTCCATCTATATTTCACGCTGCCTCGGCAAGACTGCCAGCATACTCAAGGACCAGTGTCATTCGGGTCACTCCCACGTCTCCCCTCTCCCAACAAGGAAGAGGTACAGAAGTGTGAAAACGCATACCTCTAGATTCAGAGATCGTTTCTGCCCAGCTGTTATCAGGCAACTAAACCTTCTTACCAACAACCTGCCAGTTTGGGTGCAACCTCTCCCTCTTATAAAGGTCACCTCTTCCCCAGGGAATGGCCACAGGGGACTCCAACACTCTCTGCCCACTCCCTTTTCCGGTGATCACCCATCTACTTTCTGCCCAGACTCCAGGTATGACCACCTGACTGTAACTTCAATCTATGACACCCTCAGTCTTCTGGATGATCCCGTGGTCATCCAGCTGCTGCTCCTAATCCCTAATGTAGTCTGTAAAGGACCTGTCCCACAAGCATGCGACTCCATGCGGCAAGCGCGACCTAAAGGGTCTGTCCCATGAGCATGCGACTGCATGCGGTAAGCGCGACCAAACCAGAAGCGTGAGCCGCGCGGAGGTCAAGTGAGTGACATGAAGTTTGAGCGAAGTCCACGGGAAGTTCGCGCGTGACGTACGGCGTCGAGGTGGTGCATATGGCGTTGAGGCAGCGGCGGGCTGGCAGGCCGTTGAGGCAGCGGCGGGCTGGCAAGCCGTTGCCGCGCGGAATTTTTGAACACGGTCAGTTTTTCAGAAACCCGCGCGATGTCGGAACCAGCTCCGCACAACTCCATACGGCTCCAGCGATCGAAGTGGGACCGGCCCTGCGAGGCCATATGGCTCAAGCGACCACGTTAGGTCGCGCTTGCCACATGGAGTCGTATGCTCGTGGGACAGTCGCGCTTGCAGCATGGAGTTGCATGTTCGTGGGACATGCCCTAAGGATCTGCAGATGGATGCACTTCCCGCAGCTGTAGTGCTCAGGACACTAGTTTCCCTAACTTTCCAAATCTGCCGGAAGAACATACTACTGACCTAAGATAGACACAAAATGCTGGAGTAACTCAGTGGGACAGGCAGCATCTCTGGAGAGAAAGAATGGGTGATATTTCGGGTTGAGACCCTTCTTTAGTCCAGTTTAAAACAAAGGCGTGAAGTGCTGGAAGAACTCAGCAGGTCAGGCAGTATCCCTGAAGAACATGGACAGGTGATGTTTCGGATCGGGACTTATTTCAAAGTTTTCCATTTTTTGCCTGTGCAACCCCATAATTGGTTACATTCCCTACAATCCATATGCTCCAGTGAGCCACAGTTTCTCATGATGTTATTTCTTTTCCCCCAGTTCCCCACCTTCCTCTTGTTTCTTTTGCAGAGGAAATTAAGAAAAAATGAGGGAAAGGGTGGGTTGATGAGTAGGGGTCTTATGAGGACTGAGGAAGATGCTTGTGGATCATGGAGGTATAGAGACGGCTGGAGAGACATGTGAACAAATGCAGAAAAGTTCATTGCTCTCATGTTTAAATCCATTAGATTGTTTGCTCAGTCTGACTCAGTCAGTCAATACTTAATTTTAGCTAGGTAATTGTTTTTAAAATTAAACAGTCATTCAGTGCTTCATTTCCACCGAGGCTTTGTTAATCACAAGTCTCAGTGCCGCCAATTACATTCCTATTTTGTCAGGGGAACATCATTTTGCATCTTTTCTCAGAAATGCCAACAATTCCTGAAGTGATTATTGAGAAGTATAGGACTCAGGGTTGAGGTGAGCACAAGCGTGTAAGTCTTGAACTCCCTGTAAAAGCTTCATCACTATCAATCTGATGGTCCTCCATTAAGCTGAGTGGTGGAGCTCTGGTTTATGAGTCATGCTGGGTATCTGCCTGCGTAACCTTCACTCGGTTAGAACCTCCACAACCTTGTCTAATGCACTGAGGATTAGATACATTTCAGGCAATTTACGTTTCTGAGTTAATTTAAATGCATCAATTGTTTTTGAAAGTATCAATATTTATTTTTAAAATAAAGGAATCATTGTTTTATCGATTTTTTAAAATGTTTGATAGTGCTGTAGATTAATTGGCCTCTGTAAATTATCTCTAGTGTGTAAGGAGTATATGCACAAGATAACATAGAAACAGTGGGAAAGATTGGCATGGACTCGATGGGATGAAGACCCTGTTTTTCTTGCTGTATCTTTCAATCAATTCAAACAATTAATTAACTATTAATAATAATATTATTATTAATAATAATAATAATAATAATAATAATAATAATAATAATAATAATAATAATAATAATAATAATAATAATAATACAATTTATTGTCATTGTAAATACATACAACAACATTTCAGGCGCACTGCCCGGACGGAGCTCCAACGTATCAGACAAATAATAACGAATAACAGATAACGAATAACACAAATGGCAAGAAAACATCTTCAAATCAGAGTGTGCAATGTGCAATATTTCACAGTATGGCATTGTGACAGTACAAAATATTGGCTATGGGGGCTGTGTGTTCAGTGCAGAGCCCCCATAGCATTTCAATCAATTCAAACAATTAATTAAAACTACTCAAACTTTCAGTCCTTTTGATGGACAATAAATACATGGGCATAGTTTAACCAGCTTAGTCTTAGCTTAGTTCTGTTTAGTTTAGAGATACAGTGAGGAAACAGGCCCTTCGGCCCACCGAGTCCATGCCGACCAGCTAGCACTATCCTACACACAAAAACAATCTTTACCAAAGCCAATGAACCGACAAACCTGTACATCTTCGGAGTGTGGGAGAAAACCAGAGCTCCCGGAGAAAACCCATGGAGAGAACGTACAAACTCCATAACGACAGCACCCGTAGTCAGGATTGAACCCAGGTCTCTAACATTGCAAGGGGGCAACTCTACTGCTGTGCCACTGTGCCATCCAGCTGTCAAAGCATTTCTGTGGCAGTGATTTGCATTTACCATTGAAAGGACCTGTACTGTGCATGTTCCCACAGATTGGGAGGCGCTGACTTTGTGCAACAAATTATTGCCGGGTGATCTGACCCAGGTAAATGGGGACTATATGGAAAAGGGATCAGTGAGATTCAGGGTTCAATGTGCACAAGAAATTCTAGACAATTACTCTTTGCTTAAATTAATCACTGCAGTAGAGTAATGTTCTTGTCTGCTATTTTCCTCTTTAACAAACAATGATATTTGATAACATCTGATCATTTTAAAATATGACATATTTGATATCGCGCATGTATCCTTCTCTTCTCTATCACTGACGGTTTGTTGAATATGTTATATTCTGCCATGGTCTCATTTAAAGTTTCTACAAAAGCATTCATTTTTGTTCCTTTCATCTTCATTGAGTTTGCATCTGATGAAAATAATTCAAATTTATACAGCAGAACATAACTGACTGTGATGTACTGTGGGGACAATGAAAAGAAAAGGCTCGGGTGGGGTGAGGGGATTGATGGCACAGTCCTATTGGGCCGAATGGCCAGTTTCTAGGTAGTGATCTGGTGCCTGCTATCATTACCACAGTATGAAATATCTATGTCGGCAAACAATCAGTTCAACAATCTCTTAAAAGGAATAAAAGGATGCTCTTGACGAGAAAATATATTTGTAAACAGTGGACATTCACATAATATCGGCACGCCAAAGCAAAGTTGATTCACTTTTTTCCAATTAGCTAATAAAATGCAACAGCAAAGATGCATCTCATCGTTTCAGCAAATGGTACTTTTTCTTGCCTTGTCTCTATCATTTCTTGAGGAAACTGAATTAAAATGTCAATGAAACACATTTTATATGATAATGGATTTTCCACTTTTATTTCATATTTCTGATTTTGTTCCCTTCCTTTGATTTTTGTTCTGAGAAAATGAAAAAAAAAAGCAATTTAATTAGCTTAAAACCTATTTCTAATCCAGTTTATGAGCAGAAGTTAAAAATTGACAAAAGCAATCAAAATTGATAGTTTTTTTCTCCCCTTTAATTTAAAAAGTCCAAATGTTTTTTTCATCCTAACTTGGTAACTTGTTCAGACAGGCCACAGAATGTCTGACAAAATATTGATTGGGCAGTACACTATTCAGTCTGGAGCCTCCTGATTCAGTGGCAGACGACTCGGTAAATATAATTGGATGTCCGGAGGCACAAATAGATTTCAAACCAAACAGTGAAAATGACAAAGGCACTGGAATATTGATTAAAAACACAAAGTATCATTTAGGTACAGGAACGTTGACTGGGAAATTCAGTTACAGACCACCTTGTTTCACCTTATGCAAGGCCGACTAGGCGCACAAAATGGTGGGTCAAAAGTTCCATCCAGAAGTAACATATTTGATAAGGGTGAAGTACAATCCTTCCTTTGGTTATAATCAAAGCTGATACTGGACCATCACATGTATAATTGAGGAACTAAGTCCTACGTGAGTTTCCCAATGCAGCCAACATTGCCACTAGCCAAATTCAGGGGAGCCAGGATCACCTGCAGATCCAGGCACGGTGGTCTACTGAGTTAGAACATTGTGGCTTCAGGTTCATGCATAACACCGCAGGGCAAATGTCCAGTGCAGGCTGAGTGAGCACTGCACAGAAAGTGATGCTGCCCAACAGATAATGTGCAAGTGTGCTGGAAGGAACTGCAGGTGCTGGTTTACACCCACGATAGACACAAATTGCTCGAGTTACTCAGCAGGGCAGACAGCATCTCTGGAATAAAATAACAGGTGACATTTCGGGTCGAGACCCTTCTTCAGACTGAGAGTCAGGGGAGAGAGAAACTATGTGTATGACAAGGTTCAGAACAAATCAGAGCTGGCTAAATAAGAAAAAGAATCGGAGACAGCTAATACAGATCAATTTATCTCCTTAAACGTTGCCGTGTCTAATCCAGTTGCTGCACTTGCTCATAAAACAATAGTTCTCTACATCTCAAACAATAATTCATTGCCTGCAAGGTGCTTTGGGACATACAGGGACATGAAAGGTACTATATAAAGCCTATATAAATGCAAATATTTATTTTGTTTTGAAGAGAGCTGTATAAATGAGGACTGGATTGGGATTAGATGCAGTACTCACAGAAACTTCAACAGGAGTGTATGTCTATGGTATTGGGTTTAGAGGTAGTTTTATAACAATAAAGAGAGAGAAATAACTTGAAGTTACTTACTGCCTTTAGGTGTCTCACATTAGCCATTCATTGCCATTGGCCGCATTAAACATTCTGACAACCGTAAATAGCCAATGGGCCTGAATAAATAGTCTCTTCAATTAATCTCAACCTGAACTCGATATCTGGAAGTAACATCACTATAAAATCCAATAGAATCAACAATAGTCCTATTCCCGAGGCATATTTTGCAATGTAAGGCCTTTGCAGCTGAATTTCAGTGAATATACATCTGAAGATTAGCAAAATTGTTTCAATTCATTTAAATATTTTAAGTGGTTGTTTTCTCTTTTTTGTAAAAAGTTCTTCTTTATGGTTTATTTATTAATGGTTTAAGATTTATTTATGATTGTTTGGGTGCAGGAGCTCTTATTCTACATATTAAATTATCTTCATAGATAATTAAAATTATAAAATGGAAAGATAAACTTTCTGATGGAAATCTCTCTCTCCTTGTGTTACGAGGAAGAGCTGCAGCTGTAATTCACAAAACTAAATTGCAGGTTTCTTGAATTATGAATCAAAACATGTTTATCTTCAATACTTTGATATCCACTCCAAAAAACTTGCACTTACAGTGAATAATAAGTCTGTGAGACATTGGCACTGAATGTCCTGTTAATTTTGTGCTGACCTTTTAAAGGACAAAGCACACTTTGAATCTCCTTAAGCCAGCTTGCTACAGAGTACCATCCCTGTGATACTCACACCTGGAGGGTGTGTGATATGGCAGGATCCCCTGCTTATGTATCCCATCATGTGGAGAACAGGACAAGATTGCAGAAGCTAATTGCTGGTGAAGCATTGCCCTTTGCTGAACCTACTATCACAGCGGTCAAACTACATGAATATTTCACACATTAAGAAATATTCAACGTATTCTAAGACTATTAAATTCATCAACAAATTTAAATATTTTATAAAAACATAGCTTTCTTATAGAAATGAGAAACAACATTAGTGAACGGCGCAGTAGCGCAGAGGTAGAGTTGCTGCCTTACAGCGACACAGACCTGGGTTTGATTCTGACCACAGGTGCCATCTGTACAGAGTTTGTACTTTCTCCCTGTGATCACGTGGTTGTTCCGGTTTCCTCCAATATTCCAAAGACGTACAGGTTTGTAGTTTAATTGGTTTCGGTAAAATTGTAAATTGTCCCTAGTTTTTAAGATATTATTCGTGTTCGAGGTGATTGCTCGTCAGCGTGGACTTGATTGGCTGAAGGGCCTGTGTCCGTGCTGCACCTCTAAAGTCACTCCAAATCAAACCGATTTTACTAATCTAAAAATACCAATGTCTATATTAATCTTTCTCAGCTGTTCACGACTGTGGGGTACATCCAGCACCGTCCCACCTGGTGACAGAGTCTTAAGCAGATTCTCCAGCGTTAGTGCTGCTGAATTACCATAACTTTGTGTCAACCACCTCCTGCCCACCATACTCCATGTGGAAAAGTGTGAGTGGTAGTGTGCAGTCAGAAATCTCACACTTTAGGAATGTTCCTCTGGCCATCTTGTTGTGCATCTTGACCAGGGCTGCCAACATTGGGTGAGAGTTGAGAGTGAGAAATTGCGAGGGAGCGTAGCGACCGAGGGGGAGAGGGTGTTGTCCGGGGGAGGTGAGGGACAGTGACCCGGGGGTCGGGCATAGGAGCGGAGCTACAGCTCCGGAGGCGGCACCGATGCCCCCACTCACCCGGTTCGCTCCTGGCTCCGGATAGGGTTAAAACTCCATACCATGTGGACAGAGCGGCCGCCGGACACAGAGTCGCCAGAGGTGAGGGTGGGAGGTGTGAGCGGTGCCGGGGGGGGGGGGGGGGGGGGCGGTGCTGGGACGACCGCCGTGTCACACCTATCACACCATCTGCACGGGGATGTGAATGCGGGTGAGGCAGCATCTATAGAGCAGTAGACAAAAATGTTGGGGTAATGTTTGAGTCTGAAGAAGGGTCAAACTCAGACATAGATGCTGCCTCACCCGCTGAGTTTCTCCAGCATTTTTGTCTACATTGCCATTTTAAATAGTGTACGATGTGCTTAAGCCAATCAAATTGCTTGTTTTTTTATGGGGAACCCGCCGACAGAAAACTATTCTCATTGATGAGTGTGGAGGAGTGTGACTTTATTTATTTATTTATTTATATTTTTGAGCATGAGAGCATGAGAATTTTGTCAAATGCGTGAGTCTCACGCAATGCGTGAGAGAACTTGACGGACCCGATGGTTTACAAGTTCATAAGTGATAAGGAGCAGAATTAAGCCTTTCAGTCCATCATGTCTACCCTGCTATTAAATAATGGCCAATCTACCTTTCAATCTCAACCCCATTCTCCTGCCTTCTCCCCATTACCCCTGACATCTGTACTAATCAACTCTGGATGAGATGGTCTTGTCTTGCTGGGCAGGGAATGGTGGGATATGGATCATGTGCAGGCAGATGAAATTAATTGACCCTGGCATCATGTTTGGCACAGATATTGTGGGCCGAAGGACTTGTTCTTGTGCTGTGCTTTTTATATGGTCTATGTTGTGGCGCCCTGAGCCATTTTGGTATCAAACCGTCGTTGGTCGGGCTCGAACTCTCGCGATAACCGGGCATGATCTGAGCCGACCGATCACGCGGTCAGAGCGGTTGGAATTCAAAGGATTGACAGTTGGAGTGGAACTCGAGCGCTCACCAGCGACGGCGCAGTAACTTGATGCGTGCATGAGCGATCGATTAATTATTAAACAGAATGTTTACACAACACATGGACCTCTACAATGTTCTAATTTCACATCCCTATATCTTTTAAGTGTGGAATGGGTGATACTTTAGTTTCCTTACCACGTTGTGGGTAACAGACTGAAGGCTGGGATTTACAGATGTGTATTCTAGACAGGTGAACACCTTATTAACAGAGCAAAGTCAGAAAGTGTCCCCGTAAATCTTATGCTGAACTGGTAAACTCGAGCAGCTAGTCTTTAGAAAATGATGCATTTCCAAGGGTACATTCTCTGTGTTCAAAACAGTCGCATTAACAAAGTCGTCCTCTGCTAACAGTCTGACAATATAAATGAACTGGCTGATTTAGCATCTGCTTTGAACTGGAGTGCTGCAGCTCTGCCCTAGCCCATTGACAATCCTGAATCGAATTGCAATCCTTCCACGATAATGATGCAAAGCCAATTGAAGGCTTGAGCCAAATGCTGCTCTTATTGTGAAAAGAATATATACTGGAAAGGTTTATGAGAGCCAGCAGCAACCCACAGTCCCATTTCTTCTGTGTGGTTGTCATAAGGGTACCGCTGACAAAATGTTCTGATGTTAGTGGGCTTAAAAAAATTGTGAACAAATTGTGATTGAGTTTTTCTTTTAAGGAATCGTGTAAAGTAGAGTCCTAGAGGCATGCAGCGCGGAAATTTCACCCTTCGAGCCTGCACCGCCATTCAATATGATCATGGCTGATCATCCAACTCAGTATCCTGTACCTGCCTTCTCTCCATACCCCCTGATCCCTTTAGCCACAAGGGCCACAACTAACTCCCTCTTAAATATAGCCAATGAACTGGCCTCAACTACCTTCTGTGGCAGAGAATTCAAGAGATTCACCACTCTCTGTGTGAATTTTTTTTTTCTCATCTCTGTCCTAAAAAGATTTCCCCCTTATCCTTAAACTGTGACCCCTCGTTCTGGACTTCCCCAACATCGGGAACAATCTTCCTGCATCTAGCCTGTCCAACCCCTTAAGAATTTTGTAAGTTTCTAAAGATCCCCCCTCAATCTTCTAAATTCTAGCGAGTACAAGCCGAGTCTATCCAGTCTTTCTTCATATGAAAGTCCTGACATCCTAGGAATCAGTCTGGTGAACCTTCTCTGCACTCCCACTATGGCAAGAATGTCTTTTCTCAGATTAGGAGACCAAAACTGTACGCAATACTCCAGGTGTGGTCTCACCAAGACCCTGTACAACTGCAGTAGAACCTCCCTGCTCCTATACTCAAACCCTTTTGCTATGAATGCTAACATACCATTCGCTTTCTTCACTGCTAATGCTGCCCCCCAGCTTCGTGTCAGCCGCAAACTTGGAGATGTTGCATTCAATTCCCTCGTCCAAATCATTAATATATATTGTAAATAGCTGGGGTCCCAGCATTGAGCATTGCGGTACCCCACTAGTCACTGCCTGCCATTCTGAAAAGGACCCGTTTACTCCTGCTCTCTGCTTCCTGTCTGCCAGCCAGTTCTCTATCCACATCAATACTGAACCCCCAATACCATATGCTTTAAGTTTGTATACTAATCTCTTATGTGGGACCTTGTCGAAAGCCTTCTGAAAGTCCAGATATAACACATCCACTGGTTCTCCCTTATCCACTCTACTAGTTACATCCTCGAAAAATTCTATAAGATTCATCAGACATGATTTACCTTTCATAAATCCATGCTGACTTTGTCCAATGATTTCACCACTTTCCAAATGTGCTGCTATCCCATCTTTAATAACAGACTCTAGCAGTTTCCCCACTACCGATGTTACACTAACTGGTCTGTAATTCCCCGTTTTCTCCCTCCCTCCCTTTTAAAAAAAGTGGGGTTATATTAGCTACCCTCCAATCCTCAGGAACTAATCCAGAATCTAAAGAGTTTTGAAAAATTATCACTAATGCATCCACTATTTCAGCGGCTACTTCCTTAAGTACTCTAGGATGCTGCCTATCTGGCCCTGGGGATTTATCGGCCTTTTAATCCAATTTACCCAACACCACTTCCCGGCTAACGTGGATTTCACTCAGTCCCGCCATCTCATTTGACCTCCGGTCCCCTGCTATTTCCGGCAGATTATTTATGTCTTCCTTAGTGAATGCCCTCATCAACCATGCCTCAGATTCATAAGACATGATCTCCATGTACAAAACCATGCTTAGTATCCCCAATCAGTCCCTGTCTATCCATAAAGTAATTGTTGAACATTTTGTGATTTGGCTATGGTTTTGGTGCTTATTTCTGTTCAGTGCCCTGTGTCCCTCCTCCTCCTTGTCGTCATGTTCTCCTGCAGTGAGAAACCGTCAGAATTTAAGGTCATAAGGTCATAGGAGAAGAATTAGGCCATTCAGGCCATCAAGTCTACTCTGCCATTCAATCCTGGCTGATCTCTCTCTCCTAACCCCATTCTCCTGCCTTCTCCCCATAACCTCTGACACCAGTACGAATCAAGTACAGAAGGAATAGCTCGCTCAGCTCCTCATTTCTGCTCCATCATTTAACAAGTCATGACTGATTTTTCTGCCCATAATCCCTTGATTTCCCTAACATGTAAAAACTGTTTTATCTTGAGCAACTGGGCCTCCATGGCCTTCCTGAGTAAAGATTTCCATAGATTCACATCCCTCTGGAAAAATCCACTTTTGTTTTTGTATACACCTCGTCTTTTTCAAACCACCTCCCTATCAAATGTGCCCTCACCTGCATTCACCTATTACTTGCAAGGCTTTGCCCTGCCTTTCCTCTCTTCCAGCTTTCTTTCCCTCTCCCACTCTCAGTTGGAAGAAGGTTCCTGACCCGGTACGTCACATATTCAACGTCTCCAGAGATGCTGCCTGACCCACGGAGTTACTCCAGCACTTTGTGCCTTTCTCTGGACTTAACTCTCCCTTTGTTTTCTTAGATGTAAACCGACAATCCTCCTTGAAATCAATGAGATCAAAAATCCTGCACCAGAATATGACCTAAGGGAATTTCAGAGGGATACAAATCCATGTGAAGTTCAATGGCAGGTCGAACTGACAAATTTGTGCAGACGTCTGCTGACTGGTTTCAATTTATCTGGATGAATGCCAACAGTTCCATTTGCAACTTGCTGGCTTTTACCGACACGTTATGGACCAAGGTGATTCTTATGTCTAATTGATTTTAAACGTGGATTTTAATGCTTAGTAGCCACATTTACCCTAATCATAGAAACATAGAAACCTACAGCACAGATATAGGCCCTTACAGCCCACCTCATCCATGCTGACCATGATGCCCATCTACTCTAATCCAATTTGCCTGCATTCAGTCCATCTGTCACTGCACTTTTCCTCAAAGTACTTGTCCTCATGCCTTTTAAACATTGTAAGTGTTAAACATTGCAATTAAAGTACATCCCAGTTCTCAATAAACCTATTATCCCATTCTATCAGAAGGACGAATGAATATTGTCAACACAACAGCATGCCTTTGATAATGAGGAGGTGAATACATGTGAATTGTATGATTGCATCATCTGAATATTAGTTTTGTTTTATGTTATATATATATACATACATACATACATACATACATACATACATACATACATACATACATACATACATACATACATACATACATACATACATACATACATACATACATATATTGGTACACACATATACATACATACATATATTTGTACACACACACATATACATACATACATATATATATATATATATATATATATATATATATATATATATATATATGTACGCACACACACACACATATACATACATATTAGCAGGGAATTTAAATTTAAGCAGAAAATCAGCATTTCTGCATTTTAAATGAATGCTTCTTTCAATGAACTACATGGAAATGGACCATGTGGTTTATTCTACGTAAAAGGACTGGAAAGAATTAGGGCAGCATATAGAATAACATATCTCACATATAGAAAGAGACAAGTTAGAAATTGATCATTTATATCAGTTAAAGTGAGATTTAATAAGTCTCAGCTGCCTCCCAACATCTTCTCTGTGCTTATCGTGTGAACCAAGTGATTACAAATTGTGCTATTTGGAAATTAATTGCCTGAATTTTAGCACCCTCCATTTGGCAGTCTGAAATGGTGAAAACTTGAAAGGGAGCGTGTAGGAAGGAACTGTGGATACTGGTTTATACTGAAGATGGGCACAAAGTGCTGGAGCAACTCAGCGGGTCAGGCAGCATCTTGGGAGAAAACAAATGGTTACTATTCGGGATGGAACCCTTCTTCAGACTGAGAGTACGGGGGGGTGGGGGGGGGGGGGGTTGGGGGGAGAGAAGGGGAGGTGTCTATCCATGAAATGGAGTGCGGCACCTGCCAGACCCTCTTCATGAACAGTCCCTTGATAATCGGGAGGTGAATACTTTGACTTTGGTTCTGTGTATCGTGAGGTGGCTGAGTTTTACTGTGGTCATCTGACTCTGGTACACAGATGCACAAGGGACAGATGGAGCTCGACTGAGTGAGTGGGTGCGTTGCGTGGATCATTCTACACTCCTCCTTCTTCATCAGCCTCCACTTGCAGCCGCGGGAGGGACTTGATGTTCTTCGTCCCATCCCAGATGTTTCACTGCCACTTTGAGCAGTCTTGTGTGAGGGGTACCAATATTCCAAGAATTGGTTTGAGGATTTTCTGGAAGCATTTTCACTCCAGCTGTGAATTGTTGCCTTCGCAGAGTAGCATAGACATCTGTCCTTGTGGCTGCCTTTATTTTGCTGAGAGCCTTTGCATCAATAGTTCACTGTCCTCAGACTCATGAACGCTTGTGTGGCTTACAACCCAATGGTATTTACATTGAATTCTCCAATTTTAGGTTACCTCTAGCAACAGACCCCTCTCCCCTTTATCCCCCACAAACACTCCTTTCTCCATCCCTTTTCCCTGTGCTCACCTAGAATGCCACCTATTTCTTCCCTTCCCCTCCCCCGACATTCCTTCCTCTGGCTTCACAATTCACAACTTTTCAAACCTTTTGCAAACAATTGTTTTCATCTCTGGTCTTTGTCCAACCTTCACACCCCCCCCCACCACCATGTCCATCTATTACCTGTCACACTTCCTCTCTTCTAGCTTTCTTCTCACCCCCCCACCCAAATCAATCTGATGAATGGTCGGAGACCTGTAACATCCCCAATCCATGTTCTGCTGGGATGCTGCTTGACCCGCTGAGTGATTTCAGCACAGTGTGTCTATGTGCGAAAATACAACATCAAGATACTGGATCTCAATTTATGAGGACTGTCACAGTTTGTCTTTGGTTTGCACATCCCTAAGGCAAGATGATACCTGTGGAGCTAAAACTAATGAAAGCAATGACAGAATTTAGAAAGCATATTCTCGACCATAGTATGTCAGGCTACAGAACTGTGTCTCGGACATGGTAGTGATCAAAACAGGAACCTCACAGGGGCCGGTTCCCTCTCTCTTCCTGTTCACCATCTACACCTCAGACTTCAGACACAACTCAGACTCCTGCTACCTGCAGAATGACTCTGCATCAGGGAGGGGAAGGAAGCTGAATACAGAGGTGTAGTCAATGGCTTTGTTGAGTGGTGTGGGCTGAATCACCTGCAGCTCAACACTGACAAGGAAAAGGAGTTAACGGTGGACTTTAGGAGGAGAGGAACACCCCTGTCTCCATCAAGGATGTGGATGTGAAGTTTACCAAGGAGTACAATTACCTGGACAGTACAAGAGTTTACCTGGACAATACACTGGACTGGTCCAGGAATACTGAGGCACTGTATAAGAAAGGACAGAGCTGTCCATACTTTCTGAGGAGGCTCCACTCTTTCAACTACAGTCAGATGCTGCAGATGTTCTATCAATCGGTGATGGCCAGTGCCATCTTCTTTGCTGTTGTGTGCTGGGGTAGCAGGGCAAAAGCCACAGACGACAACAGGATTAACAAGCTCATCAAGAATGCTGGCACTGTCCTGGGGGTGGAGTTAGATGCATAGGAGTTGGTCTTGGAGGGGAGGATGCTCCTCAAACTGCAGAGCATCTTGGACAATACACTGGTCAACCTGAGGAGCACCTTCAGCAACAGACTGGTTCCACCAAGATGCAGCACTGAATGCTACAGGAGTTTCCCTGTGGCTATCAAACTGTAAAACTCCCCCCATTCTGTGGTGGTGACTCCCCTACCCCCCAACCTTTGCACATCCCCAATCCTAGACTTTCAACTCGTTACTTTAATTTCATGTATCATGTATCTTGTGTTTTATGACTGTTGGCAGATCAATTCACCCAGTTATTACAAGGCAGTTTCACTTCCGGTCATTTGTGGGTTTTATGGGATTTTAATTAATGACTGATCAAAGTGAAATATCTTTCAAGTCATCTGTCCAGGCCTTGTTCACTTGTTCATCCAGGGTGAAGCTTGAAACCAGGACTTGCTGTGAAATTAGGGAGCCTGGCTGTACAATTGTTGACACAATAGACTTAGTTGGCAGATAGACTTGTTCAGGTCAATTATCTGATGCAATTTCTCGAGCTCGGCAAAATGCCAGAGTAAATATCATGGATAAAAAATAGTTGGTAGTTTGGAAATGACATGAATGAGCAACAAATCGCATTGACAACAATTCAGTTGAAAACTCATAATCGCTCAGAGGCAAGATACTGGATCCCAATTTATGAGGACTGTCACATTTTATCTTTGGTTTGCACATCCCCGAGGCAAAATGATACCTGTAGAACCAAAACTAATGAAAGGAATGAGGACAGAATTTAGAATGCGTATTGTCTAAATTCTATTTCATTTGAAATCAGATAAAATGCTTTCCTCTGAAACACAAACTGAAAAAAAAAATACAACCATTTGTATCAATACTCCTGTCCCAAATGCTGTGAATTAAATGTCAGTTCGGGGACAAATGAATAAATGCAGTGAATGTTGCAATTCCTCTCAATTACTCAGACAAAACAGAGTGTCACAAGTCAGGTAAACCATATTTTTGTTTCAAAATAAAATCAGAGGACAGTAATAAGTAACCGTAAAGCTTTATGGTGTAATCTATAAAATAGCACTCCCTGTAAAAGTATCATCTTAATAATCTTCTCTCTTTCAATTGAGTTCCACAGGGACCAAAGGCACAGGGACCAAAGGCACAGCTATCATCATCTTTGTTATTGAATTTTCTTTCTGGACATTTTATTTATTATAAATAGACTCCTGAAACATTTGTTTGAAACGCTGCCACGATTGCATTAAATTAATGAGGTGTGAGTCAGTGTCACAAACCCTGTGTGTTACTGTTGGTTTAATACTCCTGAATTATTGGCAACAAACTTCAATAAGAAAACTGATGTAATGCAGGTCAGCACATGAAGGGCAGACAGAGATTACTCCAATTACCTCTTGCAGAATGTTCCTTTTTGCATTTCAGCAGACAGTGTCTGATGAAAAGATCACCTAGAATAATATATAGTCCATCTAAAATAATAAATAACTGGATAGTTGTCTGCAAAGGGCACTCAACAAAGATCACTTCAGTACAAATCCACCACCGATTTTCCAGCATCCTTGCTTCCAGAGCCTTTCTGTATTATTGGGTTTGCCGGACCAACAAAAGTCCAGGTCTCCGAGAGGAGTCCAACGGTATCCAAGGCAGCCGAGGAGCCAAGATATTGGCAGCAGAGTCAGCCTCAGAAGTCGGCAATGGGAATGAATCTGACGGCTCCGGCCAGATGAGGGCAAATTTGACCCTCCTTGGTGGCTCATTTTTGGGGGCACTTTGGAGGGGGGGGGGGGGGGATTTCATGTGCACACGTAACAACTTGTCACTAAACACCTCCAAGACCAAGGAGCTGATTATTGACTTCAGGAGGTCCCATAATGGAGAATACGCCCCAATCTCCATTTATGGGGAAAGTGTGGAGAGAGTGTCCAGCTTTAAGCTTCTGGGCACTCACATTTCAGAGGACCTCACATGGTCCACCAACACCGCTGCGCTGGTCAAGAAGGCACAGCAACGACTGTTCTTCCTGAGGACATTAAAAAAGACTGGCCTGCCCCAACAGCTGCTGACAACGTTCTACCGCTGCACCACAGAGAGCATATTAACGTATGGCATCTCTGTGTGGTATCTCAGCAGCACGGAGGCGGAGAGGAGAGCTCTTCAGCGCGTCGTCCACAGAGTGCAGAGGATCATTGGGACACAGCTACCAGCCTTGGAGGGCATCTACCACACACGGTGCCTCAGGAAGGCCGTCAGCATCCATAAAGACTCATCACACCCCTGTAACGGACTGTTTGAACTACTTCCCTCCGGCAGACGTTACAAGGCCTTCTACGCCCGTACCTCCAGACTCAGAAACAGCTTTATTCCAAGAGCTATAGCGGCTCTGAACCGGCCCTGCTGAGTGCCCCCCATCCCTCGGATGGTCACGACACAGCTTATTTATTTATTTTACTTTTCTTTTTCATCGTTTGGAGCTGCATACTAAATCTCGTTGCACTGACGTGCAATGACAATAAAATATATTATTATTATTATTATGTGTTTTCTCGTCCAGATTAAAGGAGGTGCCAGACCACCAGTTGCTGGAAAAAAATCGGTGGTGGACCTGTAACAAAAAACAAGCTTCCCTGTCAGAATATAATACACTCTTTCTACTCACTTCATTCTGTTCTCCACACATTGTTTATTTCGGAGCAAAATTGTATTACATCATTGGGGCAATATGCATTTAATTTGGTTTCTCAAACCCGGTAGCATTGCATCTGAGGCTCACCATGGCTACTCTTAATTAAGAGAATGGAACCATTAGAATTTAAGTCCCCTTGGCATTTACTGGAAATAATTAGTGGCGATTTTTGTGGTTTTTCTGGTTGTGTGAAGTTTCAGCCAAGGGAAATTTCAGTTGAGTTTGACAAGCCCTGTCTCATTTATAAGACCTGAAGATAGAGTGTCATAAATGAAAATAAAAAAATAATGGCACTGATTTAATTTAGTTTAGTTTAGTTACAGCGCGGAAACAAGCCCTTCGGCGCACCATGCCTACACCGACCAGCGGTCCCCGCACATTAACTCTATCCTACACTAGGGACTATTTTTACATTTATACCAAGCCAATTAACCTGTGGGTTTTTGGAGTACGGCTGATGTTCCCCATTGTGAAGAGTTCAAAACAATTTGAACCCATTTCCCCATATGATCTTTTGGAGAAGGAAACTTAGAGAAGTGTACCTCCTTGTATTAACCATATACTATATTATGGAGCAAAGCATGCTAGGCAATGTACTAACATTGTTACAGTCGTGTGTATCAGAACAACAATGAATAATATTTAGAATTTCAGAGAACAACCTTTGAATTACTTGATCGTCTGCTGAACCATTTGGCTTAAATCTTATTTTATATCAAATCAAGTATAATTTAGAGGTGACACAAGAGACTGCAGATTCTGGAATCCTGAGCGAAAGGTGAAGTGCTGGAAGAGCAGCAGATCAGGCAGCATCTATGGATGGAGGGATTGCTGGCTCAGAATGATGTTAGTGGGCTTAATAAAAGGAACAAGGCTACTGGATCTGCAACTTTCTGATGCACACACCTCAATCAGGTGAGGACAGGTGATGTTACGTCTTCAATAACTCAACACGAGTGCCCTGCAAGGATGCGTTATCTACTCCTATCCCCTACTATACTTCCTATACAGTAATGACTGTAAAGTCAAATTTGGCTCTAATCCCATCTACAATTGGCTCTAATCCCAAACGACAACATTGCAGTGGGCCGGATCATGAACAATGATGAGATGGAGTATTGGAAGATGATAGAGAACGTATTGATGTGGTGTCAGGACAACAACCTCTCTACCAATGTCAGCACGACAAATCAGCTAATTATTGACCAGGAAGCATGATGGATTCCATACTCATTCAACATCAATGGAGTGGATGTGGAAATGGTTGAGAGCTTCAAGTTCCTTGGCATTAATATTATCAATGATCTGTTGTGAACCAACCACGTGGGTGCCACAGGCAAGAAAGCACACCAATTTTTCTACTTCTTGAGGTGACTGAGGAAATTCGGCATGATTCCAGTGTCTCTTACAAACTTTTCGCGAGAAAAAGTTACACCAGAAAAAGCATACTGTCGGGCTCTGCCCAAGACCACAAAAATTGCAGAGTTGTAGATGTAGCCCAGTCCATCACATAGGCCAGACTCCCCACCATTGACTCCACCTACACTTCATGCTGCCTTAGAAAGCGGCCAACTTAATCAAATACTTGTCCCAACTCTATCATTCCTTCATCTCTCTGTTCCCATCCGGCAGAGTACCGAAGTTTGAAAGTATACATCACTAGTCTCAGGAACAGGTGGTGCAGCGGTAGAGTTACATGCCTTACAGCGCCAAGGACCCAGGTTCAATCCTGACGAGTGCTTGTCTGTACGAAGTTTGTACGTTCTCCCTGTGACCTGCATGGGTTTTATCTGAGATCTTCAGTTTCCTCCCACACTTCAGAGTACAGGTTTGTAGGTTAATTGGCTTGGTGCAGATGTTACATTTTCCCTAGTGTGTGTAGAGCAGTGTTAATGTGTGGGGATCCTTGGTTGGTCCGTGCTGCATCTCTAAATTAAACTAAACAACTTCTTGCTTTTTGTTATCAGGCTTCTGAATAATTCTTCCATAAGCCAGGGTACTGCATAAAATTAACCAGTTAAAATTATGTGATTTTACTAAAATTAGCACTAAAAATATATGCAACAAAATTTAAAATAATAATAATAATAATAAATTTTATTTAATGGGCGCCTTTCATACATCTCAAGGACACCTTACATAGTAATCGGAATAAAAACATATAATCGGAATAAAACAAGTAATTAAAGACATCACAGTGACACAAATTAAAAACAGAATTCAATCCAAAAACAGAAAATCAAAAACACAGTGTGAAATATATACAAAAATTACATTTAATATAGTTCTCCTGAACGAAGTATGTACCTGTGTATGTTGTGTAAATGTATATGATTTCAATGCTGAAGTACTTCATAGAAACATAGAAACATAGAAATTAGGCGCAGGAGTAGGCCATTCGGCCCTTCGAGCCTGCACCGCCATTCAATATGATCATGGCTGATCATCCAACTCAGTATCCCGTACCTGCCTTCTCTCCATACCCTCTGATCCCTTTAGCCACAAGGGCCACATCTAACTCCCTCTTAAATATAGCCAATGAACTGGCCTCAACTACCCTCTGTGGCAGAGAGTTCCAGAGATTCACCACTCTGAGTGAAAAAAGTTTTTCTCATCTCGGTTTTAAAGGATTTCCCCCTTATCCTTAAGCTGTGACCCCTTGTCCTGGACTTCCACAACATCGGGAACAATCTTCCTGCATCTAGCCTGTCCAACCCCTTAAGAATTTTGTAAGTTTCTATAAGATCCCCTCTCAATCTCCTAAATTCTAGAGAGTATAAACCAAGTCTATCCAGTCTTTCTTCATAAGACAGTCCTGACATCCCAGGAATCAGGCTGGTGAACCTTCTCTGCACTCCCTCTATGCCAATAATGTCCTTCCTCAGATTTGGAGACCAAAACTGTATGCAATACTCCAGGTTTGGTCTCACCAAGACCCTGTACAACTGCAGTAGAACCTCCCTGCTCCTATACTCAAATCCTTTTGCTATGAAAGCTAACATACCATTCGCTTTCTTCACTGCCTGCTGCACCTGCATGCCTACTTTCAATGACTGGTGTACCATGACACCCAGGTCTCGCTGCATATCCCCTTTTCCAAATCGGCCACCATTTAGATAATAGTCTGCTTTCCTGTTTTTGCCACTAAAATGGATAACCTCACATTTATCCACATTATACTGCATCTGCCAAACATTTGCCCACTCACCCAGCCTATCCAAGTCACCTTGCAGTCTCCTAGCATCCTCCTCACAGCTAACACTGCCCCCCAGCTTAGTGTCATCTGCAAACTTGGTGATATTGCCTTCAATTCCCTCATCCAGATCATTAATATATATTGTAAATAGCTGGGGTCCCAGCACTGAGCCTTGCGGTACCCCACTAGTCACTGCCCGCCATTGTGAAAAGGACCCGTTTACTCCTACTCTTTGCTTCCTGTTTGCCAGCCAGTTCTCTATCCACATCAATACTGAACCCGCAATACCGTGTGCTTTAAGTTTGTATACTAATCTCTTATGTGGGACCTTGTCGAAAGCCTTCTGGAAGTCCAGATACACCACATCCACTGGTTCTCCCCTATCCACGCTACTAGTTACATCCTCGAAAAATTCTATAAGATTCATCAGACATGATTTACCTTTTGTAAATCCATGCTGACTTTGTCCAATGATTTCAACACTTTCCAAATGTGCTGCTATCCCATCTTTAATAACTGACTCTAGCATTTTCCCCACTACCGATGTTAGACTAACTGGTCTGTAATTCCCCGTTTTCTCTCTCCCTCCCTTCAGAATCTGTATTTCTTTCTTTTGAAGCCATTGGTAAAATGAATTATTTATTTTATCTCACATCAGGAGCAATCAATATTTAGCTGATCATCGGAGAAGCATTGAATTTCAAGATTAAAGTCAACAAGTTTTTGTGATTTTCTTTGCATCTTGCTAATCCATGTAATAAAACATAGTTGAACAGAGAACTGAATTGAGAAGAATAATCAGATGGTCATAAGTGATAGGAGAGGAGCAGAATTGGGCCATTCAGCCAATCAAATCTGCTCCACAGATGGGATGATTGAGATTTGAAGAATGACAACATTGTTCCCAAGGGGATTGTCATTATTGTAGCCTGAATTATATGTGGTAGTAATTTTGAAATCATAATCTTGTGCTCGAATTGGTGGATCGAAAATAGCATGATAGGAACTCTACCTTTTAGTTCAAGATGTGTTAGTTACTTCAGCTTTCTTGTCTATCTTTTGTTTTTAGTTCAAGATTATTGGTATTGGTCTATTATTGTCATATGTACCAAGATACAGTAAATAACTTTATTTTTCCGGCTATCCAGGTCAATCATACATACAAGTGGAGATCAGGTAGTACAAAAGAGAAAGAAAGAGCAGAATATAATGTTACACCTACAGGGAAAGTGTAGATAAAACGCATACAAGGGTCACAACAAGATTGTTCGTAAGATTGGTGATACAATAGTTTCTTTATTGGTGTATGTACCAAGTGCAGTGAAATATTTTTTTTGCATACAGCTCAGCAAAACTACCCCAGTACATAAGCTCAGTCATTACAGAATGCACAGAACAGCCCACTGTCCATATGCAAGAGGCGCCACATTGGTGCCATTTTACAGTCCCAGCTGCAGCTGGCCACAAAGCCCGTTGCAGTCGTCACCCCCATTTTGGTTATCCCGCGATCAGATGTCCCTCTCCACATCTGGCCCTCTTCAGCCCTCGTTCCCCAGGGGGCATGTTGCAGCATTTTGAAAGTATGGTTTGCAACATTGAGTTTGATATGCAGTTCCTGTGCCTCATTACAGGAAGGATGTGGATTAGAGGGGATTAGCTCTAAAAAGAGGTTAGACAAACTGAGATTGTTTTCTCTGGATGATCAGAGATTGAGGGTAGACCTGACAGAAGTAAATACAACTATGAGAGGCACAGATGAGCTAGACAGTCAGAACTTATTTCCAAGAGAGGAAATATCATGGACTAGAGGGATAGGTTAAAGTCAGAAGGGGAGAGTTAAAAGGAGATGTATGGAGCAAATCTTTCGCACAGAAAGTGGTGAGTGCTGGATAACATGGGGGTAGAGGAAAGGTTTAGTGGTTTACTTTTCTTTAGAGATAAGGAGAGTTTTGGAGATTAGTTTTTCTTGGCATCATGACCAGGTCAGACATTGTGGTCCAAAGGGCCTGTTTGTCTGTCAGACACTGTCCTGTGAGTTTTGTTCTAATGAGACACACATTATTTTCATGATGCTCAGCAATATCTCATTCTTTTTTGGCAAGACAATGATAGATATAATTTTGAATCAAGACAAACATCTGATTTCAAAACAACCAGCTCAAAAGAAAACCTCCGTGATTTAGTTCAAAATAGATCTGAAGAAAATCTCGTCAATTTTCAATGAGGAAATTTAAAATTAGTCACTCAATGGTAAACTATCAATTTTCAACAATTGATAAACAGAGCAGTTCACATCGTTCTGCTAAGCCTAACTCACTTGGAACATTTCAGATTTTACTTCGGAGTCACGTTAGTGACTACGTGAAGGACCCGCCAGGACGCATGCGTGTCATATCTCTACACGCATTGCGAAACGACAGGCGGGGTGGAACGACGTTCCCCCGTAGCGGCAAGTTTAAAAGCCGAGACCGACAGGTAAGCGAGTTACTCTGCGGTCGTTGTTATTTCCCGTACTGTTTCACAGGTGGGAAAACGATGAATAAAACCAAAAAGTCGACTAGAGCTGCGACAAAGCTGGCTGGGGAGGACCGCGGAGTTGCGGGCAGCCAGCAGCGGCTGATGGCACTAGAATCACTAGTAGTGGGATCAGCTGTGCCCGACTTGGCCCCCGCGCCGGCCAGAACAACACCGCGGCCGGGCGGGAAGGCAAAACGGAAAACTAACATAGCCGTTGACTCTGATGAGTCCGACTTTGAGGAGATGCCGCGAGCGGCCAGCGACCGTGAGCGCTGGAGCCGAATGGAGCGGCTTATGGAGCAGATGCTCCAACGTGACAGACTCTGGGAGATGGAGTCTAGTCACCATGGGTTATACAAAACACCCACAGCAGCACCTTACGTAGGGCTGCACAATGCATCTCCCTCGTCAGAGGGGAGTACTGGGGGTCAATTCTGGGCTGACCCTGAAGGGGGGTTTGCTGAACAAACAACAAGTGTGCAGGGGGTGCAGGAAGGAGAAAATCTACTGGACATGGTGTCCAAATACATACAGCCAGATCAGACTGGAAAAAATCTAGAACAAAAACTAGCAGCCAGCATTGATTTCCTATCTCTTCACATTGTGTTTTTGATTTTTTTTGTCTTTGGATCGAATTCTGTCTTTAATTTGTGTATTGGTGATGTCTTTATTATTTATTTTACTACGATTATATGTTTTTTACTCTTGTTAAATTCTGTAAGGTGTCCTTGAGACTTTTGAAAGGCGCCCACAAATAAAATGTATTATTATTATTATTATCATTCAAGCAACTACAGGAACAGGCTATGATGGACACCACTGCCAAATATTTGGCACCAGGAAATTGTGTATCCCTGAATGTTCCAGTGGTGAACAATATCCAGAAATATCCTAAACAGTATCCAGGGATATACCATTGAATTTGTGCACAAAAATAGCCCCCCAGTTCAGCATGTACCGAACCGAACATTCGTACTTTCACAAAAAGAAAAATTGTGAAACAGGCTATGATGGACACCACTGCCAAATATTTGGCACCAGGAAATTGTGTATCCCTGAATGCTCCAGTGGTGAACAATTGTATTTGGAAACATGTCGGAGCAGGAGTTAGAAGCCTGGATGTAAAACTCCAGAAAGTACTAAAATTACTAACAGCAGGGATCACAGCATTCGCTCGCACAGTGGATGAGAAAGAAATTGTCGCAAGAACAACAGGATGCACTGGCACTCTTCTGCAATACACAGTATGAGATCAATAGTATCAGAAAGAATGCCATCCGACCTGCCTTAAATCCAAAGTTCACAGGCCTGTGCAAACCTGGAGACACAAAAACCACCAATATTATTATTTGGGGGAAACCTGTCCAAACAGGTTAAGGAGCTCGATGAGGAGGCAAAAACCCAGTGGCTCATAAAGGCGACAACAGGAAGGACCTCCTACACTCAAAGACAGCACCCTTATGCACCCACCAGCAGAGCAAGACAATCAGAAGCTGGTGAAAGCTCAAAGGCCGGACATACAGGACAGCGGTCTTTTTTAGGCCATGGCCCAGACCGGCCTTCGTGGAAAATGCGTAAACCCCAAACCCAAACCTAGACACTGGCGCCTCAACCTCCTCGAAGACTACACAGGAAGAAGTAAACTTTCCACTGGTAACCATGGAGGTAGGTGGGTCTGGTCCCTTACAAATTATAGGAAGTGTGGATAATACACATATCGGTGGGAGATTACACTTCTTTTGGGAGGCATGGAGTGCATTAACAACAGACACTTATATCCTAAACAGTATCCAGGGATATACCATTGAATTTGTGCACAAAAATAGCCCCCCAGTTCAGCATGTACCGAACCGAACGTTCGTACTTTCACAAAAAGAAAAATTGGAAGCACATGCTGAACTGGTGAGACTCCACTCTAAGGGGGTTATTGAAAAAACCCAACATAATTCTCTGGAATTTGTGTCTAATATCTTTACCAAAAACAAAAAAAGATGGTGGTTGTCGCATCATCATAGATTTGACCAAATTGAATACATTTGTGCAGTATATTCATTTCAAAATGGAAACCTTTGTTACTGCCAAACAATTGATTTCCACAGGCTACTTCATGTCTAGCATCGACCTAAAAGATGCTTACTATTCAGTGCCTATACGGACTGATCACAGACGTTATTTAAAATTCAACTGGATGGGGCAGCGTTGACAGTATAGAGCTCTACCCAATGGCTTAACATCAGCCCCCAGGCTGTTTACCAAAATTTTGAAACCAGCCCTAGCGTTTCTTCGGAAACAAAAACATATGGTCATGGCCGACCTGGATGATATATTAATTGTGGGCAAAACTTTGGAATTAGCCAAACTAGCTGTATCAGCCACCAAACAATTGTTTGAGAAACTGGGATTTATCATCCATCCAGTTAAATCTAAACTAACGCCTTCCACCATAATGGATTATTTGGGGTTCACTATTGTTCACATGTCGGTGACTTTACCAAAGGACAAGGCTACAGTCTTAACTGAGGCCTGCAACAACCTCATTGACATCAGTGAACCATCTATTAGATTGGTAGCAAGGGCAATTGGCAAAATAGTGGCTGCTTTTCCAGCCACACAATTTGGACCTTTGTATTACCAAAATTTACAAAGGGAAAAAATACAAGCACTCAAAATTAATGCTGGTCATTTCGACAGACCAATGAAGCTACCAATCAAAGCAATTATGGAATTAAAATGGTGGAGGGATAACATTCGGCATTGTTCCAGCCCTATCATTGTCAGCAACCCCGCAGCGGTGCTACAAACTGATGCCAGTGCGCTTGGTTGGGGTGCTACCAACTCCATCTCCAGCTGTGGAGGTAGATGGAATGCACAGGAGGCATCATTACTTCAGACACTTGGCATAAACTACCTGGAAATGTTGGGTGTGTTCTATGGCTTAAAATCATATTGTTCTAGAATGCATCACCAGCATGTTAGACTACAGATTGACAATACCACCGTGGTGGCATATATTAACCATATGGGTGGAATCAAATCGACATCATGTGACAATCTGGATAATACAATTTGGCAATGGTGTATTCAGAAAAATATTTGGATATCAGCTACTTACCTACCAGGTAACCTCAATTCAGCGGCAGACACCAGGTCACGCAAATTCAATGAAAACATCGAATGGATGTTGAATCAAAAAGTATTTGCTGATATTGTAGCACGGTACGGAACACCAGATATCGATCTATTTGCATCAAGACTCAATCACCAGTTACCAAACTATGTTTCTTGGGAACCAGACCCTGGGGCATCAGCGATAGATGCCTTTTCGGAAATTGCCTGGGGGAAATTGTTTTTCTATGCATTCCCTCCTTTCTGCCTCATCAGTCGGGTATTACGCAAAATACAACAAGACTCGACGTCTGGTATTTTGGTAGTGCCCGATTGGCCTACATTGGTTCCCTGTGATTCTCGACATGGTCTTAGAACCATGTATCATCATCCTGAAATGACCAGATTGTTGATTCATCCCGTAACGGGGGATAGCCATCCATGTCATAATACGACAAACTTATTAATTTGTAGAGTCTAAAGAAACCTCTACTGGAACTGGGACTGACGGACCGAACATTGAACATTATCTCAGCGGCCCACAGGCAGTCCACCAAAAAACAATATCTGGTATACATCAGGAAATGGGAGATATATTGTTTCAAAAACAACATCACTTACAGCTCGATGAACGTAACATCTGTTCTGGAATTCCTGGCAGGCCTCCATTATGATGAGGGGCTCAGTTATAGTGCCAATAACTGCGCCAGAAGTGCCCTTTCAGCATATCTGTGGCGAGGGTCAGAGCGTCATTCTGTTGGGACTCACCCCCTGGTAACCAAACTTATGAGGGGAATTTTTAATACCAATCCCCCAAGAACCAGGTACTCTCATATATGGGATGTGAGTATTGTCCTAACGTTGCTAAGGAACTGGTCTCCAGCAACAGCTCTGTCCCTGCAAAAACTGACGCATAAAACAGTAATGCTGATGGCTTTGATCTCAGCACAAAGGGTACAGTCTTTACATAAGTTAAGGCTGAACGATATGACTTCTTCAACAAGAAATATAATTTTTCATATTCACGAATTAGTCAAACAGAACAGACCGGGATCATCAGGCCTCAAAATAGAATTTAGGGCTTACCCTATAGATGATCGTCTCTGTATAATAAGACATTTATTGTTATACATAGAGAACACCAAAAATATCATAGGCAATGAGATGGCATTACTAATCAGCCACAAACAACCCCACAAAAAGGTGTCGGTTCAAACTATTTCCAGATGGCTGAAACAGGTTTTAACAACAGCTGGGGTGGATACTAACATATTCAAATCTCATTCCACCAGGGCTGCAGCTACATCGGCAGCTATGGAATTGGACGTACCGATGGACCAAATCCTGGAGACAGCAGGATGGTCTAGGGAAAAAACATTCCAACAATTCTACTATAAACCAGTGGTTAAACCTGGAACTTTTGCAGAAACAATTTTAAGTTCTGTATTATGATTTCACCTCATAAAATAGGGGCTATAATTTGTTGTTAATAAATTTATCATGGGATTTCAATGTCGGATTCATGTTTAAATATGTTAACACAATTCCTCCCTTAGTCAATTAAGGCAGATGTGATGCATGGACTCGTTTGCACGGCATGAAATCACAGAGCTTTGAAATCTTCACGTAGTCACTCACGTGACCCCGAAGTAAAATAGTAAGATTAAACGAGAACTTACCAGTTCGAAGTTTGATCGTGATTTTATGAGGAGTAACGTTGAGGGATTACGTGCCCTCCGCTCCTACCCTTGATCATAAAGTTCAACTGGTATCCTCTTCTCTAATCTTACTATGTTCAGCCATTACTGTTATCCGTGATTTCACACCGCTGCTTTGAAGAATGACACGCATGCGCCCTGGCGGGTTCTTCACGTAATCCCTCAACGTTACTCCTCATAAAATGACGATCAAACTTCGAACTGGTAAGTTCTCGTTTAATCTTACTATTCTAGATTGTTTCCTATTGAGCTGTATGCAGGACCCATGGACATTCTATTTTAGTGTATAACTGTAGATTTGCTTCATTATTGTCTCCCAAGTTATTGATTTTAATCGCAAGGGCTTTTTTTCCCCCAAAGAAAAGTTAAGTACCAATTTTAGTGGGAATGATGGGGAATATTATATCCTCGCAGTCCTGCCCATCAAATTCCTGGCCGGTGGGAACTGAATTCACAATGAATGCCCCATAAAAGTTAACTTTAATTGCCCATGTTTTTGACATGGGAATATGCTTTAACTAAATCTGTTCTGTTCTGTTCATTTTCTGAGATTCCCAACTATTTAGTTTCGTTTTTAGTTTAGAGATACAGGCCCTTCGGCCCACTGAGTCCACGCCAACCAGCGATCACCTGGTACACTAGCACTATCCAACATGATAGGGACAATTTTACAATGTTACTGAAGCCAATTATCCTACAAACCTGTACGTTCTTGGAGTGTGGGAGGAAACGGAGGACCCGGATAAAATCCACAACGTCATGGGGAGAACTAACACATTTTGGACAGGCAGCACCCATAGTCAGGATCAACCCACGTCTCTGACTCTGTACAGACAGCACCAATAGTCAGGATCGAACTCAGGTCTCTGACTCTGTGCAGGCAGCACCCAAAGTCAAGATCGAACCCGGGTCTCAGACTCTGTGCAGACAGCACCCAAAGTCAAGATTGATCCCGGAGCCTTGACTCTGTACAGACACCACCATGAAGCCCTTCCTCTTCAACACAAGATCTGCACTAGTCGGTCTTTCTGCACAATAGTGATTGATAGCAAAAAGTAAGAGGCAAACTTTCACATTGACATTTCCATTATTTTTTCTCCCGTTTTGCAAACCTGCTTCCTCTTCCTGCCAGCTTAGACATTGGCAGCATCAGTCCGTCAGGATTTTTTTGGGAGGTGGGATTGTCAACCATTACTGCATGAATTCTGTCTTCTGTCCAATGAGTCAATGATGAGTTAGGGTGGGGAATTGATATCCACTGTATTGAAGAGACACGATCGCAACAGGGGGCTAGGAAGCTTCTCATGAGCTACGACATGAGCACAATGATCCTCATGAAGATTGGTCTGAAGATTTTATTTCATACAATCATGTGATAACGATAAAGCCACTGTTTCCTCCCAGTTTTGGGGGAACCAAAGGACTTTATGGTTCGAACACCTCCCTCCCCTCCATCTTTCCCTCCTTCCTCCACTGAAAGTCAGTTAGCCAGTTCCAAAGTTTGCAACTATATGTCCCTCTTGGGTCCACAGTCCCTAGCCAACAATCTGTCTATCAAGGAACCTCTTTGCCAGAGGTCATCTGTTGCCGGTACTGATTTTTCTCACACTTTAAGTTCTTTCCCCACTGTCCACTACAATCAGTCTGAAGAGGAGTACCGATCCGAAACGTCACCTATTCATTTTCTACTGAGATTCTGCCTGACACGTTGAGTCCCTCAAGCTTTTTATGCCTATCTTTGAGATGATAGTTCATGGGTTTTATTGAATATCTCTAGTCATTGTGGTGAAGATATATTAGAAACATGGAAAATAGGTGCAGGAGTAGACCATTCGGTCCTTTGAGCCAGCACCGCCATTCAATATGATCATGGTTGATCATCCAAAATCAGTACCCCGTTCCTGCTTTTTCCCATATCCCTTGATATTTTTAGCCCTCAGAGCTAAACCTAACTTTCTCTTGAAAGCATCCAGTGAATTGGCCTCCACTGCCTTCTGTGGCAGAGAATTAAACATAGAAACATAAAAACATAGAAAATGTTTCTATTCCACAGATTCTCAGAATAGTTGGATTAAATAGTTGGATTTTTGGCCCAGCAATGAAGCAACAATATTGGGCTGCATGGTGACGCAGCCCCAGAGTTGCTGCCTGGCAGCGACAGAGACCCAAATTCGATCCTGACTATGGGTGCTGTCTGTACGGAGTTTGTATGTTCTCCCCATGAACAGCATGGGTTTTCCTCCAGGTGCTTTGGTTTCCTCCCATATTTCAAATACGTACAGATCAGTAGGTTAATTGGCTTTGGTAAAGATTGCAAATTGTCTCCAGTGTGACTGTGCCAGTGTACGGGGACCTCTGGTCGGCGTGGACTCACTGGGCCGAAGGGCCTGTTTCCACACAGTTTCCACACTGTATCTCTAAACTAAACCATCTCCAAACTAGACCAAACAATAATTCATTTAAAAGTAAGGGAGGTGTGATTTGTATGGAGTTTTTTTAAGAGTTGAGCTTCCCATATTCCTGTCGATCGTGTCTTGGCAATAGAGGACATGACTTTAGAAGTTGCTGTGAAAGGAACTTTGGTGATCTGCTCCAATACATCCTCTGGATGATACACACAGCAGCCACAGCACTGGCTGTGAGGGAGTGAATGTTTGCAGTGATGGATTGAGTTCATAACATGTGAATCACTTTATCCAATATTGACAGTGGACAAAAAGGAAATTATGTAATGCCTGAATAAATGGAGGCTTGTTTTTCTGGTTAGAAACACAAGTAATGCAATAAATGATGCAAGTTGAATGTTTAAATGTTTTCTCGTGTGTTTTAAAAGGAGAAATCATCGATCTTTCAGCAATTTGGCTGGATTTACTCCAGAATTCACCTATGGTCATGAGTGCTTGACTTGAAAAACTCAGTTAATTTCTCATTTTAAGACATATAGAAAAAAACCATGGCTCAGGACCTCCTCTTTATTAAACAGAAATGGAGGGGAATGTGGAGGACATTGCCTGGTCTATCATGGGAACTAACTTCCTAAACATCGAAGGGATTGGCAGATGGTGTTGACTCGAGAAATGCAGCTAAAATCTGCAAGGGTTTACATCATGCTCTCCTCTCGCTACTACCATCAGGAAGAAGGTATCGGAGCCTGAGAACTGCTTCATCCAGGTTCA
Source organism: Amblyraja radiata (assembly GCF_010909765.2). Lineage (NCBI taxonomy): Eukaryota > Metazoa > Chordata > Chondrichthyes > Rajiformes > Rajidae > Amblyraja > Amblyraja radiata. The sequence continues at coordinate 87,469,931 of NC_045960.1, forward strand.
AGAACAGCTTCCTTCCATCAGCCATCAGTTTTGTGAACCACCTAGCACAACCATAAGCATGTCCTTACTTCACCATAAACTACTACTGACTTTGTGCCACAATGGCTGCTCAACACCCTACACCCAATACCATGTGCTCTAATTTTAGTCAGCAGTCTCCCATGCGGGACCTTATCAAATGCTTTCTGAAAGTCAAGATACACTACATCCACTGGCTCCCCTTCATCCATTTTGCTTGTCACATCTTCAAAAAATTCCAGAAGATTAGTCAAGCATGATTTTCCTTTCATAAATCCATGCTGACTTGGACTAATCCTTTTACTGCTATCCAAATGCCCCATTATTACTTCTTTAATGATTGACTCCAGCATCTTTCCCACCACCGAAGTCAGGCTAACTGGTCTGTAATTCCCCATTTTCTCGCTCGCCCCTTTCTTGAAAAGTGGGATAACATTAGGGATCTGGGAATAACCGTGCATAGTTCCTTGAAGGTGGAATCTCATATAGATAGGGTGGTAAAGAAAGCTTTTGGTATGCTAGCCTTTATAAATCAGAGCATTGAGTATAGAAGCTGGGATGTAATGTTAAAATTGTACAAGGCATTGGTGAGACCAAATCTGGAGTATGGTGTACAATTTTGGTCGCCCAATTATAGGAAGGATGTCAACAAAATAGAGAGAGTACAGAGGAGATTTACTAGAATGTTGCCTGGGTTTCAACAACTACGTTACAGAGAAAGGTTGAATAAGTTAAGTCTTTATTCTATGGAGCGCAGAAGGTTAAGGGGGGACTTGATAGAGGTCTTTAAAATGATGAGAGGGATAGACAGAGTTGATGTGGATCAGCTTTTCCCTTTGAGAATAGGGAAGATTCAAACAAGAGGACATGACTTCAGAATTAAGGGACAGAAGTTTAGGGGTAACATGAGGGGGAACTTCTTTACTCAGAGAGTGGTAGCGGTGTGGAATGAGCTTACAGTGGAAGTGGTGGAGGCAGGTTCGTTGGTATCATTTAAAAATAAATTGATAGGCATATGGATGAGAAGGGAATGGAGGGTTATGGTATGAGTGCAGGCAGGTGGGACTAAGGGAAAAAAGTTGTTCGGCACGGACTTGTAGGGCCGAGATGGCCTGTTTCCGTGCTGTAATTGTTATATGGTTATATGGTTATTAGCTATCCTCCAATCCACAGGAACTGATCTTGAATCTATTGAACATTGGAAAATTATCACCAATGTGTCCACTATTTCTAGAGCCACCCCCTGAGGACCCTGGGATGCAGACCATCAGTCCCAGGGGATTTATCATCCTTCAGTCCCATTAGTCTACCCAATACTATTTCTCGCCTAATGAACATTTCTTTCAGTTCCTCGACCCCCTTAGATCCTCTGTCCTCCAGTACTTCTGGGAGATTGTTTGTGTCTTCCTTTGACCCACATTTGACTTTGCTACTCTTTTTCCCTTAACATATCTAAAGAAGCTTTTACTGTCCTTCTTTACATTCCTGGCCAGCTTCCCTTCGTACTTCATCTTTTCAGCCCATATTGCTCGTTTTGTTTCCCTCTGTTGTCCTATGAAAGTTTCCCAATCCTCTGGCTTTCCGGCTACTCATTGCTGTGTTTTCATCTTTTCTTTTAGTTTTATTCTATCCCTAACTTCTCTTGTCAGCCACGGTTGCCTCCTACTACCCTTAGAATCTTTCTTCCTTTTTGGAATGAAATGATCCTGCATCTTCCGGATTATGCCCAGAAATTCCTGCCATTGCTGTTCCACCATCATTCCTGCTAGGATCCATTTCCAGTCTACCTTGGCCAGCTCCTCTCTCATGCCTTCCTAGTCCCCTTTGTTCAACAGAGTTTGTTCAACTGTTGTTGCGTAAACCGAGTAGATCCAGGAACACGTCGGAATTAGCACTGAACGAATGTTCCATGAGCTGTTTTGCACTCTTGACAGCCCGCTCAGCTAGCTCATTCGACTGTGGATATTCAGGGCTGCTGGTGATGTGGCGAAAACCCCAGCGTGCAGCAAACTCCTTGAAGTATTGGCTGGTAAATTGACTGCCATTATCAGAAAACAGTATGCACGGAGCTCCGTGTTCTGCAAAATGGCGAGCAAGCTTCGAAACTACCCCGCGAGAAGCGGGACTGCTAAGAAAATCAATGTCAAACCATCCCGAATACGATTCGACAAGTACCAGGTGCTGCCTGCTATGCCATTCAAATATGTTGGTTGCCACTGTAGACCACAGGAGGGCAGGAGCCGGATGTGGAAGAAGTGATTGCTTTTGTTGACGAGGTGCCAAGCAGTTACACGCTGCACAGGACGTCACTTTCTCGGAGATGTATTCGGACATGCCAGGAGAGTAAAACATGTTTCTTGCCCGCAGGACGATGGCTTCAGCGCCTGGGTGCCCTGCATGGACAGCGTTAAAATACTTGCTGTGCAGCAAAGCAGGGACCACAGGCTTGCGTCCTTTTACAATAATGCCATTCTGCAGCACTAGCTCATCGCGGACGGCAAAGAAAGGCTGAAATGGTAGCGGAACGTTGTAGTGTTTGTCTGGCCAGCCGCACTTAATGACGGAGGCGAGCGACCGTAAGGTACTGTCAGCAACAGCGTGGGCAACCAAGTCCTCCATACAGGACGAGGGAATAAAAGACACAGTCATTACGATAAAGTCATCATCCAGCGAGGACGGACCCTCACAGGTCTTCCGGGGTGCACGCGAGAGAGGGTCAGCCAGGTGCATATCCTTACCACGTTTATAGGTCAGAACAATGTCATATTTTTGAAGTTGTAGCAGCATCCGTTGTAGGCACCCTGGAGAGGCATGAAATGGTTTGTTAAAGATGCTGATCAGAGGTTGATGGTCAGTTTCAATCGTGACCGTATGTCCGAAGATAAAGTTGTTAAATGTCTTGCAGACCAACAGGTCTTTCTCAATTTGGGCATAGCATTGTTCTGTGTCAGTCATAGTGTGCAAGGCATAGGCAACAGGCCTATTGCCGCTACCGTCATTTTGAAGACATGCTGCGCCCAGTCCGTGTTGTTAAGCGTCACAAGTCAGTGTGACCGGTCGTTTAGGATCGAAATAAGTGAGAGTAGGAGCACAAAACATCTGCTGCTTAAGAGTGTCAAACACCCTCAGTTGTTGCTCGTGCCAGGTCCAAGCATTGTCTTTGTGTGTAAGCTGGCGCAACGGGGCTGATATTTCACTGAAGTCCAGAATAAATTTGCTCAAGTAATTAACCATGCCAAGGAACCTCTGCAGATCGAGCACGTCTGTGCGTGCTGGGAGCTCGTTGATGGCACTGGTTTTCACCAGATCAGTTTTTAGGCCGTCCTTAGTGAACACATGGCCTATGTATTTCACCTCACTAACTCCCTGAATTTGCATTTTTGAGGGTTTGGCTTGAGGTTAATGTCCTTGGCGCGATCAAGGACCTTTGTCAGATTAGCATTGTGTTCTTCGACAGTTCATCCAGCAATGAGGATGTCATCCACTACAATGAAGCATGGGTAACCTGCAAACAACTGCTCTATAGCTTGTTTAAATACTTCACTGGCAGAGCCTATGCCAAACGGTATGCGAAGAAATCTGTAACGCCCGAACGGTGTGCTGAAGGTGTTTAACTTAGAGGAGTAGTGTTCCAGTGAAATCTGCCATCGAGAACAGTGAATACATTTGTCTCAGCCATCTGCACTGCAATCTCATCCACAGTGCGCATGGGATAGTGAGGTTGTTTAATGGCTGTGTTTAAGTCCTTAGGATTGATACAAATCCGTATTTCATCCTTATTCTTCTTCATTGCCACAACCATGGTGGCAAAAATTCTGTTGAGTTCACTTTGAACACGGTCCCGCATAGCATGGGGAAGCTTGTGAGCGGGACGGATAACTGGAATTACCTCAGGGTTAATGGTAATTGTGTACTTAACAGGCAACCTGCCCAGCTTTTCGTCAAACAAAGTTTTGTATTATGTCTGGATTTGTTGGCTAAAGTCACAGGCTATAGTCAGATGACAAACAGAAGGGCTGAAAGAGACAAGTCCCAGGTCTTGACATGCGTCAGCACCCAGCAGTGATGGCACATCCTCACGTACAACATAGAAACTCAGGTTGTGGACACATGAGATAAGACAGCAGCTTAGCTCGACTTGACCGATAGGGTGCACTGGACCTCCAGCAAATTGGAGAAGGGAGGCAGCCCTAGGAGTGACAATCTCTGTTTTTCGTAACTTTTTCAACACAGCTAGACAGATCACATTACACCTGGCCCCGTGTCAACTTTCAGATAAAAGTTCTTGCCATTAAGGAGCAAAGCGAACTTGGGGTCTAGTTGTTTGTGCATTATATCAGACAAGGAATGCACATCAAAGTCAAAACCTTCGCTAGCAGCCTGCAAATCCGTGGGAGCTGGTTGAGAGTATTCCGAGAGCAAGTTATCATGGCCAAGTGAATTAACAGATTGCCTCGTTGCGGGGTTGAAAATTACCTGGAGCGGGATCTTACATCGCCCCGCGCGGCTTTAACGGGAGTGGGACTTGCTCCGACACCAAGACCTGGAGCGCCGCCTTGCATCACCCGGAGCGGTTTTAATGGCCGCGGGACACTTACCATCGCCCGCCGGGGGCTTTGACTCTGACATCGGGAGGAGAATGAGGAGTGCAGGGGAGAGATAAGACTTTGCCTTCCATCACAGTGAGGAGGAGATTCACTGTGATGGATGTTTTGTGTAAATTGTGTTGTGTCTTGGTTCTTTTTCTTGTGTGTATGACTGCAGAAACCAAATTTCATTTGAACCTCAATGAGGTTCAAATGACAACAAATAAATTGTATTGTATTGTATTGTATTGTAATTGTATTGTTGCTACACGAATGACAGCAGCTGAAGAAGTGATTCCGTTTGTTACAAAATCAACATAATTTTCCATCCGCAGGGCAACGATCACAAGTAGCAGCATGCGAATCCCCAAAGTTAAAATAATTGTCTATTAGTCTGATGATAGTGTTGTCGGGTACTTAAGGAGAATGGCAAGAGATTTGATAAGACATGCCGGCAACATTAATTTCATGACCAGCAGAGTTCTCTAAAACTTTTGTATGAGCGTCAGCCGTTTCAGCAATGTGACAGCAGTTTTCAGCAGTCTCTAGAGTAAGCTCAGCATCCCACAGTAACTCGTCGCGTAATTTAGAATTGCGGATAATGTAGACCAAACGGTTATGGACTAGGCTATCACATATATCCCTGAAATCGCATCGATTGGCAATGTGCTTCAACGCACTGACATACATCTCCACAGGTTCACCCTGTCTCTGGCTTCGGGAAAAGCACAAATGCCTCTCCATGACCAAATTAGTACGTAACTCACATAACTGTCAGAATTTGAGTAGTAGGCAGTCAGGGTCTCATATAGACTCATCGGGAGCAATCCGGACACCAGGCAGGTCAAATCTAGCCTTTCATAATGAAATCTTCTGGCACGTCGAGCAGCTTCTGTGCCTACTAAATTAAGAAGAATACGCGCTTGAAATTGACACTCAAGAATTGACACACTTCTTCAAATACGCGCCACCATTCTGCAAGGTCCTCGTCAAACACCATGATATCTGGTTTTCAGAGAGCAGAAGCCATAGTAATATATACCGGAGAAAACAACAAACTAAAATAAAAGCAATATAATCAAGCAAGGATTGAGTCCGTGCACTCTGACACCATGTTGAACATCTGATGTTGGAATAACTTAATTCAAGCACAGTGATTAAGATCCAAAGACTTCATTAGCTTTACAGCGTAGGTAACTTCATCTCAGCACATAACTCAAAAGTGAGGGAGAAAGGGTAGAGAAGCTTTCTATTAAACCAGTGGGCGTAGCTACAAAGTATGACTCGTAACATGAGTGGCGCTGATCTACAACAGTGAAACAGGCTTGTTTTACACACTTCATCTCCATGCAAACACAGAAGCAAACAAGGTCAATCAAATTGCAATGTGAAGTCCACGAGGACTGGAAGTAGATAATCCTATCAGTGTAGAACAGAAAATAAAAGATCAAAACACATCCTGGAATCTTTCCAGAACATTCTCCAGAATATTCAATAATATCATTTTCAATTGAAATATAACCTTCTTTCCTGATTTTTATCCATGACAGTAATTGAACGTGGTGATTCATCATGTGAGCATTGTATGACAGAGAATGTGGTAAAACCTCAATGACAGTATCTGCATTTCCAACAACCATAATCCCAAGTGAGTGCAGTATGAGCTAGAATTTATCTTTTCACAAACTAGTTTAAATCCAATTGAGCATATTATTTTTTTTAACTGATTTTGGATTAGCTAATCCAGCAGGATTAACAGTTATTTGGATCGTGAGATATTGGTATCATTTTAAAATAAACAGATGGATGTAATATTAAGTGACTGCACAACGTGTCTGTTTCAATGTGTTGTAAGGACTGCAGATTTGGTTTATACCGAAGATAGACAAAAAATGCCGGAGTAACTCAGTGGGTCAGGTAGCATCTCTAGAGAGAATGTGTGGGTGACTATTGGGTCAGAACCCTTCTTCTTATGGAAGGGTTCTGATCTGAAATGTTGACTATTTTTTTTCTCCAGAGATGCTGCCTGACCCGCTGAGTTACTCAGGCATTTTGAGTCCACCTTCATATCTGTTTCAATAGTAGCTTGATAGGTTTTTCAGTTAGTATGCTAGAAATTAATGTAATTCAGATCAAAGAGGTTATTCAGAAGGATGAATTGGAGGTGGAAGTGAGACGGTGGGGGGGGGGGGGTAGAGGGCGGAATTAGAGGAGGAGGGGAGATGGAGGATGTGGAAGGGAGACTTGGGTGGAGATTGGCAGATTCTTGATTAGTACGGGTGCCAGGGGTTATGGGGAGAAGGCAGGAGAATGGGGTTGAGAGGGAAAGATAGATCAGCCATGATTGAATGGCAGAGTTAACGTGATGGGCCGAATGACCTAATTCTGCTCCTAGAAAAGTTATTAAAAAAGTGCATAACTTCACAAAGGGGAGGAGGGGAATTGAAGATAAGATGACAGGAAAAGGTGAAGATGAACAGAGGAGCTAAATGCACATGGGGAGGTCGGAAGAATGGTGGAAATTAATATCAAATCTGAACCATTAATGTATTTTTTAATCCATGAGCTAAGGTTAAATTATCACATCCAATCCTCTAACATCTGACCAGTTATTTATTCCTAATTCTTTTCAGGACTCGGACAACATTCAGGCAAGGGCTGATCAGTGGTAAGTAATATTGATGCCACAAAGGTGTCAAGCGGTGACCATCACCAACATTAGACATCCTGTGATGAGCGACTCATCTTACTCCCACAAGCTGTTCCACCTTCTGCAGAGTAGAAACCAGTTGTATCATGGAATACTCTCCATTTCCCAGGGTCAATGCCGTTTAAACAGCAATCAAAAAGCTCAACAAGGGTAAAGCGATCTGCTTGATTAGCATATCAAAAATCAACTTGAGTCGGGACATTTCTTCAGGCTGATTGCGGTCGGGGGGGGGAGTAACTTTGAGTTTCCAAATTTTAGGTAAACACCACCACTCTCCACCCTACTTAATCCTCCAGCTCTTCCCTGCGCTCCACCACAATGCACACCCACCCCCCCCCCCCCCCCCCCCATTCCCTTCCACCTATATTCCTTCATATGACTTCCCATTTTACGCATCTTCCACGTTTATTGCCTTATCACACACTTTTTGTCTTTTCATCTTTTAGTTTAGTTGGTTTATTCTTGCAACATGTATTGAGGTACAGTGAAAAACTTTTTGTTGCTTACTATCCAGTTAGTGAAAAGACTATACATGATTCCAATCAATCAAGTCGTCCACAGTGTACAGATATGAGATGAAGGGCATCATGTTTAGTCCAAGATAAAGTCCAATAAAGTTTGATTAAAGATAATTTGAAGGTCTCCAATGGGGTAGATGAGAGGTCAGGATTACTCTCTAGCTGGTGATAAGATGGTTCAGTTCCCTGTTAACAGTTGGGATAACAAACTGTCCTTTAATCTGGAGGTATGCATTTTCAAACTTCTGTAGCCCCTTGCCTCACTGGTATAGGGAGATGAGGGTGAGACTATGCCTTGAATATCTCTGGCCTTCTTCCACTAATCTACCAACCAATAACTCCCCTCACCTATCTCCATCTATCAACTGCCAGGCTTTGTCACGTCCCCACCTCTCTTCCAACTGTCTCCCCCTTATTACAATCAGTTTGAAGAAGAGTTGACACAAAACGTTGCCTTTCCATGTTCTCCAGAGATGCTGCCTGACCCGCTGAGTTACTCCAGCACTCTGTGTCTTTTATGGTACACCAGTGTCTGCAGTCCCTTGTGTCTACATGGCATCTTGTGAGTTAAATCCAGAAAAAGGAAGGTTGAAGTGAATTAGTTCATTGTGTTTCAGTAAACAGCAGTTGCAAAAGATCAGTTAAAGGATGTGAAGTATAAATAGCTTCCATCAATAACACAATCATATATTTTACCCAGGTACAGCTATTGTATTGACTTGTTGAACTAAAGGCAATCAAATTAATCCAAAGAACGGAGACAAAAGATGATTCCAGGTATTAAATTAAGGGTTTTAACAGAATGAATGTTAAATCTTTCTTTACTGAAAAGTAGTATCCTGAAGGTAATATAAGCAAGTAAATAAGATAAGAGAATCAGTAATGTGAATCCAAAAAGACATTTTATGAGCTGCAATAAAACTGAATATAATTGAGAATTCTTGTGACCTAAACTTTGTTTTTACAAAGACTCTTCAAGCTGAGATGCTAGTTTAAAAAAAATACGGTTGGTATGGTCAGTATTAACTCAATGCCAATAAACTAAGACGTGATTGAATCTAGGGCAGAAGCAAACAATGGTTGGCTTAGGTCCTGAAATTCTGTCTCACTTCCACACTATGATCAAACACAGAAGAGTACAGCACAAGAACAGGTCATTCAGCCCAAATGTCCATGCCTAACATAATGCCAAGTTAAACTAATCTCCTCTGACTGCACACGGTCCATATCCCTCCATTCCCTGCATAGCATGTGCCTATCTAAATATCCTTATAACTATAAAACTTTGATTGTGTGTGTGTGTGTGTGTGTGTGTGTGTGTGTGTGTGTGTGTGTGTGTGTGTGTGTGTGTGTGTGTGTGTGTGTGTGTGTGTGTGTGTGTGTGTGTGTGTGTGTTGATTTGTTTGTGTGTGATCACATCTACTTGAAGAAACAACGCGCTAACGGGAAATCTATTACATATTCCGGTAGAGATTTACCCCCTGGAGTCCAAAATCAGCTTACCTGAAAATGTCCTGTTTTATTTCTTGAGTTATTAAGAAAATTCTTCACAAAATCCAATAAAACATTGAATTCAAAACGCCTGTTTTTTCCCGCTGATGACATGACAATGGATTTGCCTGCCATGCCATCTGCTCGCGCTGCGACTGACGTTACCTCCCACCTCTCCCTCCTCCCCCCCGTTGTTCAAAAGTCACCCCGTCGACTGAACACTGAAGATCATCGCTGAAGGCTGCTGCACGCACTGCGAGTGAAGAACGAGCAAGTTGGGCCCTGTATTAGAGCTGTCGGGTCCGTCTCCTTTCCCATCCACCGCTGCCGAAAAACATTTGAAAAAAAACCGCTGTCTTCTTTCTTGTACTGCGAGTGATGTCAACCGCCCCCCCCCCCCCCCCCCCCCCCTCATAGAGCGGAGCCTGCAGCCTAGAGCCGGGAGCGAGGTTCGGGAACCAGCCCTCCCCTCTGACGACACGCCCCCCCACCCCCACAATCAAACTCTACCCCCACCCCCCCCATCAGCTCCCTTTCTAATCCTGGCAGCATTGTGATAATCCTCTTCTACACCCTCTACAAAGCTTCCACATCCTTTTTGTAATGGGGTGACCAGTTCTGTACGCAATAGTCCTCCAAATGCAGTTTAATCAAAGTCCTTCAGTCATTGTACCCCAATATTTCTTCAGACTTTAGAGATACAGCGAGCAAACAGGTCCTTCGGCCTATTTAGTCTGCACTGATCAGTGATCACCTCCGTTCACTAGCACTATCCTACACACTTGGGACAATTTACAATTTTACTGAAGCCAATTAACCTACAAACCAGTGTGGGAGGAAACCGGTGAAAACCCACATGGTCACAGCGAGGAAATACAATCCCCATACAGCCAGCACCCCTAGTCAGGATTGAACCCGAGTCTCTGGTGCTGCAGGCAGCAATTTTACTGCTGCACCACTGTTCCACCCCTATCTCTGTACATCAATGCTTATATCATTTTGTCACTACCTGATTCACTACCTGATACTTCATTCACTACCTGATACAATATTTTCACCTTCCTTTAACTCAGGTTTTCATTCTGGCCAAATCAGTAAATATTCTGAAAGTGTTGAAATTTCAAGAGTAAACTCATTTATTTTTTATCTGCATGAAATGCAAAATATGGTTAAATTGAGATTTTTGACAACAACCATTTATGTTCCTGGCTATTTAATTGAAATACTACTCCCACATGAATTCAGCTCACATTTTAAATAATACAATTAGAGCATAAGTATATAAACATACCAGAATGGAATTATTATATTAAGAGCTGTCATATGCTCCTGAACAACAAACTTTTTGTGGACAACAAACATTTTTTTGGGAGAAAATTAATTTTTAAAATATTCATTTTAAGGAACTATCAAATTGCAATCAACTCCAAAAAGAAAGTCTCATACCTCTAAATGTAACTGAGGGGTGTTACACCAACTTCATGTTCATTAAGGAGGAGTAATGTTGGTCATCTTGGTTAGTGTCACTTTAAATAGGCAAAACTATTGACTTGGCTAATGGTCACCAATAAAAATTGAAACGTTTGGAAAAATTGATACCGATAAAAATTAAAATCAAAGTCGCTAAAACCACATTTTATCTCTCCACCTCATGTTCAATCGATCCAAAAAATACAAACAACTGCAATCACAAACAGTTTAGCAACCTGGAATATTTCAAGTCATATGCAAAAGTGAATTAAGCTTCCACTTAATTAAAACACTAAATCTGATATTGCCTGAAAGCACTGGTAGATCTGTAAGTGTTTAAACCACTGTAATCCCAATATACCGTATCCAGTTGTACATTATGCGGCACAGTAGAGTTTCTGTTTTACAGTGCCAGAAATCCAGGTTCAATCCTGAGTACGGGTGCTGTCTATGCGGTGTTCGTACGTTCCCCCTGTGACTGCTTGGATTCTCTCCGGGTGCTCCAGTTTCCGCCCACATTCCATAGACGTACAGGTTTATAAGTTGCTTAAGAGCTATTAGAATAATACATAAAGCTTCTTACCGTGAAACTACAAATCCATTATTCATAAAGTCCGGTACCTTAAAATTTTTGGATATTGTGCATGTAAAGACTTTTTGTACAGACAAAGATGTAAAGAAATACTTTTCCGAGTTAGGAATAAAAGCCTTCCTATTAGTATTCAAACATTTTTTAAATTAAGAGAAGGACATTATAATTTAAGAGGGTTGTGCATTTTTGAAACATGTAAAGTGAGAACCAATGTAAAATATAGATATGTCTCAGTGTTGGGAGTCAAATTATGGAACGGGCTTAATGATGGGTTGAAATTTTGTAGCTCTCTGTCAAGTTTCAAAAAAGCGTTAAAATGTAAAATAAGTAAGGATTACAATTTAGAGTAATTTTTTGTTTTTTTCTTTCCTTTGTAATGCTGATATTCTGGGTTATCTTATTTTATGGATTGTATAGGATAGGCAAAAATAAGCTTTATGGCTTCAGCCTATTCCTTTTTCGGTCATTGATTAAGTGAACGTTGTGTGAAATGGATACCGTGTTGGTTCATATTCACACAGATTGTAAAGTTTTGTTCTTTTTAATGTATGACCGAAATAAACTATTCATTCATTCATTCATTCATAAACTATTCATTCATTCATTCATTCATTCATTCATTCATGCATTCATTCATTTCAGAAAACTGGCCCGAGCGCATAGGATAGATCTCGCGTATGGGTAATCGCTGAATAGCACGGACTCACAGGACTGATGGGCCTGTTTCCACACTGTATGTCTAAACTAAACCAATACCATGAAGTGTATCTAAAGAATTCTGATATTTTATTGTTGTAAATTCAGTGATTTTTGCCCATCAGGCCTAAACTGTTATGGGACATCCTGTTAATCTCCCATCACATTTCTAATCTGCCATGATCACAATGAATGGCGGTGCTGGCTCGAAGGGCCGCATGGCCTCCTCCTGCACCTATTTTCTATGTTTCTCGTATATGTAATGGGAGGAATACAGAGAACTGCAAGGACTAGAATGATACACGTGGCGGATGTTGTTCCAGGGCATCAAAACTCAGTTGAAACCGAGGAGCAAGTAAAAATCTCGGTTTTCCAGAGATACATCTCGGAAACAGGTCCTTCAGCCCACCGAGTCCATGCTAACCAGCGATCATCCCTATAGTACTATATTACACACTAAGGACAATTTATAATTTTTACCATAGCCATTTAATCTACAAACCTGGACTCCTTTAGAGTGTGGGAGTACCCAGAGAATACCCACGCAGGTCACGGGGACAACGTACAAAGTCCATACAGACTGCATCCATTGTCAGGATCGAACCTGGGTTACCAGAGCTGTAAGGTAGCAAATCTGCTGCTGCCCAGTGTGCTGCCCAGTTATTGTTGGCCATATTGATCCTGAAGCTTGGATCAGATGGTCAACTGTGGGCCCATTCAGGCTTGTGGCTGCAGAAGGTGGTTATGGAGACAATGGAGCCAAGCATTTAAAGGGATGGCAGGATTGGGCAGGTCACAGCTGGAACATTGGGAAGCGAGCCAAGTAACAAGGAGGGAGATTGAGGGAAAAGAGATTTGTGTACTGGTGAACCAGTGATGTAGAATCAGGGAAGAAGAGCCACCTGCAATTCTAGTTTACATCTCGGTTCACATCTACATGTAATTCTGAACTCCCATTTAGGTGCAGTTAAATTTCCAGGCGTATCCATCTCCACTATTTCACTGGAGATCTGACAGTTGCCCTTTTTGAGTTAGTGTGAAATGACAGTGAAATCAACAGAGTTTTTGGCCCCAATGACAACCATCACCACCCACTGGTGCTCCGACAACCTTTTCTTCTGGGCACTGCCTTCGTTGGCATGCTACCAACACCACCGGTGGCATCCTACAACACCACCATAGTGGAAATGCTACCAACATTGCCTTAGTTGGCATGCTACTGGCAATAGTGCTACACACATCATCAGTGCTACCAAAACAGGAACAACACGTTTATATACAACAATCAATGCTCCAAGGTTCGAACTATCAGCAGGAAATGAACACTGTCCCATAAAAAAAGAGATATTATAAAACATGATCAAAATAATAGTATTGCAGAAGGTCATAAAGAATATTAGGAAAATAGAAAGATGGTGTAATTCTTTGACATGAAGATCAAATAACTACTATTTCCCTTTTGGCCAATTTATTTAGAGTGTCATTTATGATAGAGCCAAGAGTGTATGCAGCCACCAACATCATTTATTTAGTTTTGTTTTGCATATTTTTATTTAAGTTGTCAAATTTAATAACAAAGCAGGCAGCGAATTAAAATAAATTAGATCATTGTGCTCATGGGTCCAAGAATGAATGAAACCACTCTTCTGGGACTTGTTTTGCACAGTAAAATATGAAGAGTGCCATCAAACTGCAAAAGCAATAAACAGTAATGAAGTTAATTAATGGGATCCAATTCAATAAAAAACTTCAAAATCCTATTGAAATTCAGGAAACCCCTTTGCAATTGTATTACCATTCCAACTATTTTAGTTAAACGTCGTATGGGTGCAAGTGAACTCTGAAAGTGATGGCAGATTAAGAAAGAAAGCATCGATAGGAGAATGGGTCAGCAATGGATCACTTCATGTACCCTGAAGTATTTATATCCAACAAAAGCATAGCAATAAAGAGGTGAAGCAATGAGGAGATTAAAAAGAAAATGAAGAGGTAATTTATTTGGTCATCCTTTTGAGATGAACGACCTCAGTTGTTTTAGACTGGAGAAGGTAAGGAATTAAAAATTGAGAGATAAGTCAGAGATGTACAAGATTATTCTGTTCAAAATAGGCCATGCAAACAAAATTGGATTAATCTATCATAAGAGATAGGAGCAATATTAGGCCATTTGGCGCATCAAGTCTGCTCAGCCATTCAATCATGGTTGATCTATCTCTCCCTCCCAACCCCATTCTGCTGCATTCTCCCCATAACCTCTGACACCCTTCTGACACCATATCTTATACGGTATTTAAGATTCAAACTTAATGCTCGTAAGGGTGGTGAATAATATCAACAATGCCTTCCAGAAGGAATTGGAAAGGGCTGCAGTAGACAGTGATTTGTAGGGCTATGAAGAAAGAGCAAAGATACAAGGAATTATGTCATTTTGTTACTTGCAGCCAATAAAGATTTAATGGCCAATGACCCACCTTCTATGCTGTAACAATATAGATATCATATATTTGCCCTGGTGAAAGGGTGTGTGTGTGCACGTGTGCATGCACGCACTTTGCAGGCCTTGAAGTGTGGGTTTACCCAATAAAGTTGTTGGAGTGCAGGTTCCAGAAATTTGACCGATTGTCTATTTGTGTTCCTGCTTTCAGCTATGGATATGGACAGAGACCCCATTATTATTGTACATAAATGCTGTTAAGGGTTCTGCCATTACCTGCAGATCCTGCCCTTGGATTCGACCACCCAAATTGCAACACCTGACTTTCATTAATCAACATTATCACCTCCACATAAAACTCAGTGTAAGTCCCAGAAAAAACCATGTAAATTGTCCCTAATTAGCCCATTCTCTTATTGTGAGTAAATCCAATCTTTAAGAATCCTTGCCAATACTTCCTTTACCACTGCTGTCACATTCACCTGCCAAATTCTTCCTGCATTATCCCTACTTTCTTTCTTAAATAAAGGATATTTTCATAAGTTTCAACAAAGCTACAGGTGAGCCTGTAGGAGGAAATGGAGAGGTAACTGGATAGTTGTAAAAAACCTGAATCATTCATCTTTGATTCACTTACAATTGAAATTACTCTGACTACGTGCTCTGTTTCCATGGAGATTCTCAGAACAGTACATTAAAATGCAGCATTGGAGAGCATTTCTCAGTATATTATTGTCATGCTCTTTAAAACAAAATTGGAATAATAGACGCATGTCCTTGAATTATATTGAATATGTCTTCTTGTGGTTCTTGCCATTGGAAAGTAATGATGGATTTATCCTTCACAGGTTTATCATGCGAGTCAGAGTGCACTCTTGGGCTGGCACTATCTAATCTGCAGGATGGAACTATTTCAAATGGAACTATAGAAGTACATGTTATTAATAAATTCTGTTTGAGTAGCCTTGAATGTTCAGCAATGGAAAGTTCAAGCATTCTGTCTGATTATGTGGATACAGTAAGAGATAATGTTGGCATGCTTTCAGGTAACCAACTGCGTTACAGTAATACTGTGCCTTTGCATTGCTCACTACAAAGTGTGTGTTGTTGCATAAGCTTTGAAAAATGGGTCAGTCTATTCTTTTGTCACAAGGAGCCAGATTTTGCTCATGAATGTGTGGGAGTACTGGACAGACCTACTAGACAGTGATGGCTGTGTATCTCTTGGGATGCTCAGTCTTTGGGCTCTGCAAGGAGTCCAGCCTCCAAACACCTGAATGAGATTCACTACATTGACACTGAGGAAGTCGGGTCCAGTGCACAATTCGTCCTCTTTGGACTAGGAGATGAAGTGGAGAAAGTAAGTTATTTGATTAGTTACATCTGAAGTGCTTATAACTAATGTATTTTTCAAAGCGGTCAAAATGTTTTGTGGCATCCAATGCAGTGACTTTTATAACTAGGTGGTACTATTAGCTTTGCCATCCCGCACAATGCTTACATTTCATCTTTGTGGTTTTGTGATTCCTGATATCCCGCAATGAATTATTTATTCTTCCAGTAAACTATCCCAGGAAGTGCATGGCCTTGCTTACTGCTCCTGAAAGAATGAACTGATCTTTTCCCTGTATTCTTCACTCCTGGACTACCTTGGTATGACTCGCAGATGAGACAAGCCATGTAATATTTACTTTTATAAGAATTAATAATTGGATCTAATTATTTCCTAAACAATATTCTGCCTCGGCTCATGTTCAAGAAAGCCTTTCTAAAAGGTTAGTATCTAAATTACTTTTTTCATGACCAGAAAATTACTGATTGGCTTTAAACTTAGTCACCTTCTGAAGAATGACGTACAATACAATACTGATATGCTTTATAATTGTTTCTTGGCTTCAAGCTCAAATGAGCCTTTTGCTAATTTGAGCACGTATCCTTGATCTAAAGGCATAATTTAAACTAATCTTCCCTTACATTATCTTCACGCTCTCTCTAAGGGAAGCAGAACAGTCTCTGATAGAGACCAATTTATGATAAGAACATATTTATTTACCCCATGAAACTACAGTCTTTTACATGATACTTGCTAATAATCAATAAGTAATCCATATGATCCATATATTTCCAGTCAAAGGAAGTAACTTAAACAAGGCAAACATCTCCTTGCAACACTGTGATAAGTCCGAGTCAGTGCCCTGCCATTTTTCCTACCCATCCATGGATTAGGTCTTAAGCCGCCATGGAAAGGTCAGGAATAGAAACTGCTTAATGCCCTCCAGGTGAATCGAAAAACAAGACTGGCATCAAGACTGGCATTCAGAAAAACACCCAAATACAATGTAGCCATAGGAATCAAAATCCAAGTTTTACCCAGGTTATGCTCAGGCTATGTATTAGAGAGGATAAGAAAGAAAAATTCAAATAAAAAGATAATGGGGAAGAAAAGTCACCAACATTATTCAGGACCCATGCCACCGTGGTCATTCCTCCTTCTCCCCGCAACTATCGGGCAGAAGATACAGAAGCTTGAAAGTGTGTACTACCAGACGTGGGAACAACTTCTTCCTCTCTGTTATCACACTTCTGAGTAGTCCTTTCATAAGCTAGATCACATTCCTGATTTTTCCAACCCATCTTATTGCTGACATTGGGTGTTTTCTCTGGAATTGTTATGCTACAATGCCGAAAATCTATATTCTGCACTCTGGCATTTTTCTTTTCGTTTTTTGGTACTTGTATTTGGCTTGATTGTATTCATTCTGATTTGTTCGGACAGCATGCAAATAAAAGCTTTTCACTGTACCTCGGTACACATGACACACATAATAATAAACCTAAATCCAAACTTAAACTTAAAAATGATAATAGGAATAATTTAATAAATTCATAAGGAATAGGGCGATTGCAATTAATTTAAATTTAATTTGGCTTTACTATTGCATTTTGTGCACTTGTTTTACCTGTAGAAGTTTATTGCTCCCATAATTAAGCTTCACTTATTATGTGAGATTTTTATTCTTATAATGCTGGGAGTAATTTCACCTTGACAGCAAGGAATTATCACATTAGCACCATAACTACACTTCTGTTGGCTCTACACTTCTTTGGGTCTTCACTATAGAAACGCAGGCCTGTTTATGGGGCAACTTAAGTATTTTGTAATTACCACTGATGCAAAGTTCCGATTTGCAGACCCCACTGTTGACAGGTTCCAGAAGCCAGTGTGAATACAGAAAAGCCCAGGTCTAATTAGTAAGTTGGATCAGTCTCTATCTTTTCTTCCTCTGTTGATGAAAAGGATTGACAAAGTGGAGATTAAGAATGCCCTTTTGTGCTATTGTGCTCTTTTTTTTATGCCAGTCTTCTCCAAATCCTGGAAGTAAACTGGCAGCTGATGGCAAGGTGATGTGATGTAGCGATAAGAGTTGAAAGCTTCGTTTTATCTTTTTGCTGTGTATTTTTGCTGCAATGGAGGCTGGAAAATCCCTAAGGTGCATTCACAAAGAATAAGAAGCACAAGCCAAGTGCTTTGTCAGGCAGGATGAAAGAAATTGATAACATTAATTTCCAATCTGAAAATGATCCCAGAAACAAGGAACTGCAGATACTGGTTTACAAAAAAAGACAAAATGCAGGAGTAACTCAGTGGATCAGGCCGCATTTAGGGAGAACATAGACATTTGGGTTGGGAACCTTCTGACCCAAGCCAAAACGTCATTGTCCATGTTCTCCAGAGATACTACCTGACCCTGGTTTTGGCCCGAAACGTTGCCTATTTCCTTCGCTCCATAGATGCTGCTGCACCCGCTGAGTTTCTCCAGCATTTTTGTGTACCTGCTACCTGACCCGCTGAGTTACACCAGCTTAAGCGATCTGTGCACACATCTGCTCTTTTAATGTTAATGATATTATAGAATCCTAAGTGGGTCTACTTTATGGTAACTGAATGATTAGATGCAGGAACAGTTTCCTCCCAGCTGTTATCAGGCAACTGAACCATCCTATCACCAACTAGAAAGCAGACCTGGGCTACCATTTACCACATTGTAGATCCTCAAACTATCTTTAATTGGACTTTACTTTGCACTAAATGTTATTCACATTATCCTGTACTGTACACCATGGACACCTTGATTGTAATCATGTATAATCTTGCCACTGACTGGATAGCACAAAACAAAAACATTTTCACTATACCTCGCTACATGACAATAAACTAAACTAAACCTAAACAATTGTTGTGGGTTCAGATTGTCTGATAATAGATGTTCCACAAAACTGGATTCAGACACAGATTCCATAGGCCTTAATTTCAATCCACAATCAGTGCTGAGCTGATGACCTTAGACTTCCAATGGTTTAATGGAAAGTCCAAATGGCCTCATTGTCTATGGGTTTGAGAAAAGGGAGAAGTCAATAGAAACGGTGGCATGGTGACACTGTTAAAGTTCCAGGTTCTCACTCAAACTCACTGCTTCAGGATATTAATTCAACCCTGACTTAAGGAGCAATCTTGTGGGTTCTGACTCTATTCCCATAGGGCAGCAGTAGAGTTGGTGCCATGCAGTGCTAGAGACCCGGTTTCGATCCCGACTACTGGTGCTGTCTGTACTAATGTTGTACGTTCTCTCTGTGACCATGTGGGTTTTGCCCATGTTCTCCATTTTCCTCCCACACTCTAAGGACGTTTAGGTTTGAAGGTTAATTGGCTTCGGTAAAAAATTGCAAATTATCTGTGGTGTGTAGGGCAGTGTTAGTGTATGGGGTGATTATAGGTCAGCATGGACTTGGTGGGCTGAAGGGCCTGTTTCCACGCTGTATATCTATCTAAAAGTCTACCCCTTAATCTCATCAGTTTCATAGAACTTAGTGCATAGAACAGTGCAGCGCAGGAACAGGCCCTTCAGCCCACAATGTTTGTGCTGATGATCCCAAGTTAAACTCCTCTGCCTGCAAATGATGCATATCCCTCCATTCGCTGCTTATCCATGTGCCTGCATAAAGGTCTCTTAAACTTCACTGTCCCATCTGTACCACAGGCATTGCGTTCCAGGAACTGTTTAAAGTTTTGTTTTCACACATATCTTCTTCAAACTTTCGGCCATTGACCTTAAAGTTATGCCGTGTCATTTTTTATATTTTCACCAAGGGAGAAAGGTTCTGACCTTATCTCAGCTTCTTATTTTACATGCTTCTATCAGAACTCTCTTCAGCTCGCAACAGTCCAGAATCAAAAAAATCCAAGTTTGTCCAACCTCTCGATATAGCAAATGCCTGCTCCTGCCAATTACCTGTTAATCTCAAATCACGGTACACGAGAAGCAAAGGGGTGTTCGTGGGCATGTATGGGAAGGAATGTGCTGCAGGGTAGTGGGGAATCAGAAAGAAAATAGGATTGTTATTTATGAGGCAACCGACCTCCTAAATTGTTAAAAGACAAGAAATTTCAGCCGTTGTATTTGAATTTGGCTCCTGGTGGAAAGAGCCGCTACTGTGGATGGCAGAAGGGAAAGGACAGATTGAGGTTACCAATGATTTGCATCTGGGATTTAATGTGAGGAATGGTAATTTAGTGATAGAACATGGAACATCAAGCAAGCACTAGTACAAGAACATCGTACAATAACACCGCACAAGAACAAACACTTCGGCCCACAATGTCTGCGCAGAACATGATGACAAAACCATTACTTATCTACATGCACATAACCCATGTCCTTCCATTCGCTGTATATCCATATGTCTATCCAAAAGTATTTTAAATGCCACTGATGTACCTGCTTCAACCACCATCCCCTGCAACATGATCCAGGCATTCTCTGTGAAAAAAAAAAAAGCTTGCTCGCCATTAAACTTTGCCTCTCACCTTAAAGTCATGCCCTCTAATATTTGATTTTTGATTTCCATCTTGGGAAAAAGATTCTGACTGTCTACCCTATCTATATCTCTCATAATTGTATGTACTTCTGACACACAATACTCCAAATGCAGCCTGACCATAGTCCTCTAAAGCAATATCAGGACTTCCTGACTCAATGCACCAACCTATGATGGTCAATCTCTATTGGTCTCCAGCCTATTATAGACCTTCTCTTTGTCCTGATATCATCCAGAATTTATTAGCCTGTTATCATCCAGAATGTTTTGTGCGGTGGGGAGCTCTGCATCCAAACAAAGAATAGGAGGCAGCAGTAAAAAAAAAAAGGGCAATGAAGAAAACATAAAGTTCGAGGCAGGTGCTGCCAGTCCCCGACAATGACCAAACTCACCCTGGCAAACAGTCACAGAAGGCAGGCCTGAGCCTTACATCTTACTACTGAGCATCCACACCACTCACCCCAACCCGCCAACACCTATCCTCATAACAGCCACTTCACGCGCGATTCAGGCAGTTTTTTGTACCAGGTTCCTGGTACCCAGGTTCTTGGCACAGCAGCATGCAGCCCAAGTGAACAGCTTTTTATAAAGTGCAGCCCTGTTAATCTCTGTAAGTGTTCAAGAGGGCCAAGAGCACGATAGCAAATCAAATGAGTGCTCCGCGAGGCAGTGCTAAGCATGGGACCAACGTATCTTTGAAAACATCACACTGATTGATTATGGTGGCTTTCCAATTGAGGTAAAATAACAGCAAAATCCAGGAGGAAATTATTTCAGTTTCACTGGTTCAATGCTTAAAAAATAACTTGGATTTTATCAAGATCAACGCAGTTTAATGAGTGTCACCCTATTATAAAGATAAAAATCTTCGTCTGATACTTTCTCAAGGGAAAAACAATGCTCAAAGTGAGAAATGTGAAAGCCAGTATTTTACCAACACAGTTTCAATTCCCACCAAGCCACATATATTGTTATTATGGTGAAAAGTCAATGCAGAAAGTAAGACAGGCCTAGAAAAATATTTCCGTCTACAAACTAATTTAGAGAAGTTGATGTGAACTCAAGTACAATTTTTTGCCTGTAAGTGATCCATATACCAATATTGCCTCCAAACCTCTGTGCCTATCTAATAGGTTCATTATCTTATGCCTCCACCACCAACCCTGGCAATGCGTTCCAAGCCCCCACCAAAAACAAATTGCCCCTTAAATCTCCATTATATTTTCCTCCTCTCACCTTAAGCTATGACCTCTATTGTTGAACATTTCCACACTGGGGAAAAGGGTGAAGGCACAACCTTTTACCAAGGATAGAATGATCAAGAACTAGAGGGCATAAGTTTGTAGCGGTAGAGAATGACTCTTTGCATGGTCGCTCTTAATCCCTATAACTCAAAATCTCATTACTTTCATGGAGTATCTTAAAAGAGTACTCTCACTCTTCCATCTTCTTGGCACGTTGTTGTCTAAAGTATTACTTCAAGAGTCTTCCAGCCACAATTCCTGAGGAACACCAATTAGTATGGGGCAGGAAGGTAAAATTGAAGCCAGGGATGGGGTTCAAGATATATGTGACATCAGGGAATCTAACAGCTGTGAGATTCTGTTTTGGCAAACATGTATATAAATGTATTGCCAAACACAAGTGCAATCGTTGGTTAAGCACATAATTAATAGAAACTAGCCACTGAGTTTATAAGCAATAGTGGCCAGGTTTTGGCACCACTTTACATTCCCAACTGTAGCTGGCCAGAAAACCCATTATAGCCATTGCCTCAAAGGTAGACAAAAATGCCATTGCCTCAAAGGTAGACAAAAATGCCATTGACTCCATTCATTTGGCCCGCGAACCGTCATCCTTCTCCTTGCCTGGCCACCTTCAAGCCCCTAGGGTGCCACCCGCAGCTGACCTTGAATGTGCAGAAGGTAAGACTCCCTCCCCCAGTTTGTCCTACTGTCCCTTGTCCAGTGTCCACTGCCATTGCCGACTCCCTTCACCTCCTCTCTGGTTCCCGGACTTCAGAGTGAGAAGGGGCAGGGCTTGGTGGCTACATGTTGGTGAGCCTAACATCTGTGGTCAGAGAGTACTATAGTTTTTAACATTGGTTTGCTCCAGGCACAATGTTAGTTTCTAACCAACTCAATGCTGCGTGTGGCAAATTGCCCAAACAATGTTGGCTCAGCACTTAGCTGTAGAAGAGCTGAAGGGGAAATGAAGGGATATCAGGTTAGTGAATGAAATTGGCAGTGTCGAGAAATATCGATCACATTCTCGTTTAGTAGTGGAGCAGATGCAAGGGGGGCATTAGACCCACCTACTTCCACTTCGCAATGAATATAAGTTAAGCAACATTATAAATATTGCAACAGGAGGAACCAGATCAGTGTATGATTAGTTGCAACTCAATGATTCTTCCTTTTTTCTTAAAAATGGGGTCTGAAAGGTAGAAAGGCAAAAGAGATCTAGCTTGAAATGGATTTACAATAAATATTTAATAAGATAGGAAAAGTCCTTTTCTGAAAAATTTAATTAGAGAACAATGATTACTTTAAACTTTATCATTCTGTATGTCTGCAATTACATTCTCCAGCTCTCAGACTCCGTGCTGCAACACATCCCATCAGCAGAGACCAAAGTGAAATGTGACCATGCATAAGAATCTCAGGGGAATGTTATTTGGATTCAGAATTCAGATGAATAATTTTGGGATCATAAATAATTTTATTCCAAGATGTTTTTACTTGTCACATCCTCATAAAATTCCAGAAGATGAGTCAAGCAGGATTTCCCCTTCATGAATCCATGCTGACTTGGACCAATCCTTTTACTGCTATCCAAAAAGTGCCATTATAACTTCTTTATAGAAATGTATAAAATTATAAAATGACGGGACAAGCTAGATGCAGGAAAAATGGTCGCAATGATGGAGGAGTCCAGAACTAGGGGGCTACAGTCTAAGAATAAAGGAGAGGCCAAGTTCAAGTTCAAGTTCAAGTGAGTTTATTGTCATGTGTCCCTGTATAGGACAATGAAATTCTGGCTTTGCTTAAGCACACAGAAAATAGTAGGCATTTACTACAAAACAGATAAATGTGTCCATATACCATGATATAAATATACACACACATGAATGAATAAATAAACTGGTAAAGTGCAAATAACAGAAAGTGGTTATTAATAATCAGAGTTTTGTCTGAGCCAGGTTTAATAGCCTGATGGCTGTGGGGAAGTAGCTATTCCTGAACCTGGTTGTTGCAGTCTTCAGGCTCCTGTACCTTCTACCTGAAAGTAGCAGGGAGATGAAACTAAGATGAGAAAAAAAAACTGAGATGAGAAAATCTTTTTAACCCAGAGCTTTGTGAATTTGTGGAATTCTCTGCCACGGAAAGCAGTAGAAACGATTTACTGGATGAATTTAAAAAGAGTTAGATAGAGCTCTAGGGGCTAGTGGAATCAAGGGTTATGGGGAGAAGGCAGGCACGGGTTACTGATTGTGGATGATCAACCATGATCACAATGAATGGTGGTGAAGGCTCGAAGGGCCAAATGGCTACCCCCTGTACCTATTTTTTTATGTTTCTATCTTTCTATGTAAGATGTTTCAACAGAACCTGCTGCAGTATACTGGTGAGCAAGGAGCTCACAAATAAATATTGTGGCTGCAAAAAAAATAAAAGCGTTCGTTGATAGCACCAACAAATTAATCTGCAATTAATTCAATAATGTATAATTAAAAATAAAGTTTCAGCAGATTTGCAGTAATGTTATTATTAGACAATCTTGCAAGTGGAAGTGTTAAGTTCTGCTTAGATATATAGACTATGAACTGCATTTCTCTGTTAAGTAGAAGGAAAACACTGGCAACTTGCCTGAGAGCAAGGTCCTGTGAAAGCGTTTTTGCATTTCTGCTGCATGAGTGACAAATATCTCAACCGAGCCCATTTGTAGTCTAATCCCTCAAACCAATTTAGGTGATTGACAATTTCCATCTCAGTTAGCTCCGCGTTGAAGGGAGATATATCAAAGAAGCTTCACCACATCTAAAGTTGGAGTATAAACATTTGAAGAAGCTAATTGAAATGGTGTATCGCTTTTTAGGCCATAGGGATGTGTGCCAGGAATTAAGAACGACTCCTTTTTAATATTAAAAAATTACATTTCATGATGTAAATCAAGGAAGTCAAATCTAACAAATCTAATCGCCTTTCATTATGACATACTGCAATGATTTTTATTGAAAATGCAATGCAGAACTACACTTGGTTTAAAAAGCAATCCTTCCATGTGTTAAAGAGCTTCCCTACAGAGGTCCAGGAAGTTGGTTCAATATTTAAATCTATATCTAGCAAAACAACAATTTCCAGTTGCAGCACAAACACGTGATAGGATCATAAGGAATATAAAGTTACAAATTAACTTAGAGAAATTCAACATGTCTGGCAGCATGTGTGAAGGGAAATGAACATTTCAGGTTGGGAAGCTGTGGAGTGGTGTCTGTTTGTCTAGAGCCTAGATAAAAGCTGCAGGAAAAGAATAAGAACATCTGCAGACCCTGTCAATTAGGTGCAAAATGCATAGAATAGATTGGATGACTGCAAACCAGACATACACCTTGTAAATAAATGTAAATAATGTTGCAGAGTTCTACTTTGCCGAGTGTTGATTGGATGAGGTATTGAGCCTTGTCTGGGTTTCTTGCAGATCAGGGTAAATGTTGCTATGTTTGCTTTCTTGAGAAGCCCTGTTTGAATACAATGTATTAGCTGCTGTATTATTGGGTTAGGGAAATGTCTGTTATGTATGAGGTTAATCAATATCTGTAATTGGATTGCAAAGAGACCACCCCCATGTGGTTCGGCCCCTCAAGGTCTCGGGAACTATAAATGTCCACTGCCACGAGGTCCCGCATCGATCTTCTGGGAGAGCACTTGGGACTGCGTGACCTTCTGGAGTGTCTATGTTTGAGCGAGGCCTAGAGGGCTTAATCAGGCAGATACGAGGATCAAACCCGCGGTGGGATAGGTACAGTAGTTGAACTGTAATTGTGTTTTGTCAAAATAAAGATTAGTTGATCAAGTGCTTGAATTAGTGATTTTTGACTGAAACAAGACTGGGGGGAAGCTTAGAATGAGCAATTTACAAAGCACTCCAACCCAAAACATCGGCCGTCCATTTCCCTCTGCCAGATGCTTAGTGACCTGCTAAGTTCCTCCAGCAGATTGCTTTGTTACTACCTTTGGCTTCAAGAAATACATGGTTAATTGGCAAGCACTCAGGTTTTATTTCCTATGCAATGCATATTGATACAATTAATCATGATATTTTATTAAAAAAATTGGAGAGGTATGGAATTAGAGGAATAGTACTGGACTGGATTAAAAGCTACTTAAGTAACAGGCAACAGTTTGTAAATCTGGGTAGTCATAATTCTACATGCTTGGACATTGTGTGTGGTGTACCACAGGGGTCAGTGTTGGGCCCAAAATTATTTATCATGTACATAAATGATATTTGTAATGTGTCCAATGTCTTGAGGCTGGTTTTGTTTGCAGATGATACAAATATTTTTTGTTCTGGGGAAAATTTAAAACAGCTATTGGATAAAATAATAAAAGAAATGGGTAAATTGAAAATATGGTTTGATAGGAATAAAATTTCATTAAATCTGAGTAAAACGTAAAATAATGTTATTTGGTAATTGTAGAATAAATACACTAGTAAGTATAAAGATAAATGGGGTGGAAGTTGAAAGAGTGCATGAAAATAAATTTCTTGGGGTTATAATTGACGATAAAATAAGCTGGAAATCACATATTAAACATGTAAAATTAAAATTGTCAAAAAGTATCTCTGTATTATACAAAGCCAAGCAAGCTCTGGATTACAAATCACTCCGTATTCTTTATTGTTCATTAATTTTACCCTACTTAAATTATTGTGCAGAAGTCTGGGGTAATAACTATAAAAATTCGATACACTCATTAACCATGATGCAAAAAAGAGCAATTCGTATTATCCATAATGCTAAGTATCTGGGTCATACGAATCCATTATTTTTAGAGTCAAAATTATTAAAATTAGAAGATTTGGTTACATTCAAAACAGCTCAGATAATGTTTAGGGCCAAAAATAAAAATTTACCTGGAAACATTCAAAAATTATTTAACGAACGTGTGGGGGGTTACAATTTAAGAGGAATATTTAACTTTAAGAAACAAAAAGTCCATACGACTAGAAAAACCTTTTGTATTTCGGTTTGTGGAGTAGGAGTGTGGAATAAATTGAACGGGGAATTAAAGCAATGCACAAACATGAATCATTTTAAAATGATATATAAAAAAATAATTCTCAAGGGGTACAGGGATAGAGGGGATGGTTGACAAGTGGGGGTTAATGTTTATCTATTGCTTTACTATTGTTTACTTATGTTTGGGTACTTCAGATATGAAGTTTGTATGTACATAATAGTTGTATGTATATATATGTCTGTAGGTATTATGGGAAATTGCCTAGGGTAGTATTATTATTAGTAATTAATTGATTTTTAAATATGGTAGAAGTGTTGGGGAAAAGGGGTGAGATTTAATAAGTTATTCTTCTTCTCACTCCTTTTCGAGCTTGTACAGACACAGAGTTGGACATTGGAACTTTGCTTTTGTTCTTCTCATCGCTTTGTAAATATTGATTGTAATGTCCAATTGTTTGATAATTTCGATTTTGTTACTATTAATGTCTTTAATGTCTTTACTTGTTCGGAATAAATAAATAAATAAATAAATAAATAAATAAATAGATAAATAAATAAATAAATAGACAGATAAATAAATAAATAAATACACAAATAAATAAATAAATAGATATTCTCAACGAAAATACCTGGACCTTTACTTTTTTTTCTGACTTTCCCTTAAAGTGCATGGATTTCATGTGAATGATAAACAAAGTGGAGAACATTTATGAAAATGAGGTTTGGAAGGAATACAGAATCTTCACGAAGCTTACTTAAAGTAAATATTTCAGTCCCCATTGAATTTCTTTAGACTTTAGAAATAACAAGGACAAAGGACAAAGGACAAAGGACAAAGGACACGACCCCTGAGATAGCCTGTCACGGTGTCATAGTTTTGTTTAAAATACTCCTTTGCAATGATTTTTTTTTTCAAAGGAAGGGTGAGAATAGAAAAGTCCTACAGCATTCTACCATGCTTCATGAATAAAGCAATCGTTCTTAATATTGAATTAACTACTGAATATTAATGGAGAGAAGTGATGGGTATGAAATTCAAATTATGCACATGGGATCAAGTCGCAATTCCTCGAAAGCAAAATTGACCAAGCCTGAAAAAACAAACTTGGTTCCTCCAGCTGAACAATCATGAAATACATGGCAAATCTAAACAAACAAAATTGCCAGCTTCATCCAAGATCATCACTTATTATTTGACCTCAAAGTTGTTTATCAGCTAAAGAGTGAATGACATAACACTTAGTTGGATAATTATTTATCTTGCAAAAATCTGATGAATAAGATTCAACAAATTTGTGCCTAATAGTATTATAAAACAGGACCCGAGATTGTATCTCTTGAACTAGCTCAATAGCTTTACAATGCGGAAAAAGAGCTTGAAATCGTTAAGGTGTTTTTGCACTACCTGGGAAATTTACTCGGCTTCAAGTCTTTACATTTTCAAGATGGTGAGGTGATAGATAATTGGGTTATTTAACTTCAGTTAGGAAGAAAGCTCTCAGGTTCCAGTTTCATGGGTGTGGGTATTGGGTGAGTTTCGCACTGGTAGAAAGATAACTGCCATTGAAAGCTGCCACTCTATGAGCCTTCACTGTGTTAAACTATTACAGGCAAGTTTGCAGGGAACTTTGTAGATAACATTCGGTTGGTACACAATTACATAAAAAAAACCCTGGCTTTGCCATTTTAATGTACCGAAAATCAACAAATTATAGAGATTTATGGAGATACAGCATATTATTCCTCTATTAAAAAAATACCATGGATAATCCAAGTGATTATAGGCTAGTGTGTGGCATGGTAGGGAGATTAATGGAAAAACTGAGGGACAGTATCAGTCTACACTTACAAAGGCAAGGATTGATCAGGCAATCAAGAACAACGGAGATTACATTGAGTGGTAGACACTGCCCAATCCATCATTTCTGTCCGCTCCACCATTAAAAGGGATCGATAGGAGGTGCTGCCTGAAAAAGGCAGCTAACATCAAAGGTCCACTCTAATCTGGCCAAGCTCTTAATTCACTCCTACTAATGGGAGGAAGGTATAGAAGCCTGAATACCAGGACCATCAGATTCGAGAATAGCCTCGTACCAGCAACCATCAGGCTCTTGAACATTGCGCAACACTAATTTCAGCATCTATGAAGTTCTATGTGCTGTGTCTTTGTTTACACTATAGGTTTTTTTACCCACTAGAATTCCATTTATTATTTATTGAATATTTTGACTGATATTCATCAGTGTGTTTTGCATTTACAGGGCTGCTAAACTGCTGCAAGAAAGGTTCCGTTGTTAGTACAAATGACATTTAAAAACTCTTAACTTAACTCTTGGTCAGTCCTTTGTTGGTTGAAGATTCTGTCTGATTAATTTCATCTAGATTTTCTAAGGTTCTTACAAAGTACATAGATGAGGGCAGTGTTAGTAATGTATAGAGATACAGCTTGGAAACAGGCCCTGTAGTGGCCATTTGGCCTGTTTTGCATGTCATTGAGGATGGCATGTGCCTTTAAATTTTAGACTGCCCGTTATATTTTGGGTGGGATTTATGACGTGTTTTTGGGCGTGTTTAGAGCTTAGCCTTCTTGCGCAGAAGTTTAGTTTTTAGATTAGTTTGGAGAGCCCATGGGCAAGGTTGACCATTCTACCATGCGAGCCGTGTAAGATCATGTGAGATCATGTGGGATCATGCGGATCTTGCCAGTGTTTTGGAGACACAAGGAGTTTTCTAATGTCTAAAGTAATAAGCTGGAGTTTGAAGAAGATTGTAGTAACGAGTCGGAAGAAACATGGATGTATCTTACTGTTTTCTAGCAACAATAAAGCATTTATTCATCAAAAGACTGTGTTTTGAAGTCATATCTGAGAAGAAGCTCTGAAGGTCTCTGTAAGTGAGCTTGCATGCGTTTACAAGATCCCCTTCAACCTTGCTCATCCAAATAGCGGCCAGGGTGCTAATTACCCGAAAGATATGAAAATCTGGCGCTACAGGCCCTTCGGCCCACCAAGTCCACGCCGACAAGCAACCCCCATACATTAACACCACGCACACGAGGCAGAGGGTGATGATAGAACACTGT
Source organism: Amblyraja radiata (assembly GCF_010909765.2). Taxonomy (NCBI): domain Eukaryota; kingdom Metazoa; phylum Chordata; class Chondrichthyes; order Rajiformes; family Rajidae; genus Amblyraja; species Amblyraja radiata. The sequence continues at coordinate 87,499,652 of NC_045960.1, forward strand.
TTTTGTGATTTGTTGAATTGAATTGAATACTTTGTCACATGTGTCAAGTCACAATGAAATTCTTTGTTTGCATACCCAAGGTATGCAAATAGTCCCCCATAAAGGGAGCTTACAAAGTTACAAATTCCCTCTGCCGCGCCATGTCCCCCTTTGTTCTACCCCCCCCCCCCCCCCCCCCCCCCCCCCAAGGCAGACCTCCAGGCCGGGTCCCCGTTGCTCTTCCCCCTCCCTCTCAGCGGGATGTGATATAATATGGTTAATACATTTACAAGGGTAAAACACACTAGCCGGTAATTATCTTCAGTTGCAAGTTCCATGCTCATCTCAGGTTATCAGCTGCCACTCTCATTGCTTTCCACAAATTCAGCTCCAGTGAATTCAGTGGAACCAAATGGGTGTTGTTGCTGGTGGAGATGAACCACAACACCACATCACATTTCCACAACACCAGAACAGCCAGTGGAACAGATTCCAAACTGACCTACTTTTTGACCAGGAAAGACATTATCAATGCCATCACTTGTACTCAGCCATTGTAAGCTACTGAACATGCTAAAGGTCTGAGGTACAAACTGTTCTGACAAGAGATCAATATTAATGGATCAGTGAAAAGGAGAAAGATTAAGATGCCTTAACTGGGGTCAGCAACGTGTCTGCACATCAATGTATTTATGCAACCAACTAACATGGTTAAACCTCCCAAGGTGCTTTGTCAAACAAAATGTAGGTGAAGAACCTCCATCACTTTGTCAAGAGCAAAGATAGACATTTTTGCCAGTGATCAAAATCGGTTTCTGACATTTCTTATATTGTTTCTGATAATGTTAAGAATAGAGTCAAGCTAATATTGTGCAGCCGGGCATCATTCATAGCAAATGTAAAGCTGGAAATGTGCAGGCAGCTGTCCTGAATAGTTGATCAGTTCAATGCCATTCATCCACTCAGTAGCACCCACTAAACTGTGCATCCTCCCTCTACCACTTAAAACATATACAACAATCATTTAAGATTTACAAACGCTTACAAAAAATAATTATTACTCCTCTTTGGGGGGGTCAAGAAACAAAAATCCTGTATATTAATCCATAACGCATGAAGGTAATTTCCCAGAGTCCTCAAATGCCAGGAATTCCACAAATACCTTGCACTCCGATCTCAATTATATTTGAGATTATATTATATTATCTCAATTATATTAACATTCTGACATAATTATTAAAGACTATTTCTCCTGCCCACCATCCTTTGCTTCCTCTATTCACTTTTCCCCAGCTTCATTTTATCACGTTTAGTTTATTGTCACGTGCACTGAGGTACAGTAAAAAGCTTTTTTGTTATGTGCTAACCAGTCAGCAGAAAGACTATGTGCAATTGCAATTGAGTCATCCACTGTGTACAGATACATCGTAAAGGTAATAACGTTTAGTTCATTCATTAAACCTTGCCAACCTATAGAAGGATAATTTCCTGTGGATGAAAGCAATGGAGCTTGAGGACCCGGGAACATTTGTTCTCAGTGCTCAACAGGCTCTATCAATTTGGATCAAAGATCATTAAAATACTGGACCTACTCAGCTGCTGAGGCCTGGAAGTGTCCTGCCATCACTAAATCCTACAGGGGCATCTGGGAGGCAATCACGTGGAGGTGAAGATATCACATGTACCATGTAGTTACTTATGTGAAGCCAAGAGAAATATTCATGCTCCTTTCAACTCCAAACAATATCAAAAGAGTTTTAAGTATTGTGAGCTATCTTGTGAGTATTGTGAAGTTGACCTTAGTAGTACCTTGAAGAAATCTGGTCAAAATGCTCAAGGTCAAGTTAGATAAGCCCTATATAGTCAACCATACATAGCTCAGTGTAGAATGACAGCATTTTGTCTAAATGAGGTGTCCAAGGAACCTGTCTAGAGCTGGCAATCTTCTGAGAACAAAATAATAATAAGATGGAGTACAGGAAGGTAATTGAGAACCTCAATGTCGTACAAAAACAATAACCTCTTCCTCAATGTCAGCAAGACAAAGGAGATTGTGATTGACATCAGGAGGTGAAGCAGTACACACACCTTTGTATATAATGATGGTGCTGAAGAGATGGTCGATAGCTTCAAGTTCTTCAAAATAAATATCACCAGCAATTTGTCCTAGAAAGCACATCAATGCCTCGACTTCCTTAGAAGGATTAGGAAATTTGGCATGTCCCTAACAACCCTCACCAACTTCAACAGATGCAAAGTGGAAACCATTTTATCAGAATGCATCACAGCATGGTTTAGGAACAGCCCCATCCAAGATCGCAACAAATTGCAGAGTTGTGGACGTAGCCCTGACCATCACCCAAACCAACCTCCCTTCCATAGACACAAAAACACGAAAAGTTAGCTGGATCAGCAAATAATTAAGAATGCAAATATAATATTGTCCTTTATTACTAGACGGCTAGAGTTACAAAATAGAGAAGAGTTGTTACAATTATAAAGGCTGTTGTTGCGACTGCACCAGGACTACTGTGTAGTTTTGAACTCTTTAAATAAGAATTTAAACTATCCAGATGAGATTTACTCAGCTAATTCCTGGAAATGAAGGATTTTTGTACCACCAGTGAGTGAGTGAGTTTGCGTGTTTTTTCTATTTGCGCAAAAATGGTATGTGATAGCGCTATGATTTCCCGCCATCTCACTCACCATTCTCCTGTGCTACGAGTGCTACGAGTGCACCAAGTATCGTTCCTATCGGTGGTAAATTGGAAAAGTTAGCGAGGTTTAAACATCTTAAAAACCGCGCGTGCGCAAATCGATTTCCTCTCCTGCCAGTCAGCGCCGCGCAGATTAGTCTCTTCTCCTGTCACTCTGCGGGACGGTCTGCCCCGTCCTGCACCATCGCGTCTTTACTGGAGCTGAGGATGGTCAATGGAGGTCTTCAACTTTTGGAGGGACCAGAAGTGGCGCGGCGATGTCGCCAAACGGAAAACAGTGAGTCTGATCCCGGTGCAGGAGAACGTCCAGCGCCCGCTGTGAGTCGCAAACACACCACCATCGCAAAGCCCCGCAGCACCAGCCCCTTCCCCTCTGGCCCCCCTCGCTGGTTCCTGCTCCCTCCCCCGTGATAGTCCCCTCTCCCCCATGGCTCTTCCCCGTCTTTTCTCCGAGCTCTCCATCCCCCCCCCGCTGGCGTGGCCGTAGCTGCTGGTGCTTCCAGGCCAATCCGAGGCCTGGCTCTGACGGCGCCGAATCAGAGATGTCGCCAAATGGAAAGCGGAGACTCTGATCCCGGCGGAGGAGAACGACCAGCGCCCGCTGTGAGTCCCCATCACACCGCCAGCTCCAGCCCCTTCCCCTCTGGTCCCCCTCGCTGGCTCCAGCCCCCCTCCCCCGTGATTGCCCCCTCTCCCCCATGGCTCTTCCCTGTCTTTTCTCCGAGCTCTCTCCCCCCTCCCCCCACAACCCCCCCATGCCCACACCCCTCCCCCTACAGTGATTGAAGAATGCCTTCTTATGTCATCTGAAAATGCTGGTTACTTATCCTGAAACTATCCCTCACACTCGTTCAAGATATTCTTACCAATTCTAGACATTTTATTTTTATCTGATGTTTTCAGTTTGGGAATTACGTATTTCATGCAGTGTTCAGTAAATGTCATCCTCAGCAGTGTTGAATTATGAATGTGTTCATGAATATAAAGATGCATCAGATGGAGTGATTGGCCAGATATTGTCAGTGCAATGATAGCTTGATGGATAATTGGTTTGGGTGCAAGTGAAACAGACTGTACCATGAATAGGTAGTGGCAGAGAGAACAAGATAAAATATTTTGCCATTCCCACTGTGCTTTGGCACCAAGACCCTACTGCTTCCCAGCAACTGCACAGGATGGTCTGCCCATTGAATATGCAGCAGTTGGGCCTGGCTTATGTTCAATAAAGAGGAATAATCAAGAGAGGTAATCAAGAGTCAAGAGTAAAAAGTGTACTTTGTGTTTTTGGAATTAATCGCGTTAAATGCAATTAATATGTTTTCTGGTACGTGAGAGTCTTAAATAAGGCTTAATAATTTGTTTCTAAAATTGTGAATAGTTTTTAAATGTTTGCTAATGGCAAAGACTTTATAAATTCTACTGAGGTTCTATTGAAGTAAGGGACTGGCTCCGTGTATGGGTGTGATGTGGCTAGATTTTGGAGCGTGGATGGGGGCAGGGATTGCCACTTACAGCTAGAAAGTAACTCAGACCCTTATCGACTGAGAGGGATTAGGCTTCAGAGCTGGAAAAAGGGCAGAGAAAATTCACGAGGATATGCCAGGACACGAGGGCCTGAGCTATAGGGAGAGTTGAGCAGGCTAGGTCGCTAATCCTTGGAACACAGGAGAATGAGGGGTGATCTTATAGAGGTGTACAAAAATCATGAGAGATAATAGACAATAGACAATAGGTGCAGGAGTAGGCCATTCGGCCCTTAAAGCCAGCACCACCATTCAATGTAACCATGGCTGATCATCCACAGTCAGTACCCCGTTCCTGCCTTCTCCCCATATCCCCTGACCCCGGGCAAGAGATTCTGTGCTTCTACCAGATCTGACCCTCTCAGAGGATGGTGGAGGCCGGTTCTCTGGATACTTTCAAGAGAAAGCTGGAGAGGGCTATCTTTAAGAGCCCTATCTAGCTCTCTCTTGAAAGTATCCAGAGAACCTGCCTCCACCAGACTCTGAGAGGATTAGATCTGGTAGACGCACAGAATCTCCTGCCTGGAGTGGAGGGAAATCAAGAGCCAGAGGACATAGGTTTAAGGTGCTGGGGGAAAGATATAATAGGAATCAGTAAAATACATTTTTCATACAAAGTTGGTAGGTATATGGAATGAGCTGCCAGAGGAGGTAGTCGAGGCAGGTACTATCCCAACATTTAAGAAACATTTAGGCAGGTACATGAATAGGGCAGGTTTGGAGGGATATGGGCCAAATGCAGGCAGAAGGGAGTAGTGTAGATGGGACATGTCGGCCAGTGTGGGTAAGTTGGGCCAAAGAGCTTGTTTCCACACTGTACCACTGTGGTCAATCTGGCACTGGACGATCCATTCCAGATTAGTAAGGGACCAACAGGAAGAGAAATCAATAGTGTTAAGACCAACTTGAAAGGAAACAGAGGGAGTGGAAGGCCATGAACAAGGGGTAATGACAACTTTAAGGAAAATATTAATACACATTTGCGGCAGCTTCATAATGTATTTGGACAAAGGACATCCTGAAAACATCAGCACATCAGGTCACCAGCAGTCAGAACCAACTCAGCAAACCTTGATTGACCGACTGACCAATGAATAATGGGAATGTCAAGTCTGGATGTGATGTGACTGTCGACTCAAACAACGAGATGCCAATTTGGAAAGTCAGTGCCAAAGGAACACACCATTGGCATCAACATCTATATTTTGGTTTTAAATTCAAACTTGCCCTTGCCTGGATTTGCTGTGCAATATGGATATGAATATGGACAGGGTCTTGGTGAGACCACCCCTGGAGTGTTGCGTACAGTTTTGATCTCCTAATCTGAGAAAAGACATTCTTGCCATAGAGGGAGTGCAGAGAAGGTTCACCAGACTGATTCCTGGGATGTCAGGACTTTCATATAAAGAAAGACTGGATAGACTCGGCTTGTACTCGCTAGAATTTAGAAGATTGAGGGGGGATCTTATAGAAACTTACAAATTCTTAGGGGGTTGGACAGGCTAGATACAGGAAGATTGTTCCCGATGTTGGGGAAGTCCAGAACAAGGGGTCACAGTTTAAGGATAAGGGGGAAATCTTTTAGGACCGAGATGAGAAAAACATTTTTCACACAGAGAGTGGTGAATCTCTGGAATTCTCTGCCACAGAAGGTAGTTGAGGCCAGTTCATTGGCTATATTTAAGAGGGAGTTAGATGTGGCCCTTGTGGCTAAAGGGATCAGGGGGTATGGAGAGAAGGCAGGTACAGGATACTGAGTTGGATGATCAGCCATGATCATATTGAATGGCGGTGCAGGCTCGAAGGGCCGAATGGCCTACTCCTGCACCTATGTTCTATGTTTCTATGAATAGCATTGAGTGTTACTATCTTCACTGGAAGTTCTGTGAACCTGATAAACTTGAAATGACTAGTGGAGGAAATATGCATTTTTTTTAACTCAAAGATATTAGCTGAGAGAGAATAACAATCAATTTTAAGAATATTGTGGATGAAATCAAGTAAGTACAAGGAGTTTCGTGCACAGTCTGTAAGTTAAATCAGAAAGCACCAAGTCTCGGATTGATTCAAAAGTGCTGTGGGAGTGTTGCAGAAATGTGCCGTTGAAGTGAAATTGAATTTTTTTTTAAACAATGTAATGCCCGTGGCGAAAAAGGAAATAGAAATCTGGGAGAACTTTATTGAAGCAAGTTAAAAGAGTTATTAATAATCCAAAGAGACTGGAGAGATAAACAAAACTAAAGATGCCCAACGCAGTACCAGAAGGATATTTTATTAGCAAAGTAGTGAAGATTAAAGTTCTACAAAATAAAAGTTGCTTGAAGATTAAAAAGTGGATTTACAAACACTTTTTGCTACATTTGTTCATAGAAGAAATATGACTAATATCCATTTTCTCTCTGACATATAACATCCACAAAAGACTTGAAAGGAAGCTGATAAATCAGGAGGGAAGTAGTAAATGATGAATTGTCTTGTTGAATTTAGCAAAGGGATTCTGCAAAAAGGGGCACAGTGACACAGCAGTAGAGTTGCTGCCTCAGTGGCAAAGACCCAGGTTTGATCATGATGACAGGTGTCGTCTGTATGGAGTTGGTACATTCTCCCTGTGATTGCGCAGGTTTTCTCTGGGTGCTCTGGTTTCCTCCAACGTTCCAAAGACGTGCAGATTTGTAGGTTAATTGGCTTCTATAATTTCTTTAATTTGTCCCTAATATGTAGAATGTGAACGTGGGAAAACCTAGACCTATTATATATAATGATAGGAACACAAAAATGCTGGAGAAACTCAGCGGGTGCAGCAGCATCTATGGAGCGAAGGAAATAGGCAACGTTTCGGGCCGAAACCCTTCTTCAAACCTCTTCGCTCCATAGATGCTGCTGCACCCGCTGAGTTTCTCCAGCATTTTTATGTACCTTCGATTTTCCAGCATCTGATGTTCCTTCTTAATCTCTTAAACACTGTATATAATGATAGTTGGTCGGCACAGTCTCAGTGGACCAACGGCCCTCTTTCCATGCTGTATCTCAAAACCTGCCCCCATCTTTTCACCTTTGCCAGAGTTGCCGTTGTCGGTACTGGATGGAGGTATTTTTTGGATGCTTGAAATAAATAGCAGAAAATAAATTGACAGTGCAAATGGCTTGACAACTTTATAATGGTGAGTGGACAAACAGTAACAACAAAGGTATTGCAAATTGTACTGCTCAGAAAGAGGACTTGTCTTGATACTAAGGCAGTCATTGGAAACACATCGTAAGAAAGCAGCTCCTTGATCCAAGTTTGGATGAAAGCTGTGAATGAGGTCTGGAGACAAATAGTCCTGGTGAAACACGAACTGGACCACAATGAGCAGGTTGTTGGAGTGTAATTGGCAGCTCTGCCGAAGCTACCTTCCATCAGGTTTGTAGGTTAATTGGTCTTTGTAGATTGCACCAAATGTGTAGCGAATGGATGCAAAAGTGAGATAATAATGAACGAGGATGCACGGGTAATTGATGATTGGTATGTTCTTGGTGGGTCAAAGGGCCTGTTTCCATGCTACATCTATTGATCAATCAAGGAATGTTCCTGATTGGGAGTAAACTGTATTTGGCAGTAATTATGTAGATTTGATTCATCTTGTTTATTGTAAACAAGACAGTTTTCCCATCATGCTGGTTAGATGCTGATTGGAGGGGAGCAGCTTAGCTGGCAGTGTTTCTCGTTCTGAAGCACAGGTCCTCACTACTCCAGTGCGCTCAGCAGTAATTTAACATTATATGGAATAAATCAACTTGGCTCAGGAGAGGCTTCTGTGATGGTGGGGATTTAGGCAGAACAAGATGAATCAACCCCTTGACACTTCTGGCTAAATTGGGTTGTGAATGCTTCAGTGTGATCTTTAGCACTCACAACAGATGGGACTCAATCCCACTGAAATTATAGACAGTCACAACCTTCTTCCCAGGATGGAAATGTCAAGGACTCTAGTCTAAGCCTAGCTTTAAAATGAGAGGGGCAAGGTTTAAGTAAATGTGCAGGCCAAGTTTGTTTACACTCACTCCGAGTTCATTCTGTTCCCTTGGACTATGATTCCATGGAATATATTCCTGTCCATGGAATATGATTCCGTCAGTATGATCATGTGAAGCTGATTTCAGTCTGAAGAAGGGTTCTGACCCCAAACATCACCTGTCCATGGTCTCCAGAGATGCTGCCTGACATGCCGAGTTAGTCTTTTTTTAGGATATTGCTTGACTAGTGTACGAGCCATTTATTTTCATTTGTATGCTCATCCCCAAGTGCTTTTGAGGAAGTCTTTGCAAGAATAATTGGATTGGGGGCAAACTTGCTGCATCCTTTGTGAATTGGTTACTTACTTACTTACTGCGCATTATACCTCCGAGCATGTAGGGCAGCAATGAAGGTCCTCCACTCCTTGTTGATTCTTTCAGTTGCTGTTTCCGTAACATATTTGTTTTACGAGACAGGGTTGTTCGCCCTGTGCTCAACCGCCAACCTGGAGGACCAGTGGATCGCTCTAGGTCTCGCCTCTACCCTTCGACCTGTCCAGCGTGGGAGATCCTAACAGGAGATGAATCTCCCGCTGGCATATCTCTAGGGGTCATTGAGACACACAAGCTCCCCGACCACGACAAGGTTGCAATCCAATGGGGTGAGATTAGTTACTCCACACTAACCAATTGTAGTGCTTTATTAGTAGAAGCTCCGCCCACCATGCGGTTTATATTATCAGAACTCAGCTCATGCTGTCAGTCGAATAGTTGCTACAACAACATGCTGAAGTGTACTGTAAGTGATCTTAAATAAAAAATGTTGTACCATGCTGTGCGAATGACTGGGTCATTTACATGGTATCAAGAAGTGGTTGCCAACCCACTCCACGTTTAAGTATATAGTTTTAATTTTTTGTCTACCTAGTTTGTTTTGTGTACTTGCTATCGCTTCCATGGCCAGCTCGCTTCGCCGCCCAGATCCTCTGTTCTTTGACTCAGACATCGCTGAACGTTGGGGCATCTTTGAGCGCGACTACAACCATTACATTTGTGCTGCTCGTCACAATGCTGCACCTGACGTGCGTGCCTCTATCCTACTTAATGTTGCTGGCCCTAAAGCAATGAAACTCACACAGCGTTTTAACTACGCTCCTGCTATTATGGATCACAATAACCAGGTTGTGGTGCCTGCTGAAACTATCAATGACCCTGCAGTTCTGCTCACTAAGTTCAGACATCTATACGACTTTCGAGCCAATTCCATAATTGAACGTACTAAGTTTTTTGCTCTTTTCCAACAGCAAGGTGAACCCATCGAGAACTTCCTTAGTGATTTAATACACATGGCTGCACGCTGCCGGTTCGGAGGTTTATGTGAAGATCTCTTCTGTGACAAACTTGTAGGAGGTTTTCCAGTGCACAATGGAACAATTGTTTGCGGGGTATCCGTGCGCCATCATTGTCGATGACATTCTCGTTGCCGGACACGACATGGCTGAATATGATGCCAATCTAAAAAAAGTACTAGATCATGCCAAAGACATCCACCTCAAGCTCAACCCTCTAAAATGCAGATTTCTTGTCACAGAAGTCAACTATGTCGGCCACGTTTTCACTAGTGATGGTCTTAGACCAGACCCATCCAAGACCAATGCCATCAATGAGATGCCAGTCCCCACTGATGTTACAGAGTTTACAGAGATTCCTGGGAATGGTCAACTACATCATTCCCAACCTCAGCGACATATCTGCCCCCCAGTGGGAACTGACTCACAAGGACACTGCCTGGTCCTGGTACCCACAGCACCAAAGAGCATTCGAAATCCTTAAGTTGCAACTGGCCAGTGCTCCCACCCTCGCCTACTTTGCTTTAAAGTTCTCAGTGACACTCACATGTGATGCAACCCACTATGGGCTTGGCACTGCTTGCCTACAGACCTCCACCGATGGCGACTGCAGACCTGTTGCTTATGCCTCCCGCACCCTGACTGAAACTGAACAACGTTATGCCCAGATCGAAAAGGAACGTGATGCACAGAAACGATCTTTTGACAAGTCCAGCAAACCACTCTCTCTAGTGGTCAAGTTATTTGCCTTCAGACCGACAAGGGCTATGGCCTCTTGGGTCACATTCACAGTCCTGCCAAAGTACCGTGCTCTTACCTGGTGAGCGCCGAAGGAAGCCTTTACAGACGCAACCGTCAACATCTCCTTCCTGTGAAGGAACCACGCCCTGCAGTTCCGTATCCAGAGGTCACACGTTTGATGTACCCTCCCACTGTCGGGCTGACTCCTCCCTCACGTCCAGCCGCTGCAGAGCCACCACTGACTGTGCCCCCTGCGGCCTCACCACAACATTCGGCTTTGCCGCCTCCACCCTGCGGGTCTCTGGCACCGTCCCCGGTTTCTTCCCCAGTCGCTTTCCCGGTGAAGGGAGGAGACGCGGATTTATACTACACGCACCCAGGACGGGTCTATAGGCCACCCCTTAGATAGGGAGATTTTTTGTAACTATCTATATGTCCCTGTAAGCGTTATTAGCGTTTCGGGTACTGTATTATTTAGCCATCACGTATTAAGGAAAGATGTAGATTGGTTACTCCACGCTAACCAATTGTAGTGTTTTATTAGTCGAAGCTCTGCCCACCATGCAGTTTATATTATTAGAACTCAGTTCATGCTCTCAGTCGAATAGTTGCTACGCTTGCTATAACAACATGCTGAAATATACTGTAAGTGATCTTTAATAAACAATGTTGTACCATGTTGTGCGAATGACATTTACATCCTCAATCTATTTCAAGGTTTGTGCCTTGAAATGGACTCTAGTTTTATTCTTTCTCTGCTTCAAAAAAAGCAATAATGGGACAACTGGGAGGTTGGCTCAGCCATTTTGGAGAGCAGTTATGAGGCACCCACATTGGTGGGTCTGGAGTGATTGTTACTCAATGAAGCTGAACCTGAGGAATAATTGACCAGACTCGCCATGAGATGGAGTGATCTGAACAGTAGAAATAATGGGTAGTCTTCTTTAAAATAGTTAAGCTGGTCCTTATTTGTTACACCTAATGTTTTGGAAGACTATGTAACAATCTTGGGGAAAGAGTAGAAATCTTCATGCACAGAAGGCGAAAGGGTCAGTGCCCAGCTGGTTGGTCTGTCACTATCTGGTCCAAAGTGCCAAACATTACCTAAAATGTTGTATATCTGTTTTACATGCCTTTCTTTCTATAAAAAGTGTATGATAAAAGTCATAATTTGCATGTCTCATATCAGGCACACAACGTTTATTTATTCAACTGCATGAAATACCCACAGGCAAATTAAGTTCCCTCTAGTACCAATGTAAATACTAGACCATGAAGATTTAAAACAAATTCCAGATAATTAATGTGTTAAATCTTCAAATAATATGAACAAATTACCCAACCAAAATGTGGCCTAGCATTGCGATTGACATCGAAACAATCAGTGGCATCACTAATTTCCTACCTGGTGCAGCCAAGCTATTCTCCCCAACCAACTCATCATCATTTTTGATATCTGTGCATTAGACATGCAACATTTCTTGAAGCCATTAACCATCTGTGCCGTGAACAGAACTGAATGTTTGCATACTCCTCATACTTTCTCTGTGGCTTAACGTAACTTTGGATCCAATGATCCGCTCAGTCTGAAGAAGTGCTCCGACCCAAAACGATTGATAAGCATGAACCGTGATCAGTTCACCCATATCTGATTTAATTCAATGGCAGGGAGTTGCCATTCAAGAAAGTGATTGCACCGGAGAGGGTGCACAGGGAATATCAAATTATTTTGCCAGGATTAGATATTTATATCTACGTGGATTGATTGCATAGATTAACATGCTTTATTTGGTACAGTGGAGATTGAGGAGAGACTGGTTAAAGGGCTTGTCCCACTTAGGCGATTTTTCAATGGACTGCCAGCGACTGTCAACTTCCCAGCAGTCGCCTGAAAAACCGGGAACTGGAACGGCGCCTGTCAGAGTGGAACACACACACACACACACAAACACATCGTAAAGGCGGGGGCCAGGGAAAGTGGGGGAGCGCTGTCTAAAATTCACAAGATGCAAAGCCAAGGCGATACAGACACACACCGCGATGAACAGGAAGGTTAAGGACAGTGTACGGTAAGTCCTTTAAAAGAGGGGGGGGGGGAGGGGGGGAGAAGATGCCAGATATTTAAGATGCCAGACAACTTTTAATAAGCCAGAGATACACAGCTGCGATGTTTGGTGGGCATTTAACATTACCAGTCGGTTATCCTTGGTTCTGAAAACGCGCGCTTACGTTTTTTTCCCCAATGAGCCAATGAAAATGCCCAGTCAGCAAAGGCGATTAACAAAAACTACCTACAACTACCTCGACTACCCATAACTACATAGCGACCCCACTACAACTGCACCTACGACTACAAGATTATCGATTTTCTCCATGGCGACCAATTTTTGGTCGCATAAAATTTTTCAACATGTTGAAAAATTTGCGGCAACCATTCTGAGGCCGCGACTAGTTCCCAGAATACGGGAAATCCTCGCGACCATGAAGGAGACTCACCAGAGACCACCAGCGAATATGTGGCAATCATGTGGCGAGCGCAAATTCTCCTGCACTCGTCTAAAAAGTTGCCTAAATGGGACAGGCCCTTAAAACTCAAAGACACAAAGCGCTTGAGTAATTGTCTTTGTGGGAGGGCCATGAACTGATGGCATAGATAAAACTAAAACAATTTAAGTGTGAAAGAGGAATTGAGGAAAATAATAAATTTTGCATGGGTGCAGGGAACTTACTGCCGCACACTAGAACAGCAGATGCAGAAACCATCATCATATTCAATTATTACCCAGCTGGTTATGATTTCCAGGATAATGAAGCGTTGAAATGTGGGATTAGGCTATGGTGCATTTCCGTGTGTGGACAGGACGTCGAAGGACGAGAGTCCGAAGCCAAGATGTTGAAGCCAAGATGCCGAACGGACACGACGCCGAAAGGACGCGACGCTGAAAGGACACGATGCCGAACGGACACAACGCCAAACGGACACAACGCTGAATGGACATGACATCGAAAAGCTCTGAACGGACATGACGTCAAAAAGCCATGACGCCGAACAGACATGACGTCTCCAGGGACGGGATTGGTCTGACATCTTGTCAGTCATTGACAAAGATCAGCGATTGGTCCAGACCCCCGCATCCATCACATCACTGGCTGGGGGGAGATGGGAGGGTTTGGGGGAGCTTGAGCTTGCGTTTGTAAAATGGTGTTAGTGCCTCCAAGCTGCTGCGATTGCCACTGAGGCAGTGATGTGCTGGACGCGGGGGCCTGGACCAATCACTGACCTTTCTCGATGACTGACAAGGTGTCGGACCAATCCCATTCCCGGAGACGTACAAGGTACAACAATTTAACTATTTTAAAATGTAACAAGGTACAACAATTCTTGCAGCAACTATAGATTTTTTAAAAAGTGTTTCATACCTATTGATCATTTTGGCTTCATGTCCGTTCGGCGTCATAAATTTTCAACTTCATGTCCTTCAACGTCATTTCCTATCGGTGTTGTGTCCTTTCGGCATCATGTCAATTCAGCTTTGTGTCCTTTCGACATCGTGCCTGTTCGGCTTCGTCTTCGTCTCCTTTCGGCATCGTGTCCGTTCGGCATCTCGGCTTTTCCACGTGATATCCGTTCGGCATCTTGACTTCGACTTCTTGGCTTCTTGTCCTTCGGCGTCCCATCCGGGTACCTTGCATTTCAGTAGCCAGCACAGGCACAATGGGGAAAAAAGTTTCTGAGCATGTACAACTGTCTCCAACTTCAACAGTTTTGATGATAGACACAAAATGCTGGAGTAAGTCTGCAGGACAGGCAGCATCTCAGGAGAAAACAAGTGGGTGATGTTTTGGGTTGAGACCATGTTTCAGACTGACATTCTTCAGCCGCATTGAACCCACCTGAGATAAAGTAGTTAATTTGGTCAATGGCTCATCAGAAGTCTCATCACCGAGTCAGGAGGCAGTAATTTTAGGCTCAATCAAAGGCTGAGCGTAAAATCCATTTACTAGCCCAGGGCTGTTTTGTGGAGTGTCCATCTGCCTCCTCAGGTTAACATTAAAAGTCTCTGGTATTCCATGGGTTATAATATGGATTCATATGTCTCCATATGTTATTTGGAGACTAATTCCCCAAATAAAAACAATGACATATTATGAGGATTTATCGCTCTACACAAATTGATTGTTGTATGTCCTACATTACCACAGTAATTAACCGGTTGTAAAAAAAACTCTGAACCATCCTGAGATGTAAAACAGTACATATTGATCCACAAATGTTTTTTTTAATGTTATCTTCCTACAAACTGGCTGCAAGTAAAAATCGACAGGATATAGTGGAACATCTCCAAATATTCCTCCATATCACATGAAACCTGAACCTAGACAAATGCCATTGTTCCCTTACTCCTTCTGTGGCAAACACTTGATTTCCCTACTTAATGGCAGAGTGTGAACAGTTTCACCACACAAACAAGAGCTCCTCGTTCTCAATTGGCAGCCAGGAATGAGGAGGAAATGATCATGTTGTCAGTGTCACACAGAACCTCAGAATGAAATGGAAAATGATCAAAAGTGTAACAATAAATACCTTCCGTCTGACAATGTCACAACTAAAGATGTGAAGTGAATTTTCATAGATTCCAGTTATGATAAGAATATAAGGCCGACACAAGATGCTGGAGTAACTCAGCAGGACAGGCAGCATCTCTGTTGGAGTAACTCAGCGGGACAGACAGCATCTCTGTAACTCAATGGGACAGGCAGAGTTCTTTCCAACACATGATAAGAATAGATTTGCCAGACAGATAAAAAAGGCAATTAATACTTCTAGAATAACCTGTTACAGCATATAATAAAACATCCCATAGTCCCTCAATGTGCACCTAATTTAACTGATCAGCTTCTATTTATAATCATACACCATGGAAACTGGCCCCGTGGCCCAACTTACCCAAGCCCCATCAACACTAGTCCCACCTGCCTGCATTTGGTCGTCTAAGCCTTTCCTATCCATGTATCCGAGCAAATGTCTTTTAAATACATTTATATAAAGCTTCAGAAAAGTTTGATTCTAAAGCAATGAACATGGTGTAAATATCACCCCAAGCCATTCATGGTGGATAGTTCCATTGATCTTATTGAATCCAAGGGGAGGAGTGAGGAGATGAATGAAACCAATGGCTGTTACTCCAACACTGGCTTCATAACAGCGACCAAGGCCAGACCTCTCCCCCTACGTTCACTTGCCATGGTGTAAAATTGTGAATAACTTCACCAGAAATGTTCCATCTGGGGGGAATTACGGGGACACATAGAAAATACAGGGGAGGGATCCATCAATCACAGCTGTGAGGAAACCACATTTACTGAGGAACTACAAAATCGTGGCTGTTCTGAGGATGGAAAGCCTCCACTTGGGAGAAGATGCGACAGAGGCAGAGGAATTGAGAGCAGGCGATACCATCTTTGCAAGAGGCAGGGTGGGAGGATGTGTAGTCCAGGTAATTGTGGAGTTGGTAGGTTTGGAGCAGATGCAAGTCGCCATTCTGCCCTCTGCGATGGAGACAGAGAGATCAAGAACAGGCACGGAAGTGTCGGAGAGTCCAAGTGAATTTGAGGGCAGGGCAGATGTTAGTGGTAAAGTTAATGAAATCAACAGGTCCTCCACTACATTTACCAGAATGATGCCTGGATTGGGATGTATTAGCGATAGATAGAGGCTGAGCAGACTTGGATTGTTTTCTCTGTAACACCAGAGGTTGAGGGGGAAACCTGATAAAAGTAATTATGAGAAGCATAGAAAGGGTAGACTATCAGAATGTTTCTCACAGGATGGAAAAATAAATCTAATACTAGAGGGCACAGCTTGAAGGTGAGAGAGGCAGAGTTTAAAGGAGATGTGTGGGGCAAGTTGTTTTTACACAGAGGGTGGAGGTTATCTGGAACCTGCTGCTGTAGTGGTTCAAACAGATACATTAGTGGAATTTAAAAGGACTTTATGACAGGCAAATGGATATGCAGGAAAAAGGAGGGATATTTGCATAGTGTCCTTGTTCAGCACAGACTTATAGGCCAAAGAGCCTGTTCTTGTGCTGCACTGTCCTATGTTAATAAAAGAGGATAACTCGGGAGGAGGTAAGACCACTTAAGGATAAAGGAGAGAGTTTATGCTTGGAGTCAAAGAGTGTGAGCAAGGTACTAAACGACTACTTTTCTGTGTTATATTTCAGCAAGATGCATGTCATCCATTTTTCTTTCAGACTGAAGAAGGGTCTCGACCCGAAACATCACCCATTGCTTCTCTCCAGAGATGCTGCCGGTCCCGCTGAGTTACTCCTGCATTTTGTGTCCATCTTCAAATGACATCACGTGCTCCAGACAGCTGTGCGGACGCATGAAGTCGCGAGCGACCTTCGCGGGACCGTCTCGGCTCAACGCAACCACGAGGTTGTGTAATTAGTAAAGGACGCGCATAAGGACACGTAAGTGGAACAGGGGCTTAACACGGCAACATGAAGGATTTTCAAATGAAGCTGATGCTGGAAAGGGCGGAGGTTTTTGTGGTTGAACAGAAAGAAAATGTGTTTAGGTCATGACTAATTGAAGGGGGAAAAAATTATCTCTGAGATTGCAACGTGGAACTAGCTTTCTGAGCAAAAACCTCAGGATTTGGGCATTTTTGTTCTGATTATCCTGGAGTGCCACCTTTAGAATCTAATAATCACATTTCAGGAATGGATTATCAAAAGAGAAATTGTTTATTTTATTTTTCTATTTTGATTACATAGTATCATTTCAAACAATGCCTTTTACAATCATATTTCGGCTCTGTACCTATGCTGTAATAATTCAACACTTAAATGGCCTTGCCCACAATATGCCCTGTTCGTATTTCCATACACAAACTATTGGTCAAATATAGTAGCAACTTTACCTCTAAGTCATACACCATCGTGTTCCATCTTCACGCTGATTCAAAATTCTAAAGTGATCTACTGAATACCACTGTGAATATAGAACATAGAAAAGCACAGCACAGGCTCTTTGCCCCACAATGTCTGTGCCGAACATAATGTCATGGTAAATTAATCTCTTCTCCCTACACGTAAACCATATCCCTCGATATACATCTTAAGCCCTTTAAATGTCACTATTGCATCCGTCTCAATCACCACCCCTGGAGCACATCCCGGAAACCTACCACTAAAAAAAAACTTGCCCTGCTATCTCCTTTAAACTTGCTCCTCTCATCTTGAAGCTATTCCCTCTAGTCTTTGAAATTTCACTTGATGATCTGCAGAAATTCAAGGCAATATTTCATAAGGATTGTTATGGACAAGCAGCAAGTCATGGCCTGGTTTGTAAACTCCAGTCCTATGAATGTGCAATGGATTTCTTCCTCCAAGAATGCACCAATTGATATCACTTGCAACACATTTGATCATTTCACCAGTCTCTGTCAAAATTAAACTAGTTGCACTTTTACTTGTTACTTGTTAACATTCTTTGTGAAACTTAAATAGTTCCTTCAGATGTGGAGGAAAGAACTGGTTTAAATCAAAGATAGACACAAAATGCTGGAGTAACTCAGTGAGACAGGCAGCATTTCTGGAGAGAGGGAATGGGAATTACAAGAAGCGTGTCGACCCGGAACGTCACCCATTTCTTCTCTCCGTGGATGCGGCCAGTCACGCTGTGTTATTCCAGCATTTGTGTCTACCTAGTTCCTTCAGATGTCTTGCTGAGAAAGAGTTCATAAAATAGTATTTTCAAATCTATGCACAGTTCAGATGGGCTCGGCTGCATTTGAACTTGGCGAGGGCCAATTCAATCAATAAATTGTGCCTGTCTCTCTCCAATGTTCTGACTAATAAGTCTAAAATATTAACAATCAGGCAAAACTAACAACTGTGCATTCATTTCTTTCACTCCCATTAAAAACAATTTTGTTTAACAAAAATAAGCTGTTTTGTCACAATGAGAATTGTTCATCCTTTCATATTAAAGTCGATTTGAATTTTGAAGATGGTCTCTCTATCCATGAATTACTAATCAAAATCCTTTCTCAACTTATGCATGATGATGCAGCCAGTACATGCTGGTTGAAAAAAATGCTGAGATATGCAATTACTTCCAAGACCAGAATGAAGAGAGGAGCAACATGCAAGGAAATACAGTTAACCTTTTATCTAATTGCCCTTTAAGAAATTACACTTCATGCTAGAACGTTAAGTTAAATATAAATTGCAATAAACAAATGTCTGAATAATACATCAATAATCAGAATTATTAGCTCTTACCATCTTGCGCTGGGCTGGCCATATTTATTACTGTGACATGCTTGTAATTGGAAGCAACAGGATTTGATTCTCTTGCTGCAAAGGTCATTTTTATTTCTAAGTGTGCATTGCTAACTGAAGCCACTATGTGGAAAATACTACTTACACAGTAAACCTGAGACTTTATTACTAGAAGCTTCCTTCACTTCAAAGGAAACCGTGTTCAACACTAACCTTTAATGTATGGAATAGCTGAATCAAGGAAGCTGATAATAGTAGAAACAAGAAACTGCTGGTGTTGGTTTAAAAAAAAAGAAAAAGTACTGGAGTAACTCAGCAGCTCTGGAGAACATAGATATGTGACATTTTGGGTTGGGATTCTTTGGGACTATACCCATCAACACCTAATGTCAACCAGAGTTGTTGCTGAAGTTACTCCAACACTTGTGTCGATTTTTGTCACACTTCAATAATTACTTGAAACTGAGGAACACTCAGAGCTACGTGTACTCCGTAGCATTGACCACACCGAAGTAGAGATGGTAAAAATCTTCAAATTCATAGGAGTCAATATCACCAACAACTTCTCCTGGGCCACCCATATTAAAGCAACGACCAAGAGGGCACACCAACACCTACACTTCCTTAAAAGGCTTACGACGTTTGGCATGTTCCCAACAACTCTCATCAACTTCTACAGATACGCTATAGGGACGACAGATGGCACAATGGGCTAAGTGTTCGGCTGGCAACCGGAAGGTAGCCGGTTCGAATCCTGCTTGGAGTGCATACTGTCGTTGTGTCCTTGGGCAAGACACTTCACCCACCTTTGCTTGTGTGTGAATGTGTGTGAATGTGTGTGAGTGATTGGTGGTGGTCGGAGGGGCCGTAGGCGCAGAATGGCAGCCACGCTTCCATCAGTCTGCCCCAGGGCAGCTGTGGCTACAGAAGTAGCTTACCACCACCGAGTGTGACTGAGGAGTGAATGAATAATGCGATGTAAAGCGCCTTGAGTATTAGAAAGGCGCTATATAAATCCCATCCATTATTATTATAGAAAGCATTTCATCTGGATACATCACAGCTTGGTTTCGGAACAGCTCCATCCATGAGTCAGAACTTGTAGCCAATTGTGGACACAGCCCAGACCAGCACACAAACCAACCTCCCTTCCATTGACTCAATTTATGCATCATGCAACCTCGGCAAGGCCAGCAGCATAATCATGGACGAGTCGCACCCTGGCCACTCCCTCTTCTCCCCTCTCCCATCGGGCAAAAGGTATAGAAGTGTGAAAAAGCACATCTCCAGATTCAGGGACAGTTTCTTCCCAGCTGTTATCAGGTAACTGAATCATCCTTCCACACCCAGAGAGCTGTCCTGAACTACTATCTACCTTATTGGTGATCCTCAGGCTATCTTTGATCGTACTTTACATTGCGCGAAACATTATTCCCTTATCATGCATCTACACACTATAAATGGCTTGATTGCAATCATGTATTGTCTTTCCGTTGACTGTAGCACACAACAAAAACTTTTCACTGTACCTCCTTACATGACAATAAACTGAACTGAAACTGAGTATTAAGCAATTAACCTTCGACACAGAGTTGAAGTGATTCTATTTTCTATTTTACATTTTCTTCGCAATAGAATTAGAAAGGAAGGTCAGGAATTGGAGTGAAAAACAAAATATGTGATCAGAAAAATTAGGAATGAAATTCAGAGTCAACAGATCTAATTTCCAGATTGGCAGAAAGTCAAATATGCAACTCAACTATTGCACACATGTAACCAGGAATTTTCATATATGAATCTCTTAATATTGGACATGCACTGGCAGTTTATAATACTGGCAGTGTTGGTTAAAGGAGAATGTTACCAGCCCTGATTAGAACAAAATTAAAATGACTCCATAATGATTTGTGTCTAACTAATAATTGTGTCTAACTAACTGCAGCTGAAGCCCAATATATTTTCTTAATTTGAATATATTGGATGGCGTTTTCTGAAACAGCTTTGAAAAATACATTAAAGAATAAAAGAAAATATACAGAAATAAACTGTGTTTGTGAACACTGAACAATGCCATATGCAATCATTCTGTTCTTTTACATTTGCTAACTCAAAACTCTAGGATTACATTGAAAACCAAATTAATACTGCAAGAATACATTAAAATGTAGAGAGATTTATCAATTCTTAGTTAGCAGACCTTCAGTCTCGACCCAAAACGTCACCTATTCCTTTCTCCAGAGATGCCGTCTGACCCGCTGAGTTACTCCAGCTTTGTGTCTATCTTCGGTTTAAACTTGTATCTGCAGTTCCTTCGGACACATGTGCAATGGATAATTGGTGAGTTATTACACAATTTTTGCCATTGTACAACACCAACATCGTCCTCCCAAGTCATTGTTCCGCTCAGGATTTACCAATCCTAAGTAAATCAACCATCTCAGAAAAGCCATGACTGCACTAAGTTCTCTATCTAATAAAATCTGTTTTGTCTAAGTGGGTTCTCTTACAAATGCAGAAATGAGGTTATAAAAAGCTTGAACTTTTTGATTGCAGTCATGATTAAAAATGCATAGATCCCTCAGACTACTCTTTGGCAAACTTTATTTAAATAACGTTTATCAGAACACAAAAGTTAGAGGAGGAGAATTGACAGGAAACATGTTAATTTTGGTTTACATCAAGGTGTGTAAGCAGGAAGGCAAATGCAAGTGCAGGAACAAGGTGCACTTTTTTATTGACAATCCATTTACACCTGTTGATTTTTAGCTTTACCGATCTACATGGAGTTAAATATAAGGAAAGACGTTAGCACTTGAGGTTTTAAAAAATCTATCCACGATAAAATCATGAATATATGTGTAGACTCATGAATATATGTGTAGACTCATAGAGTGATCCATGTACCTGTCTAACTGTTTCTTAAACATTGGGATAGTCCTAGCCTCAACTATCTCTGCTGGCAGCTTGTTCCATACATCCATCACCCTCTGTGTGGAAAAGTTACCCCTCGGATTCCTATTAAATCCTTTCCCATTCACCTTGAACCTATGTTCTCTGGTCCTCGATCGCCTGCTCTGGGCAAGTGATTCTGTGCATCTACCTGATCTATTCCTCTCATGATCTTATACACCTCTATAGGATCACCCCTCATCCTCATGTGCTCCATGGAATAGAGACCCAGCCTACTCAACCTCTCCCGAAAGCTCAGACCCTCTAGTCCTGGGAAAATCCTCGTAAAACTTCTCTGAACCCTTTCAAGCTTGACAATATCTTTCCTATAACATGATGCCCAGAACTGAACACAATACTCTAAATGTGGTCTCACCGATGTCTTATACAACTGCAACATGACCTCCCAACTTCTATACTCAATACTCAATACTCAAAAAGGCTTTTGGCACATTGGCCTTCACCCGTCAGGGTGAAGGCCAATGTGCCAAAAGCCTTTTTGACCACCTTATCTACCTGCGACTCGATCTTCAAGGAATCATGCACCTGTACTCCTAGATCTCTCTGCTCTACTACACTCCCAATAAGCCTACCGTCCCCTGTGTAGGTCCTGCCCTTGTTAGACATCCCAAAATGCAACATCTCACATTTCTCTGTATTAAATTCCATCAACCATCCCTCAGCCCACCTGGCACATCAATCCAGATCCTGCTGCAATCTTTCACAACCATCTTCACTATCTGCAAAACCACCCACTTTTGTATAATCAACAAACTTACTAATCTTGCCCTGTATGCTCTCATGTCATGTTAAAGACAAATCAAAGCTTTCCCGGATCATCAATCAAGCAAGCAAAATAACTGGTAAAATTCAAAATCAATTATCAGTACTCCACACCCAGGCAGTTACAAGGAAAGCCAACCTCATTACACAGGATCCCACCCACCCCCTGCACAAGTCCTTCCAACTTCTGCCATCAGGCCGCCGATATAAAGTCCCCCTATCCAAGAAAAACATCCACAAAAACTCATTCATACCCATTGCCATAAACAGCTTAAATAAAAAATGAACAAGGGACAAATTAACCCTGACGTACTGTCACTTTACACGTATCCACAACTTTTATCTTGTCTATTTTTACAGTTTTTAATCTTTATACTTGCTTTTAAGATCTATACACACTGTGTGTGCTCACAAAAATCTGTGTTGTATGACTGCTTATCAGTACATTGTCCTGTCTGTATGTTGAGCCACGTCAAAGAAGATTTTCTGTTACGACAGACAATAAAGTTTTCTGAATCTGAATCTGAATCTGAAATCATTGATGTCGATGACAAACAGTAACGGGCCCAGCACTGAACCCTGAGGCACCCCACTAGTCACAGGCCTTCAGTCCGAGAAGCAACCTTCCACCATCAACCTCTGCTTCCTTGCATGAAGCCAAATTGCTATCCATTCAGCATGTATGTTTGTAGTTTGGACAAAAATCATTGATGGAGTTTCCCTTGCAATGTTTTACCCTGCAGTTTTTTTAACCCGATGAACAGTTCCCAATATCAGTCTTGGAATCTGCTCATCTTATGCACCGGGGTATATAATGACAAATATTATTCTGCAGAAGCATGAGCACAATGTTAACAGTCACCTTTAAATAATGAAATAACAGACTGCAAACTCTTGGTGGAGGCTTCCTTTCCATGCTTGCACTTTGGTTTGCGTGGAATTACTGTATATTTTACAATCAAGTTCAACTTTGCATCAAAAGTAACCACATTTCTGATTCCAATCATTACCCCAGGACTCCAGTGATGTGAAAATTAACTTGCATTTGTGCTTGAGGAAGCTGATCAATTTGACATTCATTCATTTTGCAGCACGTAATCCATTTACAGCTATTGGCGCTCAAATGAAAGAAATGGCGTCACTGTGAAATTATCTTTCAATGAAAAGTAATTAAAATATACCACTGAAATATATTAAATTAAATAATTTTAAGAGAAAATTCAATAATTTTAAAAAGTCCGAGACAAAGTGTGACATCTTTTGCAGCCTCAGCACTATTTCATGTCAGAGCCAAAGATCATGGGAATACTGGGTAGTACGAAATGCACTGTCAGCACTTTGCAACGCAAGTCAAGTTAAGAGAGTCAAGTTAAGAGAGTTTATTGTCATGTGTCCCAGATAGGACAATGGAATTGTTGCATTGCTGCAGCACAACAGGATATTGTAGTCACAAATATAGATCAGATCAGTGTGTCCATATACCATAGAATATATATATACACACACATCACTAAACAGATACAGTCCAATAGGTTGTTATAGTTCATAGTTTGTTTGAAGTTGTGTTTAATAGTCTGATCGCTGTGGGTAAGAAGCTGTTCCTGAATCTGGATGTTGCAGATTTAAGGCTCAGGATATCTTGGAAACACTTCATATCCAGCCTCCACCTTTGCCTAAGTGCTGATGCAGTGGAAAAATGACTCCATCTGTTTGAATGAGGTTGCTGAACATCTGTGAAAAGGCAAGTACAGAAAGTCTATTTACTTGGAGATGCAAGTAACTGCAGATGCTGGAATATTGAGCAAACACATGGTGCAGGAGGAACTCAGGCAGCATCTGAGGAGGGATTGGACAGGCAACATTTCTACATTCTGATTCATTCTTCAGGGTCCCAATCCAAAACATGGCCTATCCATACCCTGCACAGTGTTGCCCGATTCATTGTTCCTCCTGCACATTGTGTTTTTACTCAAATATACTTTCTTATTTACTTTAATTCTTTACTTTATTTTTGTGTTTTAATTATTTTTCAGTGTTTAGTTTAGAGATACAGCACAAAAACAGCCCCTCAGGCCCACCGAGTCCGCGCCGACCTGTGATCACCCCATACAGTACATTAGCACTGTCCCATACACTAGGGACATTTTACATTTTTACCAAAGCCAAATTAACCTACAAACCTGTATGTCCTCAGAATGTAGGCGAAAATCTATACTGTCAAGTGGGGAACGTACAAATCCACACAATCAGCACCCTTAAGTCAGGATTGAACCTGGGTCTCTGATGTTGTAAAGGGCCTGTACCACTTAGATGACCTAATCCATGACTTTAGAAGACCCTAGACGAGTTGAAAAAAATGTCAAGATCGTGTTGACTCGCCAAAGTAAAGACCTCCTACAGCCTCCTACGACTATGTCTACGACTTCCTACTTGTATATGTCTACGACTATGTCTACGACCTACTACGATTATGTCTACGACCTCCTACGACCCCCCTCTACTCAGTCTACCACACCTAAGACCAACTACGACTAGCTACGAGCGGAAAATGATCACATGATAAAATTATGTCTTGTTTGCATTTTTTTTCTCGGGCCAGTTACCGATCTAGGCTACCTACGACTATCTACGACTACCTACGACTACCATCACGACCTACTACGACCTACCTACGACCTACCTACGAGTAAAAAGTATCCATTTTATCCATGCCAACCTTTTTTTTACTCGTGGACATTTTTTATCAGGCTGGAAAAAACGCCGTGACCTACTTGAGGCCACGAGTACGAGGAGACCACTCATGAGCACTCCTACAACCTCGTGGTGACCATACTGTGAGTATGAGTCAAGGGCAAACTCGGCAGAGGTCACCAATTGGGTCGTGAAAGTGGGACAGGGGCTTTAAGGCAGCAACTCTATAGCTGAACCACTGTGCTGCCCTTGTGTTGTGACACTAGAATGTGTGCTGTGTCCATCCATTGTCTTTTATTGATTACTGTATTTACTGAAGAGATTTATGCAAGGTCCAAAAATTGTTTTCATAATGGGCGCAAAGAACCTTGCATGGAAACTTCTGAGGTGTCAAGAGCTGGAGTGTGACCAAACTCAGAACAAAATTACAGCAGCAATAGGAAAAGTTTAGTTTAGTTTTGCTTAGTTTAGAGATACAGTGTGGAAGCAGGCCCTTCAGCCCGAGTCCACATGGACCAATGATCACCCGTTCACGCTATTTCTACATTATCCCACTTTTGCATCCGCACCCTACTCAGCAGGGACAATGTACAGATATCAGTTAACCAACAAATGCACATATTTTTGGGATGGGGAGGAAACCAGAGCACCTGGATGAATCCCACAACTGTCACAGGGAGAACATGAAAACTCTACACAGAGGGCACACCAAGTCAGCATTGAACCCGGGATCTCTTGGCTGTGAGACAGCAGCTCTACCAGCTGTGCCACTGTACTCACTGAAGAATAAAGGGCCTGTCCCACGAGCATGCGACTGCATGCGGCAAGCACGACCTAACGTGGTCGCTTGAGCCGTACGGCCTCGCGGGGCCGGTCCCACTTCGATCGCCGGAGCCGTATGGAGTTGTGCAGAACTGGTCCTGACATCGCGCTGGGCTCCGAAAAACTGACCATGTTCAAAAATTCCGCGCGGCAACAACCTGCCGGCCCGCAGCCGCCTCGACGCCGTACGCACGTCTTGATGCCATACGTCACGCACGGACTTCGCTCGAACTTCACGTCACTCACTCGACCTCCGCGTGGCCCCCGCTTCCGGTTTGGTCGCGCTTGCAACGACAGCTCAAGCTCGTCCCAGAACAGCTCTCAACTTTCACTTCTGGTGTAAAGGTTGGCTGAGACAGCAAGCCAGAGAGAGTGACTGAGAGTTAGAAAGGCTGTTTGTGTGCAGGTTTAATAGTACAATGCCCTTCCAGCTGCATTAATGTTATGGTGAAGGATTTTGAACAAGCAGAGAGACATGTGAGAAGGACGAGATAAGGAAACAAGCCCTTTCTAACAACTATATTTGAAAATATGTTTTTACACGGGTTACAGTGAAATACTGGCACGAAAAGGCAAAGCAAAACAAAATCTATTGATTAAGAAAATGAGAGATTGGCCATCTGCCAGAATTCGATCTGTGCAACCTCATTCCAGAATTTTACTGTGGCCGTTATGTCAATATAATCTAAAACCATTCTCCATTGAAGCACAATATTTTGTACACATCACAGCAAGAGTCTATTATTGTTGATTATATCTAACTCGATCAACATGAAAAATAGATGAACCAGCCCTGGGCCTGGATATTGTCTCCAGTTCAGCAGCAGAGATTAACAATGCAACAGATCAGAACTCCACAGTTCACAGACCAGGGAGCATACGTGAGAACTTTATTGTTTTTCGAACTGTCTTTTCAAAGTGCATTTGCTGGAAATGGGTTTCTAGTTCTCATTTTCCTCCAATGCCAGGGAATTGATAAGAGCTGTAAGGGAAGAGTGCTTTTTCTTAATTAAAACTTCATTGAATTGTAGGTTGTGTGTGACTTTTAATGCACAAATGCCCACTACTTCAATTTTAACAGGAAGGTATTGATCGCAATGAAAAAATCCTTTTCACGTTTTGCCGAGATAATAGCATCAGTATCTTTGAATGAAAATCTATGGTACCAAAATATAATTTCTTAAAATGATGACTTTCAACCACAAGAGTTTAATTCAATGTATTTCATCTCTTTCCATTATCAAATTATTAATCATTAGGCTTTCCCTATTATTCACGTGGTATCGCAACACAAATTCATATCCTCTAGCTGGTATATAGTTTGTCGGATGTAAGAACGGCAACCAGGTTTTTATGATCTTATTTATTTCAGAAACAACTCCTTGATTTACAGGTCCTTACAAACAGGTCTGACCACAACGGCGGTCAACACACAACTGTGGCGCGAAAGTGAAACCGCGTGAAAACAGCAGCCCCTCCCGAGTCACATGACCGCGGCTTCTGAATGCCAGGTTCGATCCCTGCATGCACCAGCAGGCGCTACTACATGCCCCCCCCCCCCCAGAATCCGCGGTACAGAAACGCACGGGTAACCGGATGGTTCGACCGGAACGCATAGTCCGAGGTCGCGGGGCGAGCATAACAGTAGGGGCCGGCAAAACAGAACCGGAGGGAGGCGACAAATGCGAACGAGGGACGGGCGTAACAGAGGGGACCGGTGAAACATAACCGGGGTAACAGGTGCAGAGGGCAGCAAAATGGCAGAGACGAACTCCTCCCTGACACCCATGTCCAATGTGAACGTCGAGGTACCAGTCCTCAGCATCCTGTACGGACCTTCGTACACCCGCTGTAACGGCGAGCGGTGAGCATCCCTACGAAGGAAAACATAAGCACAATCCCGTAACATAGTAGGCACATGCACCATGGACGACCCGTGTCAGGAAGTGGGAACTGGGACCAATGCGCGCGCTCGTGAAGGTCAGGTAGCACCGCCATAGCCGGGACCTCCTGGTCATGGGTGACGGGCAGAAAATCCCCAGATACCCGCAAAACCAAGCCATAAACCAGCTCGGCCGAGGAAGCGTTGATGTCTTCCTTAGGTGTAGTTCTGATGCCTAGGAGAACCCAGGGCAACTGGTCAACCCAATCGGGGGCCGGTGAGCTGGGCCTTCAATGCCGACTTGAGTTGTCTGTGGAAATGCTCAACTAAACCGTTCGACTCCGGATGACACGTGGTGGTCTGGTGCAGTTTCGCGCCGTACAGCTGTGCCATACCACACCACAGGGAGGACTTGAACTGGGCCCCACGATCGGTAGTAATATCCGAAGGGACCCGGAAACGAGTGATCCAATGGGAGACAATGGCCCGTGCACAAGCCTCACATACGATACGATACGATACAATTTATTTGTCATTTGGACCCCTTGAGGTCCAAACGAAACGACGTTTCTGCAGCCATACATTACAAACAAATAGACCCAAGACACAACATAATTTACATAAACATCCATCACATTGCTGTGATGGAAGGCCAAAAAAACTTATCTCTCCACTGCACTCTCCCCCCCCGATGTCAGAGTCAAAGTCAAAGCCCCCGGCGGGCGATGGCGAATTGTCCCGCGGCCATTAAAGCCACGCCGGGTGATGCAAGGTCGCACACCGGGTTCTTGATGTTAGAGCCCCCGGCGTGCGCTCGCAGAGTCCCGCAGCCATTCCAAGCCGCGCGGGGCGATGATGTAAGGCCCCGCTCCAGGAGCTCTTCAACCCCGCAACTTGGTCGGGAGAAGTCGCCGTTGCGGGAGCCCTGAAAAGCGGTCTCCCTCCAGGGACCCGTGGGCTCCCGTTGCCTCCGAATATCCGGGGGTCGGGCCGCAGCAGCGTCCACCACAGCTCCACCCGCTCTGGACTCGGCCAGCTCCGCGACGGTGAGGTGAGTAGTCGGCACCAGAGCCCCTGGTCTTCCTGTTGGAGGCCGCTCCTCATTGCAGCCCCAACGACAACGGAGACCCGACAAAGAAAAGGTCGGGTCTCCCGTGCATGGAGAGATTTAAAAGTTACCCCCTCCCTCCCACCCCACCCCCACCCCCCCCCCACACACATACCCCAACAAAAAATAACAAAAACTACATAAAAACATAGACATAAAATAATAAAAACGCAGACGGACTGCAGAGGCCGCTGCTGACGAGAGTCGCGCCGCCCACCGAATGGTGAGCCTGTCTAGGATAGTGAGTAAGTGAGTGGCCCCACGCGAACACGGCAAGGGACCCACCAGGTCGACATGGATGTGCAGGAACCTGCCGTCTGGAACAGCGAAATCCTGCACTGGCGGGCGCACATGCCTCTGCACCTTGGAAGTCTGACAGGGGATACAAGAGCGGGCCCATGCTGCGACCTGCTTTCGTCACCCGTGCCAGATGTGCTTGGCCACGACCAGGGCAGAGTTGGCGTGGATGGACGGGTGAGCTAGGCTGTGGATGGTGTCGAAAATCCGACGCCTCCAGGCAATCGGGACAATCGGGCGGGCTTTGCCTGCAAAGACATCGCAAAGGTCCCGCACGCCAGCGGCGCCGCAGGGCACCTCAGCCAATGTCAGGCCCGATTCAGCATTGCGGTAATCCTCCATGTCAGCATCAGCCTGTTGGGTTGCTGCCAGCTCCGCGTAATCCACACCTAGGCTTAAAGCAGAAACCTCAGGGTCTTCCGGACGGGACAGCGCGTCAGCCACAACGTTCAGCTTCCCCGCCACATGCCGAATATCAGACGTGAACTCAGATGTGTAGGCGAGGCGGACCAGGGATTGGACACCTTATTCAAAGCGAACGTGAGTGGCGTGTGGTCCGTGAATGCGGTAAACGCGCGCCCCTCCAGGAAATAACGGAAATGACAGATCGCTAGGTAAAGCGCGAGGAGCTCCCGATCGAAAGCGCTGTACTTGACCTCGGGGGCCAGCAGCTGCCTGCTGAGTTCGATCCCTGCATGTGCCATCAGGCGTCGCTACAATAGACCATTTAAAAATGTTATTTGTTTTGCAGTGCTCAGCTGATGTGTTTCAAGTGGAGAGCAATTCATTTTTAGAAATCAGCCAGTTATTTTTATGGCAAAATTTTTGCTCAGACATAACTTTAGCAGAAGTCAATTGATAGGAACATTGTGTGCGTGCATAATGGAAGCCTGATCCATCTCCATGCATTTTACATCCTTACCAATCGGGAATTTTACCACCAGCATTTTATTCACTTTTTCAAAGTTTTAAGATCACTATTGTGCACCCACGTGGCATCAAATGAAAAAGGTGATTTTTTTTTTCTGCCAAAGGTAGTCATTGCTATTATATTCATGTTGGAGACTTCTCCATTCATTATACGAATAGAACCATTCCCAAATATCTGCCTCCATGTATCTGCAAAGTTTGACATCTTATCAATAGATTACGCCAAAATTCAAAACATTGAAGGTATTCTAGCAAGTAAATTACATTTTGTCAAACATTCAACAAAATATTTTCAAGAACATAGAACAGTGCAGCACAGAAACTGACCCTTTGGCCCACAAACTTGTCAGCGCCAAACTAGATGCCAAATTAAATTAATCTCCTCAACCTGCAAATGATCAATATCTTTGCATATGTATGTGCCTATCTAAAACTTCAAACACCTGCTATGGTATCTGCTTTCTCCACCGCACATGACAGCGTGTTTCAGGCACCCGACACTCTGTAAAAAGAACTTACTCCTTGTAACTTTCCCCTTACATTAAAGCTATGCCCTCTAGTATTAGGCATTTCCACCCTGGAGAAAGATATTGACTGTCTACACTGTCTAAGCCTCTCATAAGATGGCGGCGCCTCGCGGCAGTAGCCTCTACAGTCCGTCTGTCTCTTTTTTTTTTGTCCTGTTTGGTTGTAGTTCATATATTGTTTTTGGCTGTGTATGTGTGGGGCGTGGGGGGGAGGGGCGTGGGGACTTTGAAATCTCTTCCCTGTATGGGGGACCCGACCTTTTCCCTGTCGGGTCTCCGTTGTCGTTGGGGCCTAGCACCGTGGAGCGGCCTCCACCGGAACAACCTGGGGACTCCAGTCGCGGAGCCTGTGGACTCACCATCGTGGAGCTGGCCGATTTCGGAGCGTGGAGAGCTGTGGTGGCGCACAGTTGCGACCCGACTTCGGAGCTTCGGAGGCTCCAGCCGCAGGTCCGGTGGACGGTGACATCGGGAGCTCGCGGGTCCCTGGTGGGAGACCGCTTTTCAGAGTTCCCGCAATGGCAACTTCTCCCGCCCAAATTGCGGGGTTAACAACGACCCGGAGCGGGGCCTTACATCGCCCGGCGCGGCTTTAACGGCCGCGGGACCTGCCATCGCCCGCCGGGGGCTCCAACATCAAGATCCGGAGCGGGGTCTTACATCTCCCGGCGCGGCTTTAACGGCCGCGGGACTTGCCATCGCCAGCCAGGGGATTTAACATCGGGAGAAGAATGGAAAACGGGAGAGACAATGACTTTGCCTTCCATCACAGTGAGGAGTAGTTTCACTGTGATGGATGTTTGTGTAAATTGTGTTAATTGTGTCTCTTGGGTTTTTTTTCTTGTTGTATGACCGCAGAAACCAAATTTCGTTTGAACTTTATTTGAGGTTCAGATGACAATAAACGGTATTGTATTGTATTGTATTGTATTTTATAAATTTCTATCAGATCTCGTCACAACCTCCAACCCACCTGAGAGAACAATCATTGATTGTTTAACCTTTTCATATACCTAATGCACTCTAATCAGGGCAGCAACCTGATAAATCTCTTCTGCATCTTCTCCAAAACCTCCACACTCTTCCTATAATGGTGACCAGAACTGCACACAATCCTCCAAATGTGACCTAATCAAATGTGTCCTATAAAGCTGCAACATAAATTTCTGACTCTTGTATTTAATGCCCCAACTGATAAAGGCAAAGCATATCATTTGCCTTCTTTACCACTCTATCCACCGTACTTGTTTTGTTACTTTCATGGAACTTTCCCAAGACCCTTAAGTACGTCAATGTTGTTAAGGATCCTGCCAATAGATGTGTACTTTCCCCTTATATTTGTGTTATCTGTTAAATACAATAATTAAATAAAATTAACATTCTGAGTGACCTCGGGATGTATTTACAAAATGCAAAAAGGCAGCATCTGAACAATTTAAGGTGAAAGCTAAAGTTATAGCAACATAATGAATCTGTGACACAGAAAGAGGCTATTGTGTCTGTGAATACAGAAGTAAACAAAGTTGTTTAGTACCTCGCCTACACCAAGCATAAATTCCCTAGTTTATCCTTGTGGTCCTACCTCCTCCCTAGTTACCCTCTTGGTAACATAGAACAGTGCAGCACAAGAACAGGCCCTCCAGCCCACAATATCTGTGCTGACCATGATGTCAAGACTAAGGATTTTAAGAATAATGAGTAAACCATTTAGAACGGAGACGAGGAAACACATTTTCTCACAGAGAGTGGCGAGTCTGTGGAATTCTCTGCCTCAGAGAGCGGTGGAGGCGGGTTCTCTGAATGCTTTCAAGAGAGATCTAGATAGGGCTCTTAAAAATAGCGGAGTCAGGGGATATGGGGATAAGGCAGGAACGGGGTAGTGATTGGGGATGATCAGCCATGATCACATTGAATGGCGGTGCTGGCTCGAAGGGCCAAATGGCCTACTCCTGCACCTAATCTCTATTGTCTGTTGTCTAAGATTACTTCTTATCTACCTACACATGTATCACCCATATCCCTTCATTCCCCAAATATCAATATGCCTGTCCAGAAGTATTTTAAATGCCACGAATGTATTGGGTTCAGTATTTTTTAATGTGCATAAAAAAAGCTTTGGGATTTTCTTTACACCAACCCACCAATGACATTTCACAGGCCCTTTTGGTCCTTCAAATCACGTGCTTGAGTTATTCCATGCTTGCTTTATGTTCCTCAAAGGCCCTGTCTGATTTATTCTTTTGGGGGGTTTTCTGCCTATGCATTTTTTCTCTTTCTGATCACATTTATAAGCTCACTTGTCATGCAAAGTTTACTTACTTTGCCAATCTTATCCCTCCTCACTGGAACATCGATTAATGAGCCTTTAAATGACTCCCACATCTCAGATGCAAATTTGCCCAAGAAATACTTCTCCCAATTTACTTTCCCTAGTTCCCACCTAATAATGTTGTAAACTGCCTGACCCCAATTTACTACTTTCCTCCAACGTCTACTTGGAAATTAGCCTTAAAAGTGCCCGAAATAGAAATAGAAATAGAAATAGACCACTACCTGCTCCCTCGACCCTCTCCCCACTCCCCTGCTGAAGTCCTGCCTCCCCGTTCTCTGCCCCTACCTCACTAATCTCTTCAACTCCTCATTGTCCCAAGGAATTGTCCCCTCCGCTTTCAAAACTGCTGCTGTCACACCAATCTTAAAGAAACCTGGTCTTGATCCCTCCTCTCTCATTAACTACCACCCAATCTCAAACCTCCCCTTTCTTTCAAAAACCCTGGAGCGTATCGTTGCGTCGCAACTTCATTCCCACCTCCTTGCGTATAACCTACTTGAACCCCTCCAATCTGGCTTTCGCCCCCTCCATAGCACAGAAACTGCTCTCCTTAAAGTCCTCAACGACCTCCTCACCTCTGCTGACACTGGTTCCCTCAACAACCTCATCCTCCTCGACCTGAGCGCAGCCTTCGATACAGTGAACCATAACATCCTGCTCACCTGACTCAAAGAGCTCGGCATTGAAGGCTCTGCACTCAGCTGGCTCCGTTCCTACCTTTCCAACATATCCCACCATCTCTCTCCACAACCACACCTCTGCTACAGCCACAGTCACTCAAGGCGTTCCCCAAGGCTCCATACTCGGCCCCCTCCTCTTCATCATCTACATCCTCCCCCTTGGTCAGATACTCCGCCACTTCAACCTGGACTTCCACTGTTACGCCGATGACACCCAGATCTACCTCGGCACCAAATCCCCCCACAACCCCCCCTCTCCCATATCAACTCCTGTTTGTCAGCTATAAAAACCTGGATGCAACATAACTTCCTCAAACTCAACAGCGATAAGACAGAATTCCTCCTCATAGGCTCCAAAGCCACACTCAGCAAAATCAATAACCCCACTCTCACCATCGACAGCACCACTGTCTCCCCATCTCCCCAGGCCCGCAACCTTGGTGTGATCTTTGATTCCACCCTCTCCCTTGAGCCTCACATCCGCCATGTCATTAAAACCTCCTTCTGGGAAAGACTCATCCATGCCTTCATCTCCTCCCGACTGGACTATTGCAACTCACTTCTCCTTGGCATCAGCTCCACCTACTTCAACCGACTCCAACTGGTCCAGAACGCAGCCGCCCGACTCATCACCCACACCAAATCCTGGCATCACATCACTCCGGTCCTCAAACAACTTCACTGGCTTCCCATCTCCCATCGGATCACCTACAAAATCCTTATCCTCACCTACAAAGCCCTCCACCATCTGGCCCCCTCCATATCTCACTGACCTCCTCTCCCCCTACCAACCCTCACGGTCCCTCAGATCCACATCAGCCGGTCTCCTCTCCATCCACAAGTCCAACCTCCGCAGTTTTGGGAACAGCGCTTTCTCCAGAGCAGCTCCCAGGCTCTGGAACTCCCTCCCCCAACTGGTTCCGCAATTCTGTATCCCTCACCATCTTCCAGTCCCGCCTCAAGACCCACCTCTTCACCTCTGCCTATCCTTAGCCCCACGTCCCCCTCCCTTTTCATCTGTGCATTAATTGCCTCATATTGTGTTTTGAATTGAATTCTGTCTTTACTTTGTGTACTAGTCATGTCTCTACTATTTATTTCATTCCCCTTACATGTTTTTCCTCTACCTGCTAAATTTTTGTAAGGTGTCCTTGAGACTCTTGAAAGGCGCCCATAAATAACATTTATTATTATTATTATTATAAATCTTTCCTATTCATGTTCCTGCCCATAATGCATTTTAAACAATGTAATTGTATCTACTTCTAGCACTTCCTCTGTAAATTCATTCCATATACCCATCACGCTCTTTGTGGAAAAAGCTGCCCCTCAGGTCCTCTTCAAATTTCTCCCCCAAAATCAATGCCCTATAGTTTTAGGCTCTCCTACCTAGGACAAAAACAGCAACCATCCACCTTATCTATACCACTCATGATTTTATACACATCTTTATTTTATACACATCTCAGCCTCCTGCCCTCCAGGGAATGTTCAAACTATGATAATCATTTCCTGAAGAAAAAGAGTTATTATTTTCTTTATTAATACAAGTAACCAGAGGAATAACAGAGTTGTAAAAAAATGCTTCAGTTGTTTGGAATAAGCATAGCTCTAGATACCCACTGAATTCAGCTTCTAGAATTCAATGCATTCAATCCGAGTTTTAAAAATGAGTCACAACCATTATTATACTGCATGGGCGGCGCGACCGATGTCGCAGCGGCCTCTGCAGTCTGTGTGTGTATTTTTATTCTTTTTGTCCCGTTGAGGGTTTAGTTTGTAGCTGGTTTTTAAATGTGTATGTGTGGGGGGTGGGGGGTGGGTGGGGGAAACTTTTAAATCTCTTCCCTGCATGGAGACCCGACCTTTTACCTGTCGGGTCTCCGTTGCCGTTGGGGCCTAGCGCCATGGAACGGCCTCCAACCGGAACGACCTGGAGGCTCAAGTCAAGGAGCCTGTGGACCTGTGGAGCCGCGGAGCTGTGGAGCTGCAGACTTACCATCGTGGAGCTAGCCAGCTTCGGAGCGTGGAGAGCTGCGGCGGCACGCTGCTGCGACCCGACTCCGGTGGATGGTGACACCGGGAGCCCGCGGGTCCCCGGTGGGAGACCGCTTTGCGGAGCACCGGCAACGGCGACTTCTCCCGCTCGAATTGCGGGGTTCAGAGTGACCTGGAGCGGGGCCTTACAACGCCCGGCGCGGCTTTAAATTGCCGTGGACTTGCTAGCGCCCGCCGGGGGCTCCAACAGCAAGACCCGCGGCAGGGCCTTACAACGCCCGGCGTGGCTTTGAGTGGCCGCGGACTTGCTAGCGCCCGCCGGGGCCTTTGACCTCGACTTCGGGAGAGGAATGGAGAGCAGGGGAGAGATAAGACTTTGCCTTCCATCACAGTGAGGAGGAGATTCACTGTGATGGATGTTTGTGTGAATTGTGTTGGTGTGTGTCTTGGTTCTTTTCTTGTATGGCTGCAGAAACCAAATTACATTTGAACCTCATGTGAGGTTCAAATGACAAATAAAAGGTATTGTATTGTATTGTATTGTATTGTATTGTATTGTATTGTATTGTATTGTATTGTATTGTATTGTATGTTTAGGGTGAATTTCTTGGTGAATGGAGTCCAACTGTCACATATCCTGCCAATGCAAGTTGACTCAAGACTGTGGCTGGAGGCAAGAAGTGGCATTTATTTCAATGGAGTTTCATAAAGATAAATGTAATATGATGGCCAAATCACAAAAGAGCAAGGTTATGAAGAGGGAACTTAAGCACTGTGGATTGAAGATGGAAAAAGTTATAGAGAATCGCTCGCAGCCGAAAACTATATATAAACAAAACAATTGAAAAGCATTAGGAAACAGAAAAAACATTATTGCTGCAGAAGCAATAAATTTAAATGTTCCACAAATGGATTTGGTAGATTGGAAACACTGATGAAGAAAGAGTGGACAATTTTAATGTGGTAATAATTGACATCTTATTTCAAAGAAGTTGTGGTCCAAGAATTTAGTGAATATTGTGCTTGCACAGATATACACATACAAATATATATGCACACACCTCATGTATATAGAACTGTTCAGTACCCAGAAAGTAAATTACTCCTTTGAAGGACTTAATGATATCTGGATAAATCAAAATGAATAATAATAATATGTTAGAAGTGCAATACTTGCTACCCCAAAAGCTCCCAACAAGATATAGAAAATTCACGGTAGGTGAAATATTGCTTTATTTTGTAGAATGAGGAAATAAAACATGAAATATGTTGCAAGGGGAATTTGAGTTGCTGAATATGGTCAATCAAGTAATTGTCACTTTTGAAAGATGCAAGGAACCATGAACTGCAGCTCCTGACAGATATCGACAGCCACAAAGTTAAATACTGTATTGTAAGGGCCAAAATTAGACCAATTAGTTCAAATTTCGTTCAGACCGAATGACAAATAAAGGATTCAATTCAATTCAATTCAATTCAATTCAATTCAAATGTATTTAACAAGAAGATATACACTTATTAGTTAAATAGGTAGATTATTCAAGGGAAGAAAACAACGATGGGCTGGGTTGAGTAGACAATAGACAATAGGTGCACGAGTAGGCCATTCAGCCCTTCGAGCCAGCACCGCCATTCAATGTGATCTTGGCTGATCATTCCCAATCAGTACCCCATTCCTGCCTTCTCCCCATATCCCCTGACTCTGCCATTTTTAAGAGCCTATCTAGCTCTCTCTTGAAAGCATCCAGAGTACCTGCATCCAGAGAATCTGCCTCCACCGCCCTCTGAAGTAGAGAAATCCACAGACTCACAACTCTCTGTGAGAAAAAGTGTGTCCAAACCCTTAACAATCTTATATGTTTCAATTAGAATCCCTCTCATCCTTCTAAACTCCAGAGTGTACTAGCCCAGCTGCTCCATTCTCTCAGCATATGACAGTCCTGCCATCCTGGGAATTAACCTTGTAAACCTACGCTGCACTCCCTCAATAGCAGAATGTCCTTCCTCAAATTAGGGGACTAAATCTACACACAATACTCCAGGTGTGGTCTCACTAGGGCTCTGTACAACAGCAGAAGGACCTCTTTGCTCCTATATTTGATTCCTCTTGTTATAAAGGCCAACAGGCCATTCGCTTTCTTCACTGCCTGCTGTACCTGCATGCTTACTTTCATAGACTGATGAACAAGGACCCCCAGATCCCGTTGTACTTCCCCTTTTCCCAACGATCCCATTTAGATAGTAATCTGCCTTCCTGTTTTTGCTACCAAAGTAAAAGCAAGGATGGACACAAAATGTTAAAGTAACTCAGAAATCAGTCTGAAGAAATGACCCAAAATATCGCCTATCCTACAGTAAAGTTCTGCTGCTCCTTAAGTAAAGTCCTGATGCTCAATTTATTGTACTCCCACAAGCACAACTATCTT
Organism: Amblyraja radiata; assembly: GCF_010909765.2. Classification (NCBI taxonomy): domain Eukaryota; kingdom Metazoa; phylum Chordata; class Chondrichthyes; order Rajiformes; family Rajidae; genus Amblyraja; species Amblyraja radiata. The sequence continues at coordinate 87,537,679 of NC_045960.1, forward strand.
CCTTTGTGCGTGGTCTTATTCCAAGCACTTGCATACTGTCCTCTTGATGCCCACTGACTTCTACCAGAGTTTTGCTGCGAGGTTACTCATCTGTAATATTCATTCAGTTTTTCTAGTTCTATAGACACTGTTTAATGTTTTGAGCACTCCCACTATTTTTCTTATGGCTTTGAATACAACAAAAAACCTTCCTGGCCAAATATGGGAAAATTACAGAAATTTATTTTAACTTACAATGATTGAAACTTTTCAAAATGTTCTTAATCTTCAAAGTCTATTTTGCCTTGTAACACATGTAATATTTTGCACTAATAGGCTTTCTTCTCTTTGATGCCATTGACTAGTTTGATCAGGATACTTTGATGCTTCACTCAGACAAATGCTGCCTTGATGTGGAGGGCAATCTGTGTGCCACCTCACTCTTGGAATTAAAGTCTTTGATCCATGTTGTGCCCAAGGTTGTGAAAGGGTTGTGCTCCTGGTGAAATCCAAACTGTGCAATGGCAAGAACATCAATGGAGAGTAAGTGTTGTTTGCTGGCACTATGCACTCTATTGACAATCGAGAATAAGCTGATGGAGCAGTTTCAATCAAATTTGATGTGTCCTTCTTATGGTGAACAACACCTTGAGACAAAACATCCCGAAGCCCTGGTCATTATAACCAGGGACTACTTCTTCTTCTTCTTCTTGTGTATGGCATGCACAGCCTAAAGTTGTAGGACAACTTGTTCTATTTGATCTTACTTGATTGTGCATGCCAGGCTGATTGAATTGGTCGAAACAGGGCGGACCACCTGAAGGTTGCAAACTCCCACTCCACCAGAGACTTCAATCAAGCCAATCTCAAGATCGTACTTTCAAAAAAATATCAGCAGGTCTCTTGTCACATCAGGGGACAGAACACCCTCGACCATTACCACACATCCATAAGAAACGCCTACCGCTCCATTCCCTACATCCAGGAATGGTGCTGCCTGAATTATTGGTTGACTAGTACAAGTTAGGGAGTGCAATTATATCTGGCTGTTCTTTTATAGTATGTGGTTACCTCCACCACATGGAATTCAGCCTCCAAATGGTAATGGCAAGGACCTGAGAAGCTAGAGCAGATCTCATTTACATCTGGCATGTTATTACGTTTCCAGTTTGTCAAAAATGCTAAGATCATGTTTACTAGTTATTTACAGTCATAAACTGCACACTGATTTATACCAATAGTTTCTGAGAACACGTGCAGATTGTGAATCCAATTTGCTGGATTGGGTCATGCTGTCCCACAGCTTCCCCACAGCTAAAGCTTCTGATATTCTTAGTAAGTGTGTAGAAACTGCCCATTTATTTATCACAGATGTTAAAGTCATTTAAACTAAAATCAACACAATTGCTCAGTCATATCTCTTCCTATTTGGTAGCATTTGGAACGAATGCTGGGAGCTGCACAAGAATTGGCGTAGCTGCATTGACAGTCATTTATCGCTACATGCAATATGTCACGACAGCTTTAGAATCAAGAGTCATATCATGGCAGTATAGATGAAAATCGAAGCACAATGGAGCTCAGAGATATTTTTCAATAATGTTGAATACTGCAGAACATTCTCAAGGGGAGGGAGAGCAGCTAGACATCTGTCTACATTGATACAAATGACATGGGTAGAAAAATAAATTAGCTCTGCAGAGTGAATATAGGGGGGCTAGGCAAAAGGTTTAAATGTAGGGTACCTTGTGGGTTGTAATCTCTGGATTAATCCCAGTGCTGGTGAGAATGGGAACAGGAGGATAGAACAGATGCATGCGTGGCTGAAGCATTAATTCAGGGGGCAGAGTTTCTGTTTTTTATTCCATTGGGATCACTTCTGATGCAGAGATGACCTGTGCAAGAGGGTTGGGTTGCACCTGAACTGGAAGAATACAAATATCCAAGTGGGAAAGTTTGTTAGTGCTACTGAAGGGTTTAAACCAGATTGGCAAGGGAGCGGATCCAAAGCAGTGGTGAGGCAGCTGAGAGACTGAAATTTGATATTGAAGTCAGCAACAGCAATATCAGTAAACAAGACAGGTATGAGCATGGCAGGGTGCGAGGAAGACTGTTGGAATAAATTGCATTTATTTCAATGTAAGAGGCCTGTAGCGGCAGATTTTTATATTGTTCAAGAGATTACTCCCTCTAGCCGCTAAATGGACTACAGGTGCACAACCTTTTATCCGAAGTTCCAAATAACGAAAACCTCCGAATAGCGGACATTTTTTCGGTCCTTGAAGAAAGGTCCTTGAAGACGTTCAACGAGGGCGGCCCGCAGAGGTGACAGCGGAACCTCCGGACGGTCCTCGAAGAAAGGGGAACAAAATCCCCATTCATAAAAGAGAAGGTGAGGGTATATTGCGCGGGAGGGTTAATAATTGACAATATGCTGCTGCCTGCCCGCTGAGTTAAAAAGTTCCCACGGTAGACTCACGATACACAGTGTATCGTGAGTCTTGCGTGGGAACTTTTTAACTCAGCGGGCAGGCAGCAGCAGATTGTCGCTCCCTTCAAATTCACCCCACCTACACCCCTCTGCTTCCCGGCCATGTGTGTGACCCCTTCCCTCCCCTCTCCAGCTCCCCGCCCATTGCACCAGGCGCGGGGGCTTTGCACTGTCTTCACGTCGGCGATGCCAGTCACTGGAGATGTCAGGACCAACGGGACACCAACCCCCAGGCCCACTGCAAGCACAGAGATCCCAGAGACCCACAGCCAGCAGCAGCCCAGCGCCGTTCCAACTCCAGAGGAAAACTGCAAACTGGCCGGAGACATCAGGACCACCAGAAACCGCTCCCCGATGGGCCGCTACGGCGACAAGTGGCAGTTCGCCCACAGCCCGAGCTGTGCCCCCTCATCGGGACACCAACCCCCAGGCCCACTGCAAGCACGGAGATCCCAGATCAGCAACTCCAGCCCAGCCCCGCTCCAACTCCAGAGGAACACACTCCCCGTAGGGGCAGAAGTTGATGGTGTGCAAGGTACGTCTTGTTCTTGGGGTCGCGCAGCTCGGGCTGTGGGCGAACTGCCACTTGTCGCCGTAGCGGCCCATCGGGGAGCGGATTCCTCTGGAGTTGGAGGGGGAGGGGGGTATTGTGCTGTTTGATCGCCCCCTACTATCCCAGGGACAGGGAGACAGGACGTTCACCGAGGGCGGCACGCAGAGGTGACAGCGGAACCTCCGGTCGGTCCTGGAAGAAAGGGGAACTAAATCCCCTTCATAAAAGAGAAGTGGAGGGTATATTGCCCGGGAGGGTATATCGCCTACCTGGAAGAAACCGGACATTTTTTCCAGGATGTCGTCTGCACACCAAAGCTCACCAAAGCTCACGTTTGGCGACAAACGCACGTCGCCTCTGCTGCACACGGATATAAGAGTGTGAAAATGTCGCCTTTGGCCGCCTAAGGGCATGTAGCCCCGCTAGGGTGACATGAGTGCGAGAGGTGATTCAATGCTGCGGTCACATTTACAAATTCAGGAATTCATTCAACACACTGCATTTCATACAGACATTTATTCTGCAAGAAAAACTACATTGAAGACTCAAACTCGCGACCGAGGAACTGCCGGGATCAAGGCGCAAACTCGCGACCTTGCGGATATGAGCCGAGCACTCTACCACTGAGCCAGCCATTAAAATCTACGCTAAAAAATTTCCATTCCGAAGGCCGACAAATTCCGAATGACGAAAAGTGTCTGGTCCCAAGGCTTTCGGATAAAAGGTTGTGCACCTGTACTTGGTTAAGAGGAATGTCTTTATACGCATGCGAGCTCACCGTCAGAGACCATCAGAGCTTCTTCACAAATAAGTCTTCAAAACACAGTCCTTTGATTAATAAATTCTTTATTGTTGATGAAAAACAATACGGTACATCCAAACTTCCTCCGACATACATTATTCCTGACAGACACGAAGCAGCATGTGAGGCTGGGAAAGCACATCTCGGACCCGCAAACGCTCAGCATTGGAGCACCGCAAGGCTGCGTACTCACTCCTCTCCTCTACTCTCTCTACACCAACGACTGCACCAACGAAGCTTCTCAAGTTTGCGGATGACACAACCCTGATTGGACTGATCCAGGATGAGGAGGAATCTGCCTACAGACAGGAAGTGTTGCAGCTGGCGTTCTGGTGCCATCGCAACATCCTAGAGCTCAATGCTCTTAACACAGTGGAATTGTTTGTAGACTTTAAGAGAGCTCCCCCTCCCCTCATCCCACTCACCATCAACAACACCACAGTTACATCTGTGGAGTCTTTTACGTTCCTGGGAACCATCATCTCCAAGCACCTTAAGTGGGGAGCTGCCATCGACTCCACAGTCAAAAAGGCACAACAGAGGATGTACTTCCTACGGCAGCTGAGGAAGCACAATCTGCCACAGGCAATGATGGTCCAATTCTACACGGCCATCGTAGAGTCTGTTCTCACCTTCTCCATTATGGTCTGGTTTGGCTCAGCCACCAAGCACGACACCTGGAGGCTGCAGCGATTCGTCCGATCAGCAGAGAAGGTTATTGGCTGCAACCTTCCCTCCATTGATGAACTGTACACTGCAAGGGCCAGGAAGCGAGCGGGCAAGATCGTCTCTGACCCCTCTCACCCTGGGCACAAACTCTTTGAATCACTTCCCTCTGGAAGGCGACTCTGGACTGTCAAAGCTGCCACAGCCAGACATAAAAACAGTTTTTATCCACGAGTTGCTGTACTCTACAGTCAAAAATCTGTAGCCTCCCTTTGATCTGGTATTTTGTTGGTTCACATGTTTGATCAATGATGGTGTTTTATCATTAATGTTTTATTATTATTAATGTTTAGTGTTTTCTGAGTCATTCGTAACTGTATGTCATGTTGTTACTTGTGGGCGGAGCACCAAGGCAAATTCCTTGTATGTGAATACTTGGCAATAAACTTACTTACTTACTTACTTATAATCTTCATCGAACTCCAGCTCATTACATTAAAGGTGAGAAACCTCCTTGTGTCTCTGTTGCGCTTTGCATGGTCAAAGGGTAAACCTTCTCCATGCTGGTCCCAAACTAAACTAAAAACTAAGCTTTGCTTAAGAAACTTAGCTCCAAACACGCCTTAAAATACGACCTAAATCCCACCCACAATATAACGGACAAAATTTAAAGACACAGGCCATAATTAGTGACACACAAAACAAGCCAAATGGCCACTCCATACCGGCCCCTAATTGTTCAGAGCATATAACGAGGCAATTATTAATAGACATTAAAAGTAGCAATGAAGGCTTAACATATATCAAAAACAAAAAGTCAGGGAATTGAACCCCGGTTTACCGCGTGACAGGCGGGGATACTAACCACGAGGAAAAATAGCATGCACTATATATCTGCAATCAGAATTCTTCATCGACTCTTCCATCTTCACTTTCGCCTTCTAGAAGCAAGCATAACTTAGTTATTGGTCTTATTAAAGCACTGGGGTTTTTTTTAAGTCGTACCATACGCAGCAAACCCTCAACATCAGGCATGATTTCTAGTATTCTCCCCATCAGCCAAGAACCTCGTGATGCTGTGGAATCAAACACCAACACAATGTCACTTGGAACAAAATTCCTTTTAATTCTTAACCATCATTGTCGTTCTTGGATCAAAGGCAAATAGTCTTGTAACCATCTCCTCCAAAAAAGATTTGCCATATATTGTACTGCGTCTCATATACAAATCCTCTTTTACAAAAAGCCCAGGTGTTAGTGTTGGATTGATTTTCAGCAGAAGAATATGATTTGATGTAAGTACTTCTAGGTCATTCGGGTCATCAGAACTCTTAGTAATAGGTTGATCATTTAAAATCGCTTCAATTTAACAGAACAAAGTTTGCAAACCTTCGTCATCCAAAATTTGTTTAAGAACAGAGCGCAGCACATTTCGTACCATGCGAATTAACCGTTCCCACATACTGACATGATGAGAACCCATCAGAGGATTAAAGCTCCATTTTATACCTTGTTGAAGCATAGTATTCTGGATGTTATCCTGATTTAAGCCTTTGAGTGCCTCTTTTAGTTTCCTTTCTGCTCCAACAAAATTTGAACCATTATCTGATCTTAACGATAAAACGTGACCTCATCGACAGATAAATCTCCTTAATGCATGAATACGTCTGTCTGTCTCGTGCAGATGCAACTTCAAGATGCACTGCTCTACTTACCATACAAGTGAAGATCACACCATACCTTTTCACAAAGCCTCGTCCTCTTTTAATCTCTATAGGACCAAAATAATCCACCCCCACATCTGTAAACGGAGGTTTATCTGGAGTGATCCTCTCCAGAAGCAAGTCTGCCATCTTCTGTACATCAAATTTCCCACGCTGTCGCCTACACATAATACAATTTGTTATTATCTTTCTTGCGGCGGAATTAGCCTTGATAACCCAATATTTTTTACGAAGCTGGGATAACATATAATTTCTTCCGCTAATTTAACACATACTTTTGCAAACTGTATAAAACTTAAACATTTCTGGACAGATATTTTTGAAATAACTTCAAAAGTTATTAATACAAAACTGGACCCAGACACAAAATTAATAATACTTGGAATATCAGAACAAAGCTTAACACTCACAACAAACCAAAGAAACTTCCTCAATTACAGTATAATAACCAGAAAAAAATTAATATTAAAATTTTGGAAAGGCCCTACAACCCCCACAATCAAAATGTGGATTACGGAAATGTCGGAGACCCTATACTTAGAAAGAATTAGACTTGTCTTAATGGACAAACAAGATCTTTTCCATAACATTTGGGCTCCATTCATTAACTATCTGAAGGGATAGACTGGCACAGCACGAGGACCCAGCTGAAACTTGAACTCAGGAACAGATGAAAAACTATACTCTATACTTTATAACCTACGAACCTATCTCCATTGATGTATCACAGGTAACCCATTCCACCTCCCTTGTTTTTCTGTTGTGTTTTTTTTTTTGCTTTCTTTTTTATTTGTAACTTTCTACCCTCTCTTTTTCTCGCTTTCTATAAAAAATAAAAATACTAGAAGCAGAAGTAATTGATAATGGAAAATTTTAATAATGTATGACTGATGTATATGAAAAGTTTTTTTTCTACTATAATATGTAATTACATTGTATAATATGTCTACTTCTAATAAATAAATTTTTTTTAAAAAACATATAATTTCTTCCTCCATGTCCAATCCGTTCATGAATATGTCATAATAATAGTGTCGTTATGTAAAAGTCCTTTGAGAGAATAATAGGATGTTTAGCTTCTTTTGGACATTGCCAATTTTTTTAGGCGTCTGCCCATTCTCAGAAGACCTTCCTCCAATATTCCTTCTTTGTATTTCTGTCTTTGACAGAAAGATTTGATCCATTTTCCGCCTTGTGGAGATCAAGACTTAAACCCTGTACGCCATATGATGCTTCAAAATCTTGCATCTGGCTTTTAACCTTTGCTTTTTGTATATCAGGATTCTCTTCCAGGTTACTTTCCGTAATCTGTCTCATTTTCCGAGCCAACAGCAATAACTTTGTTTTTAGTTTAAGAAACCAGGCTACTGCAGTTATCAATTTATTCCATGATGAAAAGTAGCTAATTAAATTATTTACAGTCTCTGATGAATCTTTAGCAATCACATTCACCGTAATGTTTTGTTTAATTTCTGGATAATTAGCAGAGATTTTAAATCCGAGTTCAAGTTTTGGCCATTCTCCATCTGGCTTACAGAGAAACTCTGGTCCATTGATCCATCTCTTGTTGATTAAAAAGCAGTTCGCTGTCAATCCTCTAGATGCCTCATCTGCAGGATTTTCTTTTGTGTTAACATATTTCCATTGTGAAACATTAGTAACGCCCAATACAAAAGAGACTCTATTTGCTACAAATGTCATAAAGCGTTTGTTTTCATTGTTGAAGTATTTAAGAACCGTAGTGCTATCGGTCCAGAAGATAGATTCTTCCAATTGAAATTGTAGTTCCTTTTGCAGCATTATGTCAACTTTAACAGCTAAGACTGCCGCAGTAAGTTTCAGTCTGGGAATTGTCATTTGTTTCAGTGGTGCCACTCTGGCTTTTGCCATTAAGAATGCAACATGCACTCTTTTGCTTATTCACCAATGCCAATAATCCATCCTGATAACCTTGGCTTGGCTCCACCTGTTGAGAAACAGGCCTTTATGACTCAAACTGGCCTGCTCGAGCCTGTGCATCAGGCCTCGGAAAAGCGTATTCCGATCTTTGTTTGTCCCAATAAGTACTTTGCTTCGGTCTAGCACCCATTTGCTGGGATGAAGTTTTACCCATTTTATTCTGTTCCAATAGGTTTTCAAATCCAAGAAATCCGGTGGACCTTGATCGTGGAAATGATCCAACTGCTAATTCACTTAGAGCAATCTTTCTTCCCAAATCGAAGTTCATCACCTTTGATGTTCCTGAACTGCATCTTGAACCCTCACTTTCCAGTAGCTCCTTCTTTGTTTTGACCACCGCCATCTTTGTGTCTAGTTTCAGTTGTTCCTATCGTCGCCTCATCTCTTCTTTCCTCTGATCGTTCCATTGTCTCATCTCTTCGTCTTCTCGCTCAATCTCATGTTTCATCCTCAAGGCATCTACTTTTATTGAGAGAACAGCTAGGTCAGCTTCATCTCCAAATCGAGCAGAAGCCCTTGAAACCGAACTGGCTGTAAAACCAGATCTGTGTCCTGATCTTTGTGAAGATACATTTGAGATACTATCCCCAGGTGCTATCTCATCTTCATCTTTTCCAGCACCTAGTTGCCTCGCATCTCCTTCTCTGACACACGCTCTCTTCAACTTCAGCTAACCAGGTACTGGCACCTTCCATGGAATCATCATAAAACTCTTTTTTTTCTGAATACCACCTATTGTGCCGTTCAAGTTCCTCCAGAAATGGCTCTGATTCCAACAGTTTATCACTGAGCTCTTTATTAAGGCTGCATATCAGGCCTAATTTACCTTCCACCTTATCCAGGTTGCCATCTGATTCCATTAATTCCTTCACGCTATCAAACAGCCTCCTTATCCTCTTCCACAACATGTTTCTCTCCTTCTCGGCTCCCTTCAGAGCTAGAACTCGACCTTTCTCAGTGAGTTGTCTAATTGGTCTTACATCACCACCTCATGCACCCTCAGGCGTGAAACATTCTTCATCTTCTAGTTCATGACAAGAGCCCTGACTGAGATAAGTGTCATTGTTAGCCATTGATACTGGAGGGTAGCTACAATTATACAATTTATTTGGGAAAGATTGCAAATAAAATGGGTTGATTAGGTATAGTCAACATGGTTTTGTGCATGGGAGGTTGTGCCTCGCAAATATGAGTTTTTTTAAGAAGTAACCCAGCAATTTGCTGAGGGCAAGGCTGTAGATGTAACCTATATGGAGTTCAACGAGGCCTTTGATAAGATTCTGCATAACAGACTGCTCTGAAAGGTTGTCAAAATGGAATCTAGGGAGGGCTAGCTAATTGGATACATAATCTTCGTGAGGCTCGGAAGTAGTGTTACACCTTGGCAGGACAAATCAAAATAGGACGTACATGATAAATGGTAGGGAATTGAAGAATACAGTTGAACAGAGGGATCTGAGAATAACCGTGCATAGTTCCTTGAAGGTGGAATCTCATATAGATAGGGTGGTAAAGAAAGCTTTTGGTATGCTAGCCTTTATAAATCAGAGCATTGAGTATAGAAGCTGGGATGTAATGTTAAAATTGTACAAGGCATTGGTGAGACCAAATCTGGAGTATGGTGTACAATTTTGGTCGCCCAATTATAGGAAGGATGTCAACAAAATAGAGAGAGTACAGAGGAGATTTACTAGAATGTTGCCTGGGTTTCAACAACTAAGTTACAGAGATAGGTTGAATAAGTTAGGTCTTTATTCTCTGGAGCGCAGAAGGTTAAGGGGGGACTTGATAGAGGTCTTTAAAATGATGAGAGGGATAGACAGAGTTGATGTGATCAAGCTTTTCCCTTTGAGAATAGGGAAGATTCAAACAAGAGGACATGACTTCAGAATTAAGGGACAGAAGTTTAGGGGTAACATGAGGGGGAACTTCTTTACTCAGAGAGTGGTAGCGGTGTGGAATGAGCTTCCAGTGGAAGTGGTGGCGGCAGGTTCGTTGGTATCATTTAAGAATAAATTGGATAGGCATATGGATGAGAAGGGAATGGAGGGTTATGGTATGAGTGCAGGCAGGTGGGACTAAGGGAAAAAATTGTTCGGCACGGACTTGTAGGGCCGAGATGGCCTGTTTCCGTGCTGTAATTGTTATATGGTTATATGGTTATATGGTGGAAGGTTGTTTTGTGGACTGGAGGCAGATAACTAGTGGGGTACCTAAGGGCTCAATAATGGGCCTATTGGCGTCTGTCATTTACGTCAACAATTTGGATGAAATTGTACAAGGCTTGATAACCAGTTTGCAGATGACACTAAAATAGGTGATGTCATAGACAATGAAATAGGTTATTAGGAATTAGAGTGGGTAAGAGGGCCGAGGAATGGCAAATGGAGTTTAATTCATACAAGTACGAGCCATTACATTTTTGGAAGTCAAAGCAGCATACGACTTTCCCAGTGAATGGTTGGGCTCTAATTCAATGGTGGGGCACCAGCCTTGTTGTTGAACAGAGGAATGAGGAACACAAGTACATAGGTAGCGGGATGTAGAGCCAAGGGGATACATGATGGTGAAGGTGTCTTTTAGCATGCTGCCCTTCATCAGTCAGGACACCGAGTAGAGAAGTTGCGATGTTATGTTGCAGATGTTGGTGAGTTTGCACTTGCAATATTGTGTTCAGTTTTCGTTTGCTATACTTTGCTATAATTATTATTTAGCTGGAAATAGTGCAGAGAAGATTTACGAGGAGGTTGGCAAGTTTAGAAACTATGTGGAAAAAGGTGGGGCAGGTTAGAACTTTATTCCTTCGAGCGTAACCCCCCCCCCCCCCCCCCACACACTGGCCACCAATATTGAAATTGGTGAAGAGGTGGAATATTGCGTTGGGGGACCAGCCCTCCCGTGTCATGCTGGGACCCAACGGGTCCCACTTAGTCTAGTAAAATAATAGAAACTCAGGAGAGGCAGTTCAGCCTGGGGTTCCTATGCTAGCTCTTTGAAAGTGTTCATAAAGCTAATGCAACATAAATATTTTAGTTGTAACCCTACAAATGAAGCCACCAATATGTCCATACAGGAACGAAGTATTAATGCTCAAATAATAATAATAATAATAACCTTTTTTACGGACTCAAGGTCCAGACAAGGGGCAACATTACATTAAAAATGCATTGCATATCAAATATCATAAATATATATAAAATCATGGTATATCACATAAAAACATCATAATTTATATTTAACAAAAACCCACAATACTTAAGTTAAAAATCCAGATTAAAAGATGATCAATGTCCTACAACGAGACAACGATACCAGTGTCTCCACAACTGGGATTCGTAGCGTGTAGTACTAACCCTTATGTTTGTCAAGGCCACAATAAGCACATTTTTAGAGTCATTTATCCTGCAAATGAATTTATACATGTGGTGTCTTAGGATAGCTTCTAAAGTACTGACTCCTGCAGCCACAAACATATTACTGGCACTACACCATCTAGGTTGCCTTAGCAGTGTTCTCATGGCATCGTTATATGCCACCTTTAGTCTCTGCATACTTGTCTTTAAATAGTTCGACCACAGGTGCGCAGTGTAGAGTGGTGTGCAGTATGCTCTAAATAGCGACATCTTCACCACATCTGCACACGCACCAACTTTACGCAAGAGAATATTCGCCTGTACATACAGCATGCGTCGTTGCCTATAAATATCCTCATCATCTGTCATTTGTTCTGTAATAATATGCCCTAGATATTTTATCTTATTAGACACAAAGATTGTACATGCATTAAAAACAATGGTAAATGGTTTCTATGTTATAGCGTTTCCTATTGCGATAAGTACCAATAAACAGTAATCATTTACGTAATTCCACTTTAATAAAGTGTTTGTTTGGATGAATGACAATCAGAGTTGACCCACTGCCTCTAGATATCCAACAGATTGATTTGATGCATTGATTGCATTTTTGGAAAACAAATCAGGGCAGACTTTTACAGAGAACAGTAGGCACCTGGGGAATGCTGTAGAGAAGAGTGATCTACACATACAGTGCCCTGAAAATTGTATCTTGGGTAAATCGAGTAGTGACAAAGGCTTTGGCATGCTGGCCTTCATCAGAGAATATGATAATATAGAAGTTGAGACGTCATATTACAATTGTTCACGATTTTGGTGAGGCTTCACTTGGGGTATTGTGTACAGTTTTGGTCACCCTGCTATACAAATGATGCCATTAAGCTGGAAAGAGTACAGAGAAGATTTACGAGATCAGGATTTGATGGTCTGATCTCTGGGAAAGGTTGGTCAGGATAGGACATTTTCCTGGGAGTGCAGGAGGCAGAGGGGTGATATTATTGTTATAGAGGTGTATAATGTCATGAAGGTAATAGAGTGAATGCACATAATCTTTTACTCAGGGTAGTGCAAGGTCACGGGATTTAAGGTGAGAAGGGAAATATTTATTAAGAACCCAAGGAGCAACTTTTTCCACACAGAGAGTGATAGGCATATGGAATGTGCTCCCTGATGAAACAGTTAGGGCAGGTACAATAAGAATATTTAAAAGACGTTTGGGCAGGAAGATGAGTAGGAAAGTTTAATAGGGATTTGACACAAGCATGGGAAAGTGGAACCAGCTTGGAGAGGCATCTTGGTTGCTCTGGACAAGTTGGACTGAAGAGTCCGTTTCCATTCTGTATTGACTGTGCGTGAATGTTTATTCCAAATGTCAGAACAAATCAAAACCACTGCAACGATAAAACATGATTATGTAGTTTAACAAATTAATAGACTGCTGTATTTGAAGTCTCTGGGATCAGTTGCATCTGTACTTTTTGGAGTGAATCGTGATACATGAGAATTCAGAGCCCTTGGCTTTCCAGGCAACTGATCGCTTGCCAGCGTAAGGCTGAGAGCAAATTAGTACTACTGAAGAAAACGGAAACATCTGCTGTTCTGCAAGCTGCGGAGCCAAAGCAGCACACCTTCTGAGAAATGTAACACCGTTTGTGTGGCTTGATCCTGTTTTGAAAGCACGGAGCCCCTGGCATTCTTCCTCATGAATTATAGGAATTACAGCATCAAAATTCCACTCCTACATCCATGATGCCAGTATTCATTGTAATCCTTATGCTGGAAGTGTTGCTGATTGAGTACAGCAAAAAACATTCTCAACTTCAACAAACTGTTTCATTACACTCCAAGACACAGATGGTTCTGCATTGACATAGCTCACTAACTTTTTCCAGGCGTGGTATTAATATGAATCACATTTGGTATGTGTAAAACAAGCTGTGAATATCAGGGAAAGATGGGAGTCTGTGGCTTTTCTTTAAACATGATATTTAGGTAATGTTTTCTGAAAGTGTTCTGCATTATTTATGGAGAAAAAAAATATTTTTGTAACGTTTGGGTTCGGAACTCTTCTTCAGACTGAAAGTAGAGGTGGGGAGGGGCTGGGAAGTAAACTGAAGGTGAGGTAAAGCCAGAACAAATCAGGGCTGGCAACAGATGACCTCAGGGAGAGTGGAGCTCACAATGCCACATTGTTGGCTGGGGAAGATGTGGTGGCAAAATGGAGACAAGGATGTGACCAGTGAAGCTGGTGGGATGACCAGGATGGGGGAAGGGGAGAGAATGCAGGAGTTACTTGAATTTGCACTCATCCCGCTGGGTTGTAAGAGGCTCAAGCAAAATTAGGTGCTTTCCTCCAATTTGCATGTGACCTCACTGACAGTGGAGGATGCCCACGACAGAAAGGTCAGTGTGGGAATAGGAAGAAGAGTTAAAATGTTTGGCAATGGGAGATTGTGTAAGCCAAGGTGAACTGAGTCTCCCAGGGTACATTCGGCTGATGCGCCTCCCACCGCCCTCGTTTGCCATATCCCTCTAAACATTTTCTATCCATGTACCTATCAAAATGTTAAGTGTTGTTATAGTACCTGCCTTAATGACCTCCTCTGTCATCTCATTCTGTATACCCACCACCCTCTGTGCAAATACCTCTATGGTCATTTTTACATGATCCAAGACATCACAAACAACTTGCTTCAATTCCTTTGTTTCCATGATCTTTTCCTCAGTAAAATTGGATGAGAAGTATTTATTTAATATGCCCCCATCTCCAGTTTATAAAGACCATATAACCATATAACCATAAAACAATTACAGCACGGAAACAGGCCATCACGGCCCTTCTAGTCCGTGCCGAACATGTATTCTCCCCTAGTCCCATCTGCCTGCACTCAGACCATAACCCTCCATTCCTTTCCCGTCCATATAACTATCCAATTTATTTTAATAAAAGACGGCTTCCCTTTGCCAGCAGATCCCTTAACTGCAAATGGACTCTCCTGATCGATTTCTGCATGTTCCCACCCAATGCCTCCAAAATCAGTCATGCCCCAACTTAGGACCTTAGCTTGAGAGCCACTTATCCTTCTTCATAACTATTTTAAAACCAATAGAATTATGTTCACTGGTCTCAAAGTGCTCCCCTTCGCGAAGAGGAGGACCAGTGTTAGTAAGCTACTTTAGTAAGACCCTCTAAATATTGATTTATCCAAGCTTTTTGTATGCTTGGATAAATGTAACTACTTCCACCACATCCAAGCTCTTTACACGATAGGATACCCTGCCAATATTAGAGTAGTTGAAATCTCCCACTCATACTATTATTTTTATCGCTGTCTGCAATCCCCCCTAGCAACTCCTCTAATTCAGATTACCCATAATACAGTACCTTCAAGTGATAATTCCCTTCTAGATCTAAGATCAGCCCATATAACCTCACTGGACAATCCCAGAAAAAGATCTTCTCTGAGAACTAGTTATGTCCTTCCTGAATGAAACTCCATTACCAATCCTCGGCCCTCTTACCCACTCTTACTCCTAATAACCTATTTCACTGTCTATGATATAACCTATTTTAGTGTCATCTGCAAATTGCTTATCAAGCCATGTACATTTTCATCCAAATCGTTGATGTAAATGACAAATAACAATGGGCCCAGTATTGACCCCTCAGGCATCTGACATCAGGCATCAAAGGCCTCCTTGAACTCCATATAGGTCACATCTACAGCCTTGCTCTCATCAAACTTCTGGGTTACTCACAAAAACTCAAATTTGGAGGCACAATCTCCCATGCACAAAACCATGTTGACTATACCCAATCAACATTTCTTTCCAAATGCATGTATATCCCAGGCACGTGCCGTCAGGGGAGGCAAGGTAGGCACTGCCTACCCTGACTAAAATTATGAAATGGTAATTATTAAATATAAATAGTAAAGGCATGGGATAATTATGCCTACCTAAGAGATCGATCTCTTAGGTAGGCATAATTCTCCGTGCCTTTCAACCGCAGAACTTGCAACACACGAAGGTCTGTGCAACCCAGGTTCCGTCAGCGCTGCTTCAAGCCGTCAATGACAAGCGGGGTTGAAGGAAGCTGAAATTCTGCCTTTGCAGTACTGCGCATGTGCAGCATCATACTGCGCATGCGCAGCGCAAGTTTCTTGGCGGGTTTTCCAAATATGGATTGTCATTATTTTAAGAGTACTTAGGAAACAAAGAGAGAAGAATGGAGTTTGTGTAACAATACCATGGTAAGTACATTTCTTGGTGCTTTATGTTTTTATATACCGTATTTTCCTGGGGTGGGGGGAGACCCCTTTAACAGCATTTGAGGAGTCTGGCCTGGGGTAAAGTTGTGGGGAGGGCAGGAGCGTTGTGAAGGAGGGGATCGGGGCCAATAACCCACTTGCGACGCTCCGGGAACGGAGCCACCGCATTGTGGCCGGGGAGTGAATTAGCTTGGGTGGCTGCGAGTGGCCGCCAGGACTGGACAGTCCCTTCTGCCGGTCACTGCTCACCTCAGGCAGAGCTCTCTGTCTGAAAAGGTGTTCAGACGGAGAGCACTGCCAGAGGTGAGCGGGCCGGCAGAAGGCGCTGAAGTGGCAGCCAGTTCAGCTGTCGGGTCCTGGCGGACACTCACAGCCACCCAAGCTGCTTCCCTCCCCAGAAGTGGCGGCCAGTTCTGCTGTCCGTGCCCGGGGCATTGCGGCAGCGGTGAGTGAGTTACTGACATGATCTCTGACCCCCTCCTTCTCAACGCTCCTGCCCTCCCCGCAACTTTAACCCCTGACACAGACTCTCCACACGCTGTGAAAGGAACTCTCCCTCCAATTGGTCCCTTGAATTAGTATTGTCATTCAATAAGATGACAACTGATTCAACTTGTCCCGTTTTCCCCACCATCTCTCCACCTGCCTTCATCCTCCATGCCCCACCCATCAAGTAATTTAAAAAATGAACGAGATTTGGAAACTTGGGCAAATTGAATTGTTACTTATTTTTATTTTTTATTTTTTACGGAGAGAACAATCTGCGCATGCGCGGTTTAAGATTTATTTAAAAAGCCGACTGCCTGCCTATCGTGAGTAATTATTCACGGCACATGCCTGGTATATCCTATCCCTCAGAATCCCCTCCTGGCGTTAACCTTTTGAATCTACAAAGTCTCAGGGGTTTTTCTCGCAGCCTTTCCCAAATAAAAGATATAATTGTAGCCACCATCCAGTCTTCTGCATCCGTGGCTAACAATGTCACTTATCTCCCTGTCAAACACACACACTGTAGCAATGTAACAACATTTTGAGATTTTAAAAATCAAGTCTGCAATTTATCCCATCAGATAAAGCATAAAAAGAAGTTTAATTTAACACCTAATTCACTTTCATATCTCAAGTATTAAAAAGGTTATGGCCATTTTCATACTCGGAAATTAGCATCTTGTTCCCTATTGATTTTCTATGGACATAACAAAAAATCTGTGATCGTGGACAGTCAAAAGCCCATAGCTTTCTTAAAAATTAAGAGAACTGAATGAAATTTTCAGTTATCAAAGATTGAAGCATTCTGAAACAAATATTAAACAAACTTACTTGGATGACCTGAAATTAAAGCATATAATTAGTTAGTTACCCAATTGTAGCTAATTCCAAACTTCAATTACTAGATCTAAACATCTATCCATTTCTTAAGAAAAGATTAACATTTTTAAATAGCCTAAGTGTCCAAATAACATTCACAAAGAATTCACAATAAAACATGATTTTTAAATCTCATTTACATTAATTTATAGGCCAAATGGAAGGAATTTAGTGTTCAATTGCTGTAAATTAATGGCCATTTAAATCAGCTTTCAAGTGGGATCCTGTGGAACGCGCTGGTTTAGAACATTCCCATTGCGGTAGATTTGTACCCCCAAATGCCCAGAAAAATACTGCGGGATTTAATGGGGCCTCAAATTAGCTACTCGCAACATAAAACTTTGTATAAAGGGATCTTAAGAAGCGCTTTTTAAGGTAAAAATAACCAACCTACCTTCCGTTGCCCCTGTATGAAATCCGGCCCGTGGTCGGCGGTCGCGGGTTTGGAGGATAATTTTTAACCTACTATAATAATTAAATAAAACCATTAAATGTAAAAATAGCTCCAGCGAACAAACCTCCAAGTGATTTTTCGTCAGCAACTAAGTAGGCTGAACAAGCTCGATTTGAACAGCCTAGGGGAAATCGCGTTTTAAACCCGCCCCCCTCTCAACGGCGCCAAAATCGCACACACGGGCTTGGACAGATCTGCAGCGACGCTTAAGGTAGGTTTTGCAACATACCTACTTTCTCTCTTACCTGCATCTTTGTCATGCTTGTAGCATCTATTCACTGGAACATTGAGCTGCTAGTCTTGCCCTTTCCTAGCAGTGTTTCTGCTATGGTTATGAATTCAGTCTTCTGAGCCAATCCATATTGAGTTCATCTCCCTCCCAAAATACTGACCGCCCCCCCCCCCCCTCCCCCCCCCCTCCCCCCCCCCCTCCCCCCCCCCCCCCCCCAGGCCCCCCCGTACCAGTCGGGTGCAACCTGTCACTCTTGTATAGGTCACATTTGGTGCAGAAGAGACTCAAACAATCTAAATATCTGAATCCTGTCCCCCGCATCAGCTCCTTGGCAGTGGCGGACTGGCCAGGGTGTCAGCTTGCCCGATGGCAGGTAGGCCCCTGATGAAGTGGGCCCCTTATATCAAGTGGGCCCCTGATGAAGTGGGCCCCCTTTGTCTCCTGGCAACCAATATTTTTAGACCCAGTCCGCCACTGCTCCTTGGTGAGGTATTCCTCTGGCCTATCCTTCTATTCTTATTTTCTACTTCAAAAAACACAAATTTGTGAGACATGATCCCCCATATAGACACAACTACGCTGACTATCCCTAATCAACTATTTTTTGCCAAATGCATGCATATCTTAATAACTCAGAACCCTCTCCTGTAACCTTCCTACCGCAGATGTATGTTACTTGTTTAGAGTTCCCAGGTTTTTTTTGGAAACTAAGTCAACAACACCTTGTCTGACGTGCAGGAATGCCAATCAATATCAAATCTATTTCTTCCCAGCTTAATCCTAGGCTGAAGCTAAACAGAATACTTATTGGCATTTGCACAGTAATTAAGTTTAATGTACAAAAGGAATTATCTGATGTGCAGTACAAAAGATTTCACAAAAAGCAAAGCTACAAAAAATAAATTACTAACTTAAACCTATTGAAACTAATAACCAGGTTTAAAAAAAGGGCCTTTCCCTCTATATCACGTATTGAAAAAGGTAAATATGTAGAAATAATATATTTGCACTTTTACTATTTTAGAGTTCAGATGCCTTATTTCTTAACTCTTATGTGACATATATGGCATGTGGCATAAATTTAAGTGGCACAAATCGTATTTCAAGATCATTTGCATTAGATACTCCATCTGTGCTTTTTTCCACTAGCGAGGAGAAGAAATCCCAACTTTTTCAAAATAGTACCGTAGTTATTTTTTTACGTTTGTTTAAGAAAATAGTGTATCGTCACATCCAAATGATGGGACCACTGACAGTGTAGTCCTTTTATCACCTTTTATTCCTTCATTCACCCATGATAAATTGTTGCCAGCTTTTGAGGCAGTTCATTCTTTTAACTTTGGATTTTATAATTTACCATTTACATTCAATACCACTGGGAGAACATGTTAAATTACAACCAGTGTCTTTGAGAAATAAAATTAATTAAAGCTTCTGTTATTAATGACTTTTACAGAGTACACTATGTTTTTTCATCAGCATGGTGAATATTTTTCTTCCAACCACTATTGTATTGTATTGTATTCAAATTTATTGTCATTGTCTCAATTAGAGACAACGAAATGAATTTCCCTTTACAGTCAGTATCATAAAAATAAATAAATAATACACTAACCTACAAACAGCTGGTAAATAAGGCTGTATGTAGGATCAGTGACGATAGATGCCACCTTCTAGAGGTAGCACATCATGTAGCTGTGCCCGTGAGGGACTGGGCAGAGTTCAAATTCTGTAACCTTTTACATTCCTGCCATCAGTCACATCTTCCCATCCTCATCGCATTCTGCATTCCATAGAGACCACTTCTTCCATGTTTCCTCATATTCTCCAATTACTAAAGCAACAAACCCAGCAGGATATATTGGGGTTTTTTCCCCTTAAAGTGCCAAAGTACTCTTTTGATTCTAGGATTAAATATCAGCATTGAGAGTCATACAGTTAACAGTACCTGGTTTACAATTATTGATTTATGAGAGGTGTGGAATGCAAAACCTATCCTGCCATTGATTTTCTGCCCTGATGTAAAAGAACCCCTAAGTGTTTTTTTCATATTAAAACATAAGATCCAGACTTAGTGAGTTTGCTCCATCATTCAAAAAGATCATAGCGGAAGATTATTATCAACTCCATTTCCCAAAGGATTCCTGATATTGATTCAATACCCCAATCCTAATCTTCTATGTACTCAATGAACAATAGATTCTTTTAGTAGAGTTTTCTGAAGATTCACACCCTTTCGTGAATAAATTATCACCCTAGCTCTTAATAGACAGCTTGCTCCAATGACTATAACCCATAGATATCATAAATGCTCACCAGTTTGCTAATTGAACTTTTTACTTTGACTTTTATTTTATATCACTTAACAATCTCGGAATATCTTTTTGCAGAAGATAATAAAAGAAAAGGGAACTTGTGTCTTTAGCAGTTGGTACTAAATTAATTGTTAATATTAAATTTAGGACTGATATATTTATAGTCACCAAAATTATTTAAAAAAAAAGCAGGACACAGTTAAGTTATAGGGCAGTGAAATATATTAAAGAATCCAAAAATACCACTCTTGTTCCCCTTTCTTAAATTCAAAGTGCTTTTGCACTACATGAACATTAAAACATCTAGAAATTTCATACGTTCATTAGACTACATGGGAACATTAAAAACTTGGCTTTTCACTACATTGCAGTTAAGTTGCAGAAGTTATGATGATGCTGAGAGAATAATTCATATTTTTACATTTAAATTACATCATGAAGTGTGTGTAAATAAACTTTGCACAATACTGCAAGTGTGGTCTCAACAAATGACGTGGGGTTGCTATATTATTTTTGACCATTAATTGGAACTATTATAAGGTCATAAATGATAGGAGTAGAATTAGGCCATTTGGCTCTTCAAGTCTACTCTGCCATTCAATCATGGCTGATCTATCTCTCCTTCCTAACCCCATGCTCCTGCCTTCTCCTCTGGCACCTGTACTAATCAAAAATCTATCTATATCTGCCTTATAAATATTCACTGATATCAGCCTCTTCAACCTTCTATGGCAAAGAGGTGAGGGGGGGCGGTAGACAGAGGACATTGGTCTCTTGAAGACCAGTGACCAGTGGTCAAGAAATGCTCTTTCTTCTCCCTGATATCTAATATTATTTGAAACTTTTCAGCAATTATAAGAGCGGATAGCCTTTGAATCTAACAATGTTCTTCTTTTGATCCAAACTTTGATTCTCATCCTTCAGATAAGAACAGAGTGTTGTTGGCAGGAAACAGACTGTTAGCCACTATTATTTTCTGGTTAATTGGTTGAAAAAAAAATTCATGAATTGCTTCTGTGAATCACCACTGATGTGCCAATTGCATGGGCAGCACCAATGTTTTATCTTGTTTACTTTGGGGGAGCATTTATTAATGTCTGCATCAAATTCTCATTTAAAGTTGTCAGGAATCCAGATCCAAAGGACTAGACTGAATTTATGCATTAATTAATAGAATAACCATAAATTATTTTCCTGCCAATAATTAGAAAAAAAATCCCATGGTTTGAGCCAATTAGGGCAAATATTCAAGCCACTATTATTGTCCCCTTTACAGCTACATATGGCAATCAGTGTACAATGCATTCTGCTTCTAAAATTCCTTTCCTTTGAAATATGGAAGCAAATTCCACATGCAGTGGAACAATAAGCGTTTGCTACCAGATTAATGTTAGCACAAGCACCCCAGGGCGATATATGGCCTGCAATGAATGACCTTCACATCTGTTCTGGAGGACACAAAAACCTTCCAAAATTAATGACTCCAGAAAACATACAATCTCCAGTGATGCATACCTTGTTTTGGCATGATATCTGTTCAGACTTTAGACACACGGTGTGGAAATAGGCCATATGGTCCATCGATTCCGCGATTCAGCGATTGCGCTAACACTATCCTACACACACAAGGGACAATTTACAATGTACAGAAGTCAGTTAACCTACAAACCTGTACATCTTTGGAGTGTGGGAGGAAACCAAAGCACCTGGAACATAAAAACTCCGAGTAGAGAGCACCCGTAGTCAGGATGGAACCTGGGTCTCTGGCGCTATAAGGCAGCAAGTCCCGCTGCGCCACTGTGAAGATATTGTAAGGGTCTCTGTGAGTCAGAGTTTATTCACATTCGACTTGCCATGCGTACAGTTGAAAACTTTGTTTGCATGCTATCTAGATGAATCATATTATACTTGACTATTATTAAGCTGCACACCAGTATCTCCAGAGTACAGGCCAAATTAATATCCAGGAGAGAAGTGCACATATAAATCTGCATGTAAATATATCAAGGGCTTACCCATAAGTCTGGCTTTCAATAGCATTTAGGACCAGTGGTTTTTTCCCCTGTTCGTTTCTCAATAGAAATATTTAATTCTAGCAGCTGAGTAATATTGTGATATTGACTACTATTATTACAGATGTCACAGCCACCATTCTTCTTTTGAAAAAAGAACATGATAGAATTGTATGATATATTTTCTTTGCATTCATTTATTTTCTGCTCTCAACCAACATGGGAAATATTGACCACAATTAATTTACAAAGGATCAGTCTGGTGATCTAGAGATAGATGGAACCACAGGCCCTCTATGGAACCACAGGGCGGCCTTTGACCACCCATACACTAATTCAAAACTATCCCACATTCACACCCTACACACCAGGAGCAATTTACAAAATCCAATTTCCCTACAAACCTGCACATCTTTGGAATGTGTGAGGAAACCGGAGCACCTGGAATAAACCCACACATTCACAGGAAGAAGGTACAAACTATGTACAGACAAGCACCCATGGTCAGGATGGAACCCAGGTCTACCTCTATTCACATTTGAAAAGGCAAGGACATATTCGGGATCATCAGCAGGGATTTATACATGGGCACTCTCACAAATTATATATGTTTTGAAAAGACCAACACATTGGATGTGGTCAGGGAGGCAGATATTATTTATATATGGTCTTTAACATTGTCTTTGATATGGTCCCACATAGTGGGTTAGTCTGGGAGGTTGGAGCACAAAGGATCCAGAGTGAGTTAGCAAAGTAGATTATAAATTGCTTTCCTGGAAGAAGACAGAGTGGTAGTTGAGTGTTGTTTTTCAGATTGGAGGCCTGGTGTGACACAGCAGTGTTGGGTCCTTTGTTGTTTGTCATATTATATGGGTGATTTTGATGAGAATGTGGTTGGCATAGTTAAGAAGGTTGCAGACAACATTCAATTCTGTAATACTCTGTACATGGAGAAGATTATCTAGTTACAACAGGATATGGATCGAAGATATGGTAAAGAAAGCATATGTCATTCTTGCCTTCATCAGTTGAGGTATTGAGTAAAAGGCTGGGATGTCATGTTAAAGTTGTACAAAACGTCAATTGGACTTTTGTGTGCAGTTCTGGTCACCACTCAGTAGGAAGAATTAAGCTAGATAGAGTGCAGAAAAGTTTCACAAGAATCTTGCCTGGAGTGAAGGAATTGAATTATCAAGAGGGATTAGAGAGTAACCACATACAAGAGGCATCTTGACAGGTACTTGAATGAATAGGGCATAGAGAGAATTAATGCAAGCAAGTGGAATCAGTATAGGTAGACAGTAGAGCCTGTTTCTATGTTGTGCAACTCCACAATTCTGAAAATAGTGCCAAGACCTTGCTTTGACATTGATAAAATATTTTGGAAGAAATCTCATGACTGACAATATCCTAGCATAATTCTTCCAGTTTGTTCTTCCTGTATAGTCTTATACTTTTCTTGCTCCTAAATCCTCTTCCAGCCATTCTCCTATCATTGTCCATTCCCTTGTGGAGGTTCCTTCACTCACCTGTGTTCTCAAATTTGTTCCTAAACACCTCAGGCACTCTACAAGTATTGCTTTGAAGCATTTTTGAGTTACTCATGACATGCTCCAATTCATCTGACTTACCCGTGAGGCTCCTAGCATTAAAGTAAATGCAGTTGAGCCTGCGAGTCCCCCCATGCTTCCTTACCTACCTCTGTCTGCTCTCCTCACTGGACTCGCTTGATTTGCCATCTTTTACACTTGCACATTTCTCTCCACCTGCTGCATTATCACCATGCTTCACAACCCCCTGCCAAATTGGTTGAAAACCTCTCCAGTGCCAGGAGTTACCTGGTGCGTTGAAAATAAATAAAATATTATGGATTGCATTTTCTTTCATGTGATGCCATAATTCCCAATTGAAGAGAATTTTACCAAAGTAATTTATAAAATGGATGAAGTATTTTATCTTGCTCATCTGAAGTGAAGATTTCTCTTCACACAGCCTGGATTGTGCTTCTTTAATTGTTGTACAAGAGACTTGATTTTACATTTTAACTTAAAAGTGAAACATTTGTCTACAGAAAATAATGGGTTCATTTGATCTGCTTAGCTTCAACAACTGCATTCCATTTCATCTTAGTCCATTAACATAAATGGAACGCCTAATTAAAATTGAGCTTCGAATTTACATATTGCCTTTTTTGGTCTGTTAACTGTTGTATCAGACGTTAAGAAATAAAAGCTACAATTGGGGAGCTAATTGTGGCTTTTCCTTTCTTAAGATTTAACCATTCAATTTGACGTCCAGGTCCTGTTGTTGTGTTCACTTATATTTTACTAATGCCCTTGAGGTGAAACACAAACTCCCATAGGAGCATTCCTGCTGGTTCAATACTTCAATTATCAGTGGTGCACTATTGTCCTGGCTCCCATGACTAAACACAGATTCTCAAAAACTGGTCCATCCATGAAGAACCAGGGAGCGAGGATTTGTCTTTGTCCATTTACGAAAAGCGAGCAATGTAGCAAATGGCCACAGGCGACATGTAGATTCCAAAATTCAGTCCCACCAATCTCTGCATTTAGCTCAAGCTATCTAAGTGGCATTTCTAACTCGGCCATCTGAACATGCACATTCGAGTGCATTTGGCACAATATTGACCAGAAGAAAGGTCTTGACCCGAAACATCACCCATTCCTTCTCTCCAGAGACGTTGCCTGTCCCGCTGAGTTACTCCAGCATTTTGTGTCTCTCTTCATTGTAAACAACTGAGTTGCATCAAATTTTTAAAGCACTAAATTTAAAAAAATCTGTCACATAATGGAAAGTGTTGCAGCCTTGGGTCATGCACTTCAGGAAAAGCTGCCAAGGTTGAATTAAACAGATGAACATCTCTGACTGGTAAAATGGTATGTAAGCTTAGAGAATGCTTTGATACAATTTGGATTCAAACCATATTACCTCCGGAATAGAGTTAAAGAAGTGGGATACATGGGTGGATATGTAGGGAGGGATATGTATCATGTACAGGACGTATGAGATTACTTTAACTTGGAATCATTTTTAGCACAGGCGTTATGGACTGAAGGGCCAGCTCCTGTGCTGTACTGTTCTGCATTCTTGTCCAGCCATCAGATTAAACTGTGTGGATGCCAATTAAGCTTCTGAATAAGGAGATTTTTATTTTTTAAGTCACTGGTGGTCCGAGTGTCTCCTTCTTCATCTGTAAGATTGCCGAATTCCCCTCATCCAAATAATCATTCTCCCCACTGACTATCTGCCAATTTCAGTTGTCTGATGATAGATAAAACTGCGCTCCAGTAACACAGTGGTTACATTACTCGACTGGCTTCACAGGTCAATATTATTGATCTGGAGCCTTGTCCGAATAGTTTCAAGGAATAAGAGGTCAGTGTCAGTAATTGTGACCATGTAACTAGTAGACTGTCGTACTGAATCAAGGATGTACTCAGGGAAGGGAATCTGTTACCTGCTCTGCTTTACTTGTGCCAACAGGTGCATAGCCAGTACATATGGCTTTTAACAGTTTTCAGAAATAGCAACTCACTCAGAGAACATTTAGGGACAGACCAATTATTTATTTCCAGTAACATCCATATACATGAATGAATAACGAAGCAATTTACTGTGTGATCAGACTGATCGGCATCTAATATCCTTTAATTCCTTTTGCGTCTCGGGTATTAACTAAAATAATCAGAATTCAGGAAGTGGCTTGGGAGAAGTCAACCACAAGCACTCTGTTGATTTATAATATTGATTCCTTCCATAAATCTTCACTCACAAGAGGATCAATGATGCCAATGAGATCAAAGATCTCCCATTTGCTGAAAATGTTGTAATTCCTGCTGATTGCTTGCATCACCTATCCATGTTCTCCAGACATGCTGCCTAACCCAATGAGTTTCTCTTGCACTTTGTGTTTTTTACTCCATTGAATGGTAGATGGGGGTCAGTGGACCTTGTTGGTGAAACAAGAGAGAGCTAGATAGAGTCTTAAAAATAGCGGAGTCAAGGCAAGGCAAGTTTATTTGTATAGCACCTTTCAACAACAAGGTAATTCAAAATGCTTTACATAAAACATTAAAAGCATTGGAAAGAAACACATATAAAATGACATTTAGATGTTAAACGATTATTAGATTATTCAGATAAAATAATTACAAAATTAAAAGCAATCAAATAAAATATTTAAAATAGAATAAAACCAGGAATAGAAGTTACAGTGCAGTATAGGTAATTAATAAATTGTATTGTTTACAGAAAGGCAGCGGCAAACAGAAAAGTCTTCAGTCTAGATTTAAAAGAGCTGAGAGTTGCAGCAGACCTGCAGTTTTCTGGGAGTTTGTTCCAGATATTTGGTGCATAAAAACTAAATGCTGCCTCTCCATGTTTAGTTCTGACTCTGGGGACACAGAGCAGACCTGTCCCAGACGATCTGAGAGGTCTGGGTGGTTCGTAGCTAAGCAGAAGATCAGAAATGTATTTTGGCCCTAAACCATTCAGTGCTTTGTAAACCAACAGTAGTATTTTGAAATCAATTCTTTGACAGACAGGAAGACAGTGTAAAGACCTCAGAACTGGAGTAATGTGATCTTCTTTTTTGGTCTTAGTGAGGACTCGAGCAGCAGCGTTCTGAATTAACTGCAGCTGTCTGATCGACTTTTTAGGGAGACTTGTAAAGACACTGTTACAGTAGTCGAGCCTGCTGAAGATAAATGCATGGACAAGTTTTTCCAAATCCTGCTGAGACATAAGTCCTTTAATCCTTGATATATTCTTTAGGTGATAGTAGGCTGACTTTGTGACTGTTTTTATGTGGCTGTTGAAGTTCAGGTCTGAGTCCATGACTACTCCTAAGTTTCTGGCTTGGTTTGTTGTTTTTAGCATAACCATTTGAAGCTGGGTGCTAACTTTTAATCGTTCTTCCTTGGCTCCAAAAACAATTATTTCAGTTTTTTCTTTGTTTAATTGGAGAAAATTCTGGTTCATCCAATCGTTGATTTGCTCAATGCATCTACTCAGTGCTTGTATTGGACTATAGTCTCCTGGTGATATTGTTATGTAGATTTGTGTGTCGTCTGCGTAACTATGGTAACATATTTTGATGTTTTTCATGATCTGAGCCAGTGGAAGCATGTAGATGTTAAACAGAAGAGGCCCCAGAATAGAGCTCTGGGGAACTCCACATGTAATTTTTGCACGCTCAGATGTGTAATTACCTATAGACACAAAGTAGTCCCTGTCCTTCAAGTAGGATTCAAACCATTTGAAGTCAGGGGATATGGGGAGAAGGCAGGAACTTTTGGGGATTGTTGATGATCAGCCATGATCACATTGAATGGTGGTGCTGGCTCGAAGGGCCAAATGGCCTATTCATGCACCTATTGTCTATTGTCTATTGTCTATTGTCTGCAGCATTGGCGGAGTGCTGCATTAACAAATTTGCTCTTTTAGATAAGATGTTGTAGGGAGAATGCACCATCTCTCTCGGGTAGAGATAAAACACCTTGTAACATTACTTTGAAGAAGAGCTGAGCAGTGCTCCCGTGTGTGCAGGCTATTATCTATCAATCAAAATGACTAAAACAGATTCTCAGATTTTTGTGATGTTATGAATTAAGAGTTACTTGGTTTTAAAGGATACTAGACGACCCTTGGACTCATTGGGTCTCTGTTATGACGCCAGTCAAATGCACACAGAAGTATTAGATCAAAATGGTGATCTGAAAATGGCGCCGGGCCCTGCAACCCTCCACCAAATGCGCAGGCGCAGCTTACGGGTCCGGCAAGTGGGAGCGCACTGTGCAGGCCCGTCGCCGCAGGGCTTGGCAACCCTCCCCCAACTGCGCACGTGCAGATACTGGGCCCGGCAATCCTTCCCCAACTGCGCTGGTGCGGCTGACGGTCCCAGCAAGTGGGAGCGCACTGCACAGGCGCGACTGCCACGTTGAAACTGTCCCATTCACAGTATAAATTTCATTAATGTTTATAAAATGATTTACTTTTTAAAATATGATGAAAGTTGATACTGAACACCACGGGCGAATGGTGAGTAAGGCACCCCAAAAATTGTTGCGCTATCGTGTACCGATTTGCCTATATTTCAGGAACATACATACAAGATGAGACTTTTAGTTATGTATATAGATATACAATGTTACATTGAAGGCAAAACCCAATTCAAACAACTTCAGCTAAAGATTCTTAAGCCACAAGTGCAAGTCGGCACTTTACCTCTACACAACCCTTACTCTCAACAGCCTCATATTTCTGTGTGAATATTGAGTGCCTTTTGTCTCGTTATGTTCAGTCCTTTACATTTCCATAGTTTCTTTGTTTTGTTAGTTATGATATGGTCGGTTTTCACTTCAGGTCTGCAGATATTTTAATACTTTGCTCTGATGCCGTATAAACTCACGCTTGTATACATAGTTTTAAAATGCTACTACTGGACTCGGCAAATCATTGAGAATTCAGTGATGCTACAATGATCAAGCAATCATAAGGGGATGATGATAACTTATAGATCTTCCTCAAATGAAGACAAATACTGAAGTAACAACACGTCATACAGCGTCTCCGGAGGTGCGGTGGAGTAGACCCACGGCCACGGTTGGTCAGGCCGATCCTGCAACGCTGCCAGGACAACAGGCCTTCATGGTCAGGTCAAATCTACTTACAATTGGGACTTGAAAATGACACCAATCTGGCGATTCTGTATACTGTCTCACTGTACTACCACTTTACTGTATCTGAGATGCTTATTTAAGATTATCTAGGTGCTTCTGTATGAGGATACTTGTACAGAACTGTATACAATAATTAATTTTACTGCGCCTTGGTACATGTAACAAATAAAGTACCATTGCTTGCAAAACAATTTTCACTGTATCTCGGTACATGTCAATAATAAACCAATAATAAAGCTGATTGTAAAATGTGTGCTAAGGCAGTCTTTGATCAAATTTTCTTCAGAATCAGTTTGTCAATTAATTTTCTTTTCAGGTATGCACTGACACCCTCTAATTCAAAACAGTTTACCTCAAATTATCCAATTCTCATTTTGTCAATTTTTTAACATCACTTAATTCAAATTAATTACTAGTCCATTTTTTATGCCTAAGTGACAAATGATCAGCAGTAAAAGTAATTGAACAATAATTACTGTTCGACTAAGTAGGATGGCGATATGTCACTGGACAAGTGTAGAGGCACAGACTATTGATCCAGAGGCATGGGTTTGAATGGTAGTTGGGGAATTCAAATTCTCGTTATAAAGCAAGTCGGTTCTATTTAAAATCCAGTAATAATGAAGTTACAGACTTTTACAACTTATCTATGTTCTTCAGGGAGGGAAATCTGCCATCACTATCCAGACTGCCATACAGGGTGTATATGTGACTCTAGATTAAGCTATGCGGTGGGCTCTTAATTGACCTCTGCAGTATCCAGCCAGCTCTTTAGTTCAGTGGTTAATCCGACATGGGCCATAAATGTGTGGGAAGGAACTGCAGATGCTGGTTTAAACCAAAGATAGACATAAAATGCTGTGTAACTCAGTGAGAATAAATGGGTGACGTTTCGGGTCGCGACCCTTCGTCAGATTAATTTATGGGCCATAATAAATGCCTGGCTTGTCGATGCCATTCAAATGCCTAACCAATTGGAAGGTTTCTACCATCTACTCCAACTAGATAATTTTGTGTAGCTTAATCAATTCCTCACACAACTCTCACTGTACCCTGAGAGCAAACCTAACCCAGTACAGGATACTGAGTTGGATGATCAGCCATGAGCATATTGAATGGCGGTGCAGGCTCGAAGGGCCAAATGGCCTACTCCTGCACCTATTTTCTATGTTTCTATGCAGTCTCTCCTCAGAGCTGAACTGCTCCATTCATCATCTGGTAAATCTACCCTGCAGCTTCTCCAGTGAATCATGTCTTCTTGTGTAGCCACTCGAACTGCACATAGTACTTGTGACATTGCTGATGTTTTTTTATGGTTTGGTCAGAGCCTCCTTGCTCGTAAACTCTGTGCCTTCATTGCTGTCTTATCAACCTGTGCTTCGATCTTCAATGATCCTTGGACATGGCCACCGAGTTTCCGCTGCTCCTTGATATCCCTGAATGCATTGTGTAAGTCTTCGGCAGCTTATAACACAATGGGATGAATATTGATTTCTCCAACTTCAAATAACCCTTGCATCCCCCTTCTCTCCATCCCTCCCCCATCTAAGTCTTACCAGCTTCAAAGTCATCTTGAGTCTCATTGTCTTTACTCGTTTTCACCTCGGACCCAGCTAACAATGACCTTTATCATTGTTACTTTTTTGCATATAATCCATTCATTTGATTAATATCTCTCTACATCATTGTCAATGTCTCTCATTTCCCTATCCCCCACTCTCATTCAGAAAAAGGGTCTCGGCCTGAAACATTACCTATTCCTTTTCTCTAGCGATACTACCAGACCCGCTGAGTTACTCCAGCATTTTGAGTCTATGTTGACCATAGTAGTTGTCCCCAAATCCATCAGATCAAATATTCCAAGACTAATCACAAATCTCATTGCTCTCCCTACCCAACCAGGTCATACAGTCCCAGGGAAATACAGTACAAAAGCAGCCCTTTTGGCGCACTAGGACTGCACCGACTGTTAGCACCCATTTAAATATTAATGGGATTCAGCAGCTGCTGGATACCCACAATCTCGATAACAGCATCTGCAATTGCCACGTCACCTGCTAACGCACTGATCATATTTCCCCATAGTCAGATAGTTTAGATTAAGTTTAGTTTAGTGATACAGCATGGGAACAGGCCCAAGTCCAGACCAACCATCAATCACCCACTTACACTAGTTCAATGTGTCTCATCCACTCCCTATATATGAGGGGCGATTTACAGAGGCCAAATAACCTACAAACTTCCACGTCTTCTTTGATGTGGGTGGAAACCGGAGCGCGTGGAGGGAAAACATATCAACTTCACACAGACAATGCCCAAAGTCAGGATCGAACCTGGGTCTCTGGTGCTGCGAGGCAGCAGCTATACTAACTCCGCCATCCACTGGTTTTAGATATTAATAAAGACATCTGCCTATTTGTGTGGCATATGAAACTCTTATTTAATGCTTTGTTAATCTGTGTTATCTTTATCTTGCAATCAGCTAGTAGTTTTAAGTTATATGAATTTGCCTTTAAATCCTACTTGAGCACAAAATAAATCTGGACTTGCATTCTGCAGCTGCACTGACGGAAGTGCTTTTTCTTTAAATACACTAATCAAGGTCCCATTCTGTTTTCCCCAATGGAGATAAAATATCCCATAGCATTAATTTCAGGGAGTAGGAAATTAGCTTCAGTACCTTAGTTAATAATTATCTCTTACTTAACGTCACTAAAATAGATTATTCTGCCAATATCACAGGACAATATTGTGCAGATCCCGACTTTTCATTTACAGTGCAATGGTATCAACACATTTGGAAGTATTTAATTAATTCTTTGGTCCATCCTGAGGTTATCAATCCTGTCTTGTAGATGCAAGTCTTTCATTTATAACTCAGGGCCACCTCAAATCACCACCTTCACCCCAACCCATTGAGTACCTACCACCGCAATGGACATTTATTATGCACTTTAATTTATTGTTCAAGAATTGTTTTCCTTTGCCATGAGTTGAACAAAGAATTGAAAGCAGAATTATAAGGCTTGAAGCACAGAACAGAATATGTTACTGAAAAAGCAACTGGAAATATTTGCCATTTTGCCAAAATTACTTTAAGGTAAAAATAAGGAAACAAAAGGAACAATTCACTGCAAAGCTGCATCTATTAAGAGGTCTCAGAAAAGATTGAATAACATGCATGGAGTGTTTTGAGAGTCTGAAGGTGGCGGTCATTAACCCCAACCTAAGATAGACACAAAAAGCTGGAGCAACTCAGCGGATCAGACAGCATCTCTAGAGAAAAGGAAAGGTGATGTTTTGTGATCAGACAACTTATTCAGTCTGAAGAGTTACTCCAGCTTTTGTCTATCTTCAGTTTAAACCAGCTTCTGCAGTTCCTTCCTACACATTAACTCCAGCCTCCCAGACAGCTTTGATCCTCTGTAGTTTGCTGACCATCACAACAGAACCCCAGCTGGTGCCATTTCCCTTGCCCTCAACTCATTTCTGCAACACCTAGACAACAAGTACTCCTACTTTGCATTCTTATCAACTACAACTCAGCCTTCAACACCATAATCCCATCCAAATTCATCTCTATACTCCTGGACCTAGGAATCAGCACTCCCCTCTGCCAGTGGATCGTTGGTTTTCTGACCCACAGACCACAATCAGTGAGAGTAGATGACAACACCTCTTAACACTAAGGTGAAGGGGGAACAATCTCTAGGAATCTGAGGGGTAACTTTTTCCACACAAAGGGTGGTGGGTGTATGAAGCGGGCTGCCAGAGGACATAGTTGAATCAGGGACTATCTCATCGTTTAAGAAACATTTAGTCAGAAACACGGATAGGACAAGTGTAGAGGGTGTGGAAGAAAAAAATAAAATCCTTTCTTACTTCATTTTGATCAGAGTTAAGCAAGGAAACGAAAGGCTGCGCGGATGTGGCAGTGGCATCTCTCGTTGACCAGGTGCAGAAGAGGATCGTGAGAATTGGCAAAATAAGATTTAGACACATTACCTCTTGTATGGGAATGTGTGGAATGGTGAATGGTGAATGTAAACATAAGAAAATTAGGACAGAGATAAGGAAGCCTGCTTTCTCTGTGGGAAATTACAGTAGACCCCTACCGCCAGTAGTGTAGAAAAGTTGCAGTAAATGGGGGTTTATGATTGGCTCGGAGAGGGGGCAATGGTGTGGTCTGCTTGAAAGGTGCGATAGAATGTCAAGACGCCCTTATATTATGTTTGTATTAACCATCTGTTGTAGAATAAGATGAACATAAATTATAAGTATATATTATGATTAATGAAATAATCAATACCCATGTAGTAGATGGTAGTTTTGAAAGCATATAGCCAAGGACAAATTATATTTTCGTGTAGTTGTATCTAACAAAAAAAAGTTGTTTACTGCATAGTATAATTTTCGGCTAATTTTGCTGTGAAGTCAGCGAACTGGTGAGCAGTTAACTGTCGCCATCTCTCCATGATTGACCACACAATAAAGGCTCTTGAAGCAAACCTTGAAGTCTCCGCTTTTCCGTTTTCTTTAATTTCTTTCCCAGAGGGATATGGGCCAAACGCAGGCAGGTGAGACTAGTGAAGATGGCACATGCTGTTTGGTGTGAGCAAGTTGGGCCGAAGGGCCTGTTTTACACTGCATCACTGTGACTGGTGCCCCGCAGGCATGCATTCTCAGCCCCATACTATTTTCCCTATACACTCACAACTGTACAACCAAATTCAGCTCTAACTCCATTTACAAGTTTGCAGATGACACCACTGTGGTGGGCAGGATCATGAACAATGGTGAGATGGACTAAAGGGAAGTAGATAGAGAACTTAGGGGTCAGGACAACAATCTCTCCCTCAATGCCAGCAAGACAAAGGAGCTAAATATCTACTAGAAGCATGGTGGCGAACATGCCCCAAACAGCCTCAATTATGCTGATATGGTTAAGAGTTTCAGGTTCCTTGGTGTTAATATCGCCGACAGTCTATTGTGAACTAACCACATTGTTGTGACAACCAAGAACGTACATCAATACCTCTACTTGGAAGACTGAGGAAATTTGACATGTCTCCGATGACCCTTATAAACAAAGAGTTGACACAATGGCACAACTGATAGAGATGCTGCCTCACAGCACTAGAGTCCCGGGTTCGATCATGACCCGAGATGCTGTCTGTGTTGTGTTTGTACGTTCTCCCTGTGACCATGTGGGTTTCCCCTGGATGCTCCAGTTTCTTCACACATCCCAAAGACATGGGGAATTGTAGGTTAATTGGCCTCTGTAAATTGCCCCTAGCCGGTACGGAGTGGATGAGAAAGTGGGATAACATAGGACTAGTGTGAACTGGTGAAAGATGTTTGGTGTGGACTTGATGGGGAGAAGGGACTGTTTCCATCCTATATCTCTAAAACTAGAACTTACATTTCTACAGATGCATCATAGTAAACACACTGTTGGGTTGCATCACGTTTAGTTTGGGAGCAGCTGGATTTTCTCCAAGTTCTTCGGTTTCCTCCCAGACTCCAAAGACGTACAGGTTTGTAGGTTAATTGGCTTGCGTTTGTATACTTGGTGTGAGTGTAAAATTGTTCCAAGTTCAAGTTCAAGTTCAAGTGAGTTTATTGTCATGTGTCCCTGTATAGGACAATGAAATTCTTGCTTTGCTTAAGCACACAGAAAATAGTAGGCATTTACTACAAAACAGATAAATGTGTCCATGTACCATGATATAAATATATACACACATGAATAAATAAACTGGTAGTGCAAATAACAGAAAGTGGTTGCTAATAATCAGAGTTTTTTCCGAGCCAGGTTTAATAGCCTGATGGCTGAGGGGAAGTAGCTATTCCTGAACCTGGTTGTTGCAGTCTTCAGGCTCCTGTACCTTATACCTGAAGGTAGCAGGGAGATGAGTGTGTGGCCAGGATGGTGTGGGTCTTTGATGATACTGCCAGCCTTTTTGAGGCAGCGACATGGGGTGTAGGCTTATGTTAATGTGCGGGGATTGATGGTCGGTGCGGACTCAGTGTGCCGAAGGGCCTGTTACCACACTGTATCTCTAAACTAAACTAAACAGCTCTTTCGAAGTCCGCAAGAAATTGCAGAGAGCTGTAGATCCATGCAGACGGGACTTCCCACCATTAACTATCACCTCTCCACGCTGCCTTGGATAAGGAGCCAACATGATCAAAGACCGCTCACATTGCTTCTTCTCCCGACTCCTGCCAGGCAAAAGGATCAGAACCTTGAAAATGTGTGCCACCAGACCCATGAACAGCTTCTTCCCCTGAGTTATCAGGCTTCTAAATGGTCCCTCCTTGAGCTAGGGTACTGTCTGATTCACCTCTATCTCATTATGGACATTGTCTCTGGAACTGATGTGCTATGATGCTGAGAACTATACAGACACTGTATTTTCCCCTTTGCTCTACATTCAATTCAATAAAGGAATTCAATTCAATTCAATTCAATACATGTTGTACTTGAATTCGACTGAATTGTATTAACGTATCGTGCTATCTGATCAGATTGGATAACATGCAACATTAATATTTTCACTGTAAATCGGTACGTGCAACAATAATAAAACCCAAATCCAAAAGATTGTTTCCTGCCACCTACTCATCATCTGATGATAACTCTTGGGGCTAACAGAATCAAGTGAAATGGGGAGAAAACAGGAACGGGGTACTGATTTAGCATGATCAGCCGTGATCATATTGAATGGCGGTGCTGGCTCAAAAGGTCTACTCCTGTACCTATTTTCTATGTTTCTATTTCATATGAAAACAAGATTGAATTATCCAGTCATTTTCATTTTACTGTATAAATAATTTAGCTTTTCATGAAGTTTTAGCATTAAGAATGAACATGAAAATGCTTAAAGCTATATTCTATTGCATATATTTTAAAAGTTTTGCTTTTAAAAAGACAAGTTTTAATCTGACAGTAGGCAGTATGTAGTAAAAATTGAAATTTGAATACACTGTTATCCAAGTTCTTCCAAATGTCCAAGTCGAATTAATCAATAATATATGAATGGATATTATCTGGTTATTATCTCATCATTGTTTGTAGGAGATTGCCAAGTGCAAACTTTGTTTGTCAATCAATACAACAGTGATGATGATTCAAATGTTCTACAATCAAATATGCTCTGATGCATCGTGAGGCTCTGAAATATTCTGTGGAGCATGCACACTATGTATTGTATGAAATACGGTACTTAAAGTGGAGTTTTTGTTTACTCTAATTGGTAATAGGATCTCATTTCCATCACTGTAACAATATTATTCACAAAATTCCCTCACAGATTGGTCATGGACTCCTCTTCACTTTGACATTGAGCAGCAGGTCCCATGCAGGCAATTTCCAGACGTCCAGTCATGAAGGAAACATTTTCTTTGAAAGGTATCTGTATCTTTCTTCATCTTCAGGGCTTGTGCTTGCACTCTGAGGAATCCATCACTCGCACATTCTTTTTTCTACTACCGTATGCTCTGTCAATCATTCCATGCAGACACATCCACCTTCTAATTGATCCCCCAACATATTATCTATCCCATCTCAGTGTCTATTTCTGAACTGTCTTTGGAAGGTACAGTTGTGAGGAAAAAGAAAACTTCCAATTGTACCATGCCATTCACAGACTCCCGTAATAACTTTGTTCAAATATTTTTTAGAGTGGAGGTATAGTTAAAATATAATAAATTCGGCAACTGTTTTGCATGATGAATTCCCCCATAAATAACAATATTGTGAAGAGATAACTATTTTTATATGTCAACTAAGAGACAATTTCAGAGTGGGTGCAGGGCTCTGACGATTGTTCTTCACATCCATCCTATTCACTCCTTGTAACTTTAAAGATCTCCATCAAGTTGCCAACCACATATTAAGTATTGTGTAACTAATAACTAATTTAGTATTAGGGTGCAGTAGCTTTTCCCTAGTTTTTTCCTGTGTAATCTAATCTGGTTACAAAAAGAGATCCTAATAAAAAACACATCTCTTGTCAAAATGTGCCCTATCAGATAGAAACATAGAAACATAGAAATTAGGTGCAGGAGTAGGCCATTCGGCCCTTCGAGCCTGCACCGCCATTCAATATGATCATGGCTGATCATCTAACTCAGTATCCCGTACCTGCCTTCTCTCCATACCCTCTGATCCCCTTAGCCACAAGGGCCACATCTAACTCCCTCTTAAATATAGCCAATGAACTGGCCTCGACTACCCTCTGTGGCAGAGAGTTCCACCACTCTCTGTGTGAAAAAAGTTCTTCTCATCTCGGTTTTAAAGGATTTCCCCCTTATCCTTAAGCTGTGACCCCTTGTCCTGGACTTCCCCAACATCGGGAGCAATCTTCCTGCATCTAGCCTGTCCAACCCCTTAAGAATTTTGTAAGTTTCTATAAGATCCCCTCTCAATCTCCTAAATTCTAGAGAGTATAAACCAAGTCTATCCAGTCTTTCTTCATAAGACAGTCCTGACATCCCAGGAATCAGTCTGGTGAACCTTCTCTGCACCCTCTATGGCAATAATGTCCTTCCTCAGATTTGGAGACCAAAGCTGTACGCAATACTCCAGGTGTGGTCTCACCAAGACCCTGTACAACTGCAGTAGAACCTCCCTGCTCCTATACTCAAATCCTTTTGCTATGAAAGCTAACATACCATTCGCTTTCTTCACTGCCTGCTGCACCTGCATGCCCACTTTCAATGACTGGTGTACCATGACACCCAGGTCTCGCTGCATCTCCCCTTTTCCTAGTCGGCCACCATTTAGATAATAGTCTGCTTTCCTGTTTTTGCCACCAAAATGGATAACCTCACATTTATCCACATTATACTGCATCTGCCAAACATTTGCCCACTCACCCAGCCTATCCAAGTCACATTGCAGTCTCCTAGCATCCTCCTCACAGCTAACACTGCCCCCCAGCTTAGTGTCATCCGCAAACCTGGAGATATTGCCTTCAATTCCCTCATCCAGATCATTAATATATATTGTAAATAGCTGGGGTCCCAGCACTGAGCCTTGTGGTACCCCACTTGTCACTGCCTGCCATTGTGAAAAGGACCCGTTTACTCCTACTCTTTGCTTCCTGTTTGCCAGCCAGTTCTCTATCCACATCAATACTGAACCCCCAATGCCGTGTGCTTTAAGTTTGTATACTAATCTCTTATGTGGGACCTTGTCGAAAGCTTTCTGGAAGTCCAGATACACCACATCCACTGGTTCTCCCCTATCCACGCTACTAGTTACATCCTCGAAAAATTCTATAAAATTCGTCAGACATGATTTACCTTTTGTAAATCCATGCTGACTTTGTCCAATGATTTCACCACTTTCCAAATGTGCTGCTATCCCATCTTTAATAACTGACTCTAGCAGTTTCCCCACTGTTAGACTAACTGGTCTGTAATTCCCCGTTTTCTCTCTCCCTCCCTTCTTAAAAAGTGGGGTTACGTTTGCTACCCGCCAATCCTCAGGAACTACTCCAGAATCTAAAGAGTTTTGAAAGATTATTACTAATGCATCCACTATTTCTGGAGCTACTTCCTTAAGTACTCTGGGATGCAGCCTATCTGGCCCTGGGGATTTATCGGCCTTCAATCCATTCAATTTACCCAACACCACTTCCCGGCTAACCTGGATTTCACTCAATTCCTCCAACTCCTTTGACCCGCGGTCCCCTGCTATTTCCGGCAGATTATTTATGTCTTCCATTAGTGAAGACGGAACCAAAGTAGTTATTCAATTGGTCCGCCATATCCTTGTTCCCCATGATCAACTCACCTGTTTCTGACTGCAAGGGACCTACATTTGTTTTAACTAATCTCTTTCTTTTCACATATCTATAAAAACTTTTGCAGTCAGTTTTTATGTTCCCTGCCAGTTTTCCTTTCATAATCTATTTTTCCTTTCCTAATTAAGCCCTTTGTCCTCCTCTGCTGGTCTCTGAATTTCTCCCAGTCCTCCGGTATGCTGCTTTTTCTGGCTAATTTGTACGCATCATCCTTCGCTTTGATACTATCCCTGATTTCCCTTGTTATCCACGGATGCACTACCTTCCCTGATTTATTCTTTTGCCAAACTGGGATGAACAATTTTTGTAGTTCATCCATGCAGTCTTTAAATGTCTTCCATTGCATATCCACCGTCAACCCTTTTAGAATTAATTGCCAGTCAATCTTGGCCAATTCACGTCTCATACCCTCAAAGTTACCTTTCTTTAAGTTCAGAACCATTGTTTCTGAATTAACAATGTCACTCTCCATCCTAATGAAGAACTCAACCATATTATGGTCACTCTTGCCCAAGGGGGCACGTACAAGACTGCTAACTAACCCTTCCTCATTACTCAATACCCAGTCTAAAATAGCCTGCTCTCTCGTTGGTTCCTCTACATGTTGATTTAGATAACTATCCCGCATACATTCCAAGAAATCCTCTTCCTCAGCACCCCTGCCAATTTGATTCACCCAATCTATATGTAGATTGAAGTCACCCATTATAACGGTTTTGCCTTTGTCGCACGCATTTCTAATTTCCTGCTTGATACCATCTCCAACTTCACTACTACTGTTAGGTGGCCTGTACACAACACCCACCAGCGTTTTCTGCCCCTTAGTGTTTCGCAGCTCTACCCATACTGATTCCACATCCTGCCAAACTAATGTCCTTCCTTTCCATTGCGTTAATCTCCTCTCTAATCAGCAACGCTACCCCACCTCCTTTTCCCTTTCTCTCTATCCGTCCTGAATATTGAATATCCCTGGATGTTCAGCTCCCAGCCTTGGTCACCCTGGAGCCATGTCTCCGTGATCCCAACTATATCATAGTCATTAATAGCTATCTGCACATTCAACTCATCCGCCTTATTACGAATGCTCCTTGCATTGAGAGCAACGTATTTTTCAAAGTCACTGTTTTTCAGGTGAAGCAAATTATGAAATTAGAACATAAAACATAGAACATTTAATTCCATCATCCCCAGCAGAATGGTGGACAAACTGTCTGATCTAGGTGTTAATGCAAACACATGCGGATGGATTAACGACTTTTTAACAGACCGCCCACAGACTGTCAGGATGGGGTCCAATTACTCCCCAGTCCTGACGCTCAGCACAGGAGCGCCACAAGGTTGTGTGCTGAGTCCCATCTTGTATACAATATACACTTATGACTGTACACCAACACACAGTACAAACAGGATCATCAAGTTTGCGGACGACACGACTGTGGTGGGACTGATAAACAACAACGACGAGTCTGCCTACAGGGATGAAGTCCAAAAACTGACTGTCTGGTGTACCAAAAACAACCTGGTACTCA
Organism: Amblyraja radiata; assembly: GCF_010909765.2. Lineage (NCBI taxonomy): Eukaryota > Metazoa > Chordata > Chondrichthyes > Rajiformes > Rajidae > Amblyraja > Amblyraja radiata. The sequence continues at coordinate 87,577,906 of NC_045960.1, forward strand.
ACCCATCAAAGACAAAAGAACTGGTCGTCGACTTTAGGAGGAAGAGGAGAGAGGAACCTGCTCCCTTATACATCAAAGGAGACATGGTGGAGAGAGTCACTGGCTTTAAGTTCCTGGGAATAAACATCTCCCAGGACCTCAAATGGCAAATTAACACCGTCACTCTCGTGAAGAAGTCACATCAGCGGCTGTATTTCCTGAGGTCTCTGCGGAGAGCAAACGTCTCACAGCCGCTGCTGCTGTCCTTCTACCGATGCGCCGTGGAAAGTATCCTCTCCTATGGAATCCTGGTGTGGTTTGCTAGCTGTACTGTGGCTGAGAGGAGGGCGCTGCAGAGAGTTATAAAAACTGCACAGAGCATTACAAACGCTCAACTGCCCTCCTTGGATGATATATATAGGGCCCGATGCTTGCGCCGGGCCACAAATATCAAGCAGGACACATCCCACCCTGCCAACCACCTTTTCACTCTGCTACCCTCTGGGAGGCGATTCAGGTCTCTGAAGGCTCGCACCGGTAGACTAAAAAATAGTTTCTACCCATGTGCGATAAAAGAGCTTAATTCCAACAGAAAACACTGGGGAAGCAAAATGTAATTCCAAGAAATGCCGCCAAATTCTTTTTAATTCTTTTTAAATACTTGTTTATTATTTTACTAATAAGTGTACATATGTGTCAATGGTTGTCGTGTTTGTATTTTTTTAACCGGAGGAGATGTAATGGAATTTCGTTGCACAGTATTGTGCAATGACAATAAACGTATTCATTCATTCATTCATTCTAACAGGACAGCACAAGAACAGGACCTTTGGCTCACAATGTCTGTGCCAATCTACCTAAACATAATTCATATCCCTCCATATCCATATGCCTATCCAAAAGCCTCTTAAACAGCATTGCTGTATCTGCCTCCATCACCAACCCTGGCAGCGCATTCCAGCCATTCACTACCATTTGTGTAAACATTTGCCCTGCAAATCTCCTTTAAAGTTTGCCGCTCTCACCTTATAACAATACTCTCTAGTATTTGATTTTTCATCCTGTTAAAAAAAAAAGTTCTGACCGTCTACCCTACCTGGTAATAATTTATAATTTTATATGCTTCTTTCAGGTCTCCCTGCAACCTCCCGCGCTCCAGAGAAAACAATCCAAATCTGTCTAACCTCTCCCCGCGTGAACCTCCTCTGCATCCTCTCTGAAGCCTCCACATCCTTCCTTAATGGGGCAACCAGAACTACACACACTACTCCAAATGTGGCCTATCCAAAGTCCTATAAAGCTATCATGATACCTGGCTCTTATACTGAATGTCCCATCTTATGAAGGCAAGTATAATATATTGCTTTGTTACTACTCTATCCGTTTACAGTCAGCCCTGGACTTGAAAATCAAGAACCTTTTGTACACTAATGCTGTCAAGGGTCTTGCCATTAATTATATATTTTCCCCTTACTTTTCTCTTGTTCTGATTAAACTCCATCTGCCATTTCTCCACACAATTCTGTAAATATCTTGTTTCCTTTTAAGACAGTTTTAAAGTCATTTGGACAGGTACATATTGTGACAACACTCTCTCTCTCTCTCTCTCAGATGCTGCTCTGATCCCCATCACCGGAAGACTGACCAGAAGATGCCAAACCTCAGCACCATTGAGCAAGTCAAATAATTAACAGTATCTAATTATCCAATATCATGTTTGCCCACCTCAATCTTGTCAGCCCACTCCTTATAAATCCTAACGTTCCAGCCAAAGGAGAAAGGGAGAGGGCAAGAGATGAAGCAGGAGCGAAAGAGAAAGGAAGAGGGAGAGAGAGAGAGAAGGGAGAGAAACTGGGGCTTCTCCCTTCTAGCTGTGTTCCCCTTTTGCATCCCTGGAGGAAGACTGAGCCACTGGGACAAACCAGAGACCACCAGCGCAACCGTTCTATGGTTAAGACTGACCTGCCAGGACAAGCCTAAGACAGCCAGAGGCCAAGGCCAAATGACCAGGGCAGGCATGAGGCTGCCAGTGCCTCCTCTTCATATCCCAAGGCTGAACAGCCAGGATAAGCCAGACATCCCCAGCACCTCCTCTCGAAGCAAGAGCAAACTGTAGGTTCAAGCCTGAGATCGCCGCGCCTCCCCCTTCAAGCCCAAAGTTGAGCTGCCAGAACAGGGCTGAGACCATCAGCTTCTTCTTCTTCAAAACCCATGAACTGCCATGACAAGCACAAGATCACCAGCACTTCCACATATGTGGTCTGACAACGAGGGACAGCGCCCACATGCAGACCTTGGACATTCTCATCACTATAAATTAACCATATAATGCAGGTTCATTCTACTGCAAGTGTCAGTCAAGTCATCGCCAACATGACATTATCCCAGACACCACAATATATGGAAATGTTTAGAGGGATATGGACCAAATGTGGGCAAATACGAATAACTTAGATAGGCCATCTTGATTGGGTCGAAAGGCCCGTTTCATAAGATCATAAGTGACAGGAGTAGAATTAGGACATTCGACCCATCAAGTCTACTCTGCCATTCAATTATGGCTGATCAATCTCTCCCTCATAACCCCATTCTTCTGTCGTCTCCCTAATCTCCAACACCCCTTGCTATAAGATTCTCTCTCCACAATAATAAACTTCCCAGATACTAAATGCTCCTGCTTTAGGATTGTCATGGGATGATTTAGAATGAATTCTTTCTGCACAGAGTACATTTGGGTGTCTGTAGCTGCATAATCAATTGTGACAGAGTTTGCAATCAAGACTACACAAATTAAATTAAGAGAGCGGGGGGGGGGAAGATGAGGAGAAAGAGAGGGGAGCAAAGAGGAGGAAGGGAGAAGAGCTAAAGAGAGGTTGGAAAGAGGGATGAGGGCGAGAAGAAATGAGAAAGGAAGATTGAAGATGTTGAATGTACTGGAGGAGTGTGATAAAGATGGAATTTCACTGGAGTGGGTGCAGAGCCGTTTTGTTGAAACAAGGCACTGTAGATGCTGGTTCACAAAGAATACAAACTACTGGAGTAAATTAGTAGGTCAGGCAGCATCTCTGGAGAACATGGATAGGTGATGTTTTGGATTGGGACTCTTCTTCAGGCCCTAGGATGTTGTCTGGGATGCAGCATCTAGATTTGAAGACTCGATAGGTTGATTATTTTCTCTGGAGCAGAGAAAGGCTGAGAGTATACTGGGAGAGATTTACAAACCTTATGAGGGACATTAAAAAAAAATAAACAGTGAGAAAGCTTTCCCCTTCGTGGAAGTAACAATAGCCAGAGGAAATCAGTTTCAGGCAAGGAATGGGACATTTAGAAAGGACTTTGGGAAGAATATTTATTTTTCCACACAAAGTAGTGGAAAACCAGAATAGACTACCTTGCAGAATATTGAGTGAGATATTCGCACACCGTTTTGGAAATAGTTTGATGAGCACTTAAAAAGCAAAGGGATACAATGCTATGAACAGGAAAATGGGATTCAGTGCAGCTAGGTACACAAATGCCATTGTATTCATGGTAGTCCAAAGGGCATTATTCTATGCTGTTTGACTCCATGCATCATTTTTATATCTGTTTAATGTTGTAGTCAGTCATGTAAATCCAGTGAAACTTTCAATGGGATAGTCATTATTGTTTGAAATGAAAACATCCAGCCTTCTGAAATTTTCAATTATTATTTTTGGTGTTGACAAAGCAGAGAGTGGTGCTCTACCTACAATATTTTTTCTGGTATCCCTACTCTCAAGTGCAATTAATCTTTGCTTTGATTCTTAGTTTCTATGACATTTATTGGATTTGAAGTTGTACCTCTCATCCCTTTAATTTCTGGTTTAGAAGTAAAATAAATGAAAGAGCAAACTGTTATTGAACATACGCAAGATATCAGGTGTACCACCAGTGGTTTGCTGATGTATTATAGATGAGTTGGGACTAGGGTGATGCTCATTTAGCACACTCAAGGGGATTGTATTCTGCTTAATATGCAGAGAAAAACTGCTTAATGCAAATTTAAACATAGATTCTGAGAGTTTTTTTTAGTGAGCTTTAAAAATAACAGTTTTGTTCCATCAGGCAAAATAAAACATCTTCGATATCTTCACCTTGCAACACATTTTGACTTAGCTTTGGGCAATAATTTCTATGTGCTCTGGCCTTGCATAATGTGCAGCAATTGTCCTATTAACTTTTCACTGCATTTAGTCTTATATTTGGTTAACATTTATTTACATTTATTTTAAATATATTTGAGAGTTTCTCAATTTAAAAGTCATTTCAAGAATAATTGTACAGGCTAAAACTTAGAATCAATGCAGATGAGTTGGTCCTCTTTGCAGATCGATGTATAATATTTATGCTGCAATTGTAAAATGCTTGCAAATTGAGAAGAGATTATGAGTTGGCAAAAATCAGTTTCAAGAAATTAGTTTGTAATGTGTTATAAGAGCAGCTACAATTGTGGAAAACAAGCCAAGAGATTCACATTTATCCAAAAACATAACATTGACACTAAACAGTTCTCATCAGATTTCATTTCCTCAGCTTCAAGTCCTTTCAAGGAATACAAATAACTGGGATTAAATTCTTCAGAGTCAGTTACATGTAACACATCATCAACCTGTTTAACAACACCTCCTGAAATCTTCACAATTTCTTTCAATTCATTGCCAATGTTCTTTATCATTCAACCAAACGTGCGTCCAAACACCTGGAGCTGGTGTCCAAACTCAGTAAATGGGCGGCACAATGATTGAGCTGGTGCCTTACAGAGCTAGAGACCTAGGTTCAATCCTGACTATGGGTGTTGTCTGTACATTCTCGCCGTGACCACGTGGGTTTTCCCTGAGTGTTCCAGTTTCCTACCACACTCCTAAGATGTACAGGTCTGAAGGGTCTCTACGCGAAATGTCACCCATTCCTTCTCTCCAGAGATGCTATTTGTCCCACTGAGTTATTCCAGCAGGTTTGTAGATTAATTGGCTTCAGTAAAATTGATAACTCTGATAACTGATCAGGGAGATGCAAGGTGCAGAGAGAAGACCTGAGCACTGGATTAGGATAGCGGAGGATGATGAGGGAGAGGAAGGGAAATTTGAGAGGTGTAATCAGATGCAGGATAAGAAACAGAGTGACTGATCTTCATAAAGTAAATGGAGAAGTGACTTCAAGAAAGATTGATTGCCCAGAGTCTGGCAGCTAAGCTTGCAGTGATGGGCCTTTTAACCCAATCCTTTTTAGTAAGACTCATTTCACTACTTGTGAGCAGTAATCCTGATAAGCAAGTTACAATTTCATACACATATCAATCATGTCATTGACAAAATGAAGTCATCAAATGCATCCAGCAGCCTCTGCTCATCATAGCCCCCAGATGGATCTATTTTTGAGAAGAGCATTCTGCACTCAAAGTACCCAACTGCATTAAAGATAAAATGTAATTGCATGGCACAAAAAATGTTGTGGTACATGATTGGATAACTGAGCCACCCCCCCCCCCCCCCCCCCTCCCCTCCCCCCCCCCTCCCCTCCCCCCCCCCCCCCCCCCCCCCGCACTTTCCTGCAGCATACAAAACAGGTTCCCATCTTTCAGAAGGTCAGCAAATCTTTGCTTCATACACATGCCCAGGTTTGCAACTAGGCACTTCCTTCAAGCATACATAGCAGGGCAAAAATCAGCTCTAATGATTTTCAGTGTAGAACACTACGGAGGCCAGGTCATTGGTTTTTTTTTAAGTGGAGATTGATAAAGTCTTGATTGATAAGAGTGAAGGTAATGAGGAGAAGGCAGGAGAATGGGATTGTCAGAATATCCTGCTGCTGTAAGATTGTAAATCAATCTCTGGTCTTTAAAGTGCAATAGAATGCTTCACATTTCTTTCAATGTTTACATTCACAAGATAATTTGATCATAGATCTTTCTGTTAAATTTTAGCTTTTGCCCCATTAGACAGTTGTCTTGGCTCTGACATTCTATTTTTATATGAGCAGTTTTATTTTAGAAAATGCTTCCAGTAATGTTGTGAATAGCACTGTGATGTGCCAGAGCACATCTCTGTGTCAGTGTTCTTAATGCCCAAGCAAATTTGGCATTAGACAAAACCCACTCAGCTCCTTGAAATTGTATGAGACATGGAATTAATTGAAAGTAGTATTCCTGGAATTTGTGACGAAGAATGACTAGATGATCCCATTCAAACCTTGCTGCAATTAAGCAACAAATCCTCCAAGGAGCAGAAGTGGACAATGCTGCAGACATTTGAGTAAACAGTTCGGCTATGAAAGAGTGCATGGGATCACCTTAAATTCAAATGAGGGTTCTGAAGTCACAAGCAATGCAGCCGTGCCTGGGTTGGTGACCAAGCAGAAGATGAAACTGTGAAGGGATTAACAAAATTAGATACGAGTGTTGTCGTGTTGTGCAGAATGAAATTGCAGCGCACCAAATGAAGTCGGCAGAGGAGCAGTCAGGAGAGTTTGGGCCACATTATAAATGGTATGATCTTTAACAAGAGAGATGATAAAACCTAGCCAGGGAGGAAGGGGCAGTGTGTCATTATCACGGGGCACATTTCAGTATAGCCAAGTGTTAGTGCAATCATACACTAAAGGTTATTTAATGTGTAGACTGTTTATAAAAATAAACAAGCAATTCATGTACGATGGTGTTGACCACCCATGGACACAAACTGGAGTCCTAGCACAATTTGTTATATCCTGGACTTGACATTACCCCACACATTACCTTCATTTATGTTGCTCCCCGAATTGAACTTAGGTAGGTTAACACCGGCTGAAATAACCTCAAGGAATGATCACACTTTTCTTAATAGGTTGGACCAAAGGTACGGTCATCCGTAAGCAGAGAAAATATAAGTAATTAATCAAGGTAGCGAGAGGCTGATTGCATTGTTGCAGTATGAGGCCAGTTTAAGAACCATATTAAATGACTGTTTTATTACCCAACGGTAATGGCGTAAAGCAGTAGGCATGAACGTTGTACTTCTAAAATATTGAGCTATAATTATTGCCATAGAGGGAGTACAGAGAAGGTTCACCAGACTGATTCCTGGGATGTCAGGACTTTCATATGAAGAAAGACTGGATAGATTTGGCTTGTACTCGCTAGAATTTAGGAGGTTGAGGGGGGATCTTATAGAAACTTACAAAATTCTTAAGGGGTTGGACAGGCTAGATGCAGGAAGATTGTTCCCGATGTTGGGGAAGTCCAGGACAAGGGGTCACAGCTTAAGGATAGAGGGGAAATCCTTTAGGACCGAGATGAGAAAAACGTTTTTCACACAGAGAGTGGCGAATCTCTGGAATTCTCTGCCACAGAAGGTAGTTGAGGCCAGTTAATTGGCTATATTTAAGAGGGAGTTAGATGTGGCCCTTGTGGCTAAAGGGATCAGGGGGTATGGAGAGAAGGCAGGTACAGGATACTGAGTTGGATGATCAGACATGATCATATTGAATGGCGGTGCAGGCTCGAAGGGCCAAATGGCCTACTCCTGCACTTAATTTCTATGTTTCTATGTTTCTATAATTTGTAGATACCGAACTGTAATGCTTACTAAATGCTTTTGAGGGTAAACAATTTAAACATTATCACAAGAACAGAGTCTGAAGAAGGGTTTCGGCCCGAAACGTCGCCTATTTCCTTCGCTCCATAGATGCTGCTGCACCCGCTGAGTTCCTCCAGCAATTTTGTGTACCTTCGATATTCCAGCATCTGCAGTTCCCTTTTGAAAGCTTTAATAATTTATTGTTGCTGCTCAGATATACAGCAACATTTTCATAATATACATTGTTATTAAACAGGCTCAACCCCCTAATAAAACAAAGTTATCCTATCAGTGTGATTAAAAATACATCACTTTCCATTGAAGTTTGAAGTTAGAATATAACTTTTGTATACAAATAATGACTTGCACATATTAATTCTCCTTTGGGATTCTTTGATTTTTTTTTCATCTCTCCCATTGGGTCTGTACAATGGTCTTTCCCTGAAAAATAAAGTACTTTACAGCATTACAGAAGTGTTTTTAAACTTTCTCCCAGTTGCCTACCTTAGCACGAGTTGCTTTGATATGCAAATGCACAAATTAACCAGCTGAGAGTTAAACACATTGTAAATCATAATAAATCTAAATTAATCTGAATCAATCTGACTGTGCCGGAAGCAAAAGTAAGTAGTGAAAAGGCCACCGAATATTGCGAACTGTTCCAATTAACAGTGGTTTTGAATTGTGTTGAGCAATCAGAGGTGAGAATCTCTGAGACCTTTGCATCCTTCCATTGATTTGACCCATTTCTATTTTTGCCCTTGCTGATACAGCATCCAGTCTAATCCCAATAGCTGCTATTTTATTCCTTCCATTTTATTTTCCAGTGCTGTTCAGCCACTGCCTATCTATTATTAGTAATTTATGTTGCATTTTTCAGAAGGTTGAAAGATTGCTTTGACTTTTCTCGAGAAGTTGATTGAAAATGATTATTAAAGCTCGAGACCATGATCAAATGCCATGCTGATGCTTGCAATAATTCAAATGAATGTTTGTACATGAAGCTAAGAAATAGTTACAAGCATTTGCCTTCTCGCTCCTTCAACTTGCTCTACCACATGTCCTTGGTGCTCTGAATGTTGCCATTTGCTCCACTTTTATGTCTGCTTCCCAGAACCTTTGATTGCTCTCTATTTCAAATATCTTTCTTAACTCAGCATTGACTGTTTTGATGGACTTGGCTTCCATATTTCTCTGGGATAGAGAATTCCAAAGATTCACGATGCTCTGGCAGAAAAATAATAAACACTTGTTCTAAAACTATGTTCCTTGGTTTAATGTTTTCCAGGAGAGGAAGAATCCTTTCAATATCTACTATTTCAAATCCATTCAGCATTATATATTTCAGTAGAATTCCTTGTAAACTCCCATTAAGTATTATCTTAACATTTCCTCATAAGACCAATGGTACAAAAGCTTGAAAGCACATACAACCAGACTCAGGAACGGGTTCATTCTTCTGCTATCGGACTACTGAACTGTTCTTCCATAAGCTAAGGTTCAGTCTCAATCTTCCAACCTGTCATATGAGGAAAGATTGGCAAGACTGGGTTTGTATTCACTGGAATTTGGGATGTGAGGGAATCTTATAGAAACGTATAAAATTATAAAAGGATTGGACAAGCTCGATGCAGGAAAAATGTTGCCAATGTTGGGGGAGTCCAGAACCAGGGGCCACAGTCTAAGAATAAGAGGTCATTTAAAACTGAGATGAGAAAAAACTTTTTCACCCAGAGATTTGTGAATTTGTGGAATTCTCTGCCACAGAAGCCAGTAGAGGCCAATTCATTGGAGATATTTAAAAGAGAGTTAGATAGAGCTCTAGGGGTGAGCGGAATCAAGGGAGAATATGGTGAAAGGCAGGCACGGGTTACTGATTGTGGATGATCAGCCATGACCACAATGAAGGGCCAAATGGCCTCCTCCTGCACCTATTTTCGACCTCATTTCGCACTTTTCCCCCTCGAACTATAATGTTACATTGCTGTAAATTATATTCTGCATTCTGGTGTTTTTCTCTTTGCATGAGAATTATTATACTTGGGCATGACAATGTTTTTCACGCATTTATATTCAGATGTAAAATACTAACACAAGCAAAACCTTTTCACTGTATTTCGGTACATGTGACAACAATAAACCAATATCAATATATGGTAATTCTTTCATACAGGGATTAGCCAAGTGAACTCTATTCGAGCTGCCTCCAACACAAGCATAATTCTTCTTAATAAAGAGACTAATGCTGTGGTCCAGATCTGCTCTTATGAATGCCATACAGGGCTGTAGCAAGTTTCCTCTACTCATACTTAATCCTCTTTCCAAAAAAGGGCCAGGTTACCATTCGCATACTCATTATTCATGGAAACCGCCTGTTAAGCTTTCAATATTTCATGTACATGGACATTTAGCTCCTCCTTTCATATACAAGGCCATCCAGTATTCTGCTGTTTCCTTCCATTTAAACAATATTCTCCTCTTGCATCCATTCCATCAAAGTTTAAAACTGCTCTTTTCCCCAGATTTTACTTCGGAGTCACGTGAGTGACTACGTGAAGAACCCGCTCAGTGCGCAGGCGCGGCATTACGCCAGCAGTGCAACAGCGGCCTGCAACGGGAGTTAGGCTCTCCCGCTACAGAATGAACGGGACCGTCAGGTGAGTACCCTGAGGTCGGGTTTTCTTTTACAGGTGAGCCTTTTTCTGCTTGTGTTTTTTACAGGCAGAGAAAAAGGCTCTGGAACAAAACTGTCCCCCGTTCAAGGAGGAACGTTTCCCGTCGGGGAGGGGGGGCAGCAACAGGCGGTAGGAGCATTACCCGGTGTTCCGTAATTCCCCGACACCGTGCCGAGGCCAGCCCGCTAGTACCTGAGCAGCGGGCTGGATGCATAGCCACTCGAGAGGCATCCGGCAGGTGTTCCCGATGTCGGACGGGACGTCTCTCCACCTGCATGGGGGGAGAGAGAGCCGCCTGAGCCGCTGGAGCGGCTCACGGAGCAGGTGCCTGCGAGACGCGCTGCTTGAGGGGCGCTCTCACTACTACAAGGCACAAAAGCTCCAGAAGAAGGCGGTAGGAACAATTACCGGGCGCACCGCTATCCCCATCACCGCGCCGAGCCCAGTCCCGCTAGTGCCTGAACTGCGGGCTGGATGTCTAGCCATCCGAACAGGCATCCGGCCGGTGGCGTCCGATTCGTCGGACGGGGACATGTCTCCACCTAAATGGAGGAGAGACAGCCGCATGAGCTGCATCCAACAGCAATTGGAGCAGCTCCAGCGAGATGCGCAGAAAGAGCGCTCTCGCGGAGGGAGGTCAGGCACCCCCTCCACAGTGTTTCATGCACTGCCCTCTGCTCCCTCATTACTGGAGGCTAACATTGGTGACCAGGGCTGGGCTGGTCTGGAACAGGGGCAGGCGGACGAATTCGGGAGTATGCCAGGGGTGCAGGAACATGAAGAGCTGTTGGGTGTGATGGACCGCTTGTAGCAACCCCACGGGCTGGAGCACCGCTGGAACCAAGAATGGCGGCCAGCATCAACCATTACTGGAAAAGGTGCTCGTTGAGGTGCTGAAACAACACAGCACCAGAAAACGGTGAGGCCCTCAAAGTAAAAAAGTGTCAACAGCCAAATCTGGGGGCATGTGGGTCACACATCTGGACCCAAGAACTCAAGCTACAGTGGATCCTAAGGCTCCTGACGTCGGCCATCACAGCCTTTGCTCGTTCCGTGGAGACCACGGAGATGGATACCTGCCAGCAGGATGTGCTGGCATTAATGTGTACCACACAATTTGAGATCAACAATCTCCGGAGGGAAACATAAGACCTGCCCTCAATCCCAAATTTGCTGGCTTGTGTAAAGCCCCAGCTGCGGAGACGGACGCGCTGCTATTTGGGAAAGATTTCAATAAAAAACTGAAGGAGATGCAGGAATCATCAAAAACCTTCGGCCTAATGAGGGCAGGCCCCGGGACGAGCAAACCAAGACCTCCGATACCCAAGCGGCAGCACCCCACGGCATCCACCAGTCGACGTCCGCAATATGGGACTGGTGAACGCTTGGGGTCCGCACATTATCCCCAAAGATCTTTTAGATCAGGGCCCGCAGCGGACCCTCTGGAAAATGCGCCTCCCCCCAACATCGCCAGCACGTCAGAACAAAATCTTCAGGAAAATGAAGAAACAGAATCGCCAATAACCATGGAGGTAGGTGGGTCTGGTCCCTACCAGCATATAGAGAATAAGGGTGCTTTATTAACAGGGGGGAGATTACACTTGTTTAAAGAAGCATGGGGTATGGTCACGAGTGACAAGTATATACTCAACAGCATTAGAGGATATAAAATACAATTCATGTCAGAAAAAACGCCACCAGTTCAACAATGGCCCCAAAGGGTATTTCTCCCTCCGTCAAAGAGAAACGTGAGGGACAAGCTGAACTGGTGAGACTTATCACAAAGGGGGTCATCGAAAAGACCAAACATGAACCTTTGGAATTTGTATCGAATATATTCACTAAAACCAAAAAAGATGGTGGCTGTCGCATCATCATTGACTTAACATCACTAAACAAATTTGTTAAGTATATACATTTCAAAATGGAGACATATGTTACTGCCAAACAACTGAATTCCAAAGGACACTTCATGGCAAGCATTTATCTTAAAGATGCTTACTATCTAGTACCCATATACAAGGATCATCGCAGATACCTAAAATTTATCTGGATGGTACAAAGCATTGCCCTATGGGCGAACTTCAGCCCAAGATTATTCACCAAAATATTGAACCCAGCCATGGCAATACTAAGAAAACAAAAACATATTGTCATGGCATATCTGGAAAATATTCTGATAGTAGGGAAAACGATGGAATTGGCTGTGGCAGCAGTATCAGCTACAAAACAGCTCCTCGAAACTCTGGGGTTCGTCCTACATCCAGATAAATCTAAGTTGAAGCCATCCACTATCATGGACTACCTGGGCTTCACAATTAACTCAGTCCATATGACTGTTACCTTGCCAAAGGCAAAAATGGTTGAATTAGCACAATCATGCAACAAATTAATGGTCAACGAGCGACCAACTATTCGACAAGTAGCAAGAGTAATTGGGGAAATGGTAGCAGCATTTCCGGCTGCACAATTCGGACCTTTGCACTATCAAAAAATTTACAGAGAGCAAAGGTACGGGCAACAAAACGACATACAGGTCACTATGATCGAGTCATGAACTTACCCACTGAAGCAATATCAGAGCTACAGTGGTGGGCAGAAAACGTTTGGCATAGTTTCAGCCCTATCTTTATCACTAACCCTACTTTAGTTATTCAAACAGATGCCAGTGCTCAAGGCTGGGGAGCGACTAACTCCATATCCAGCACAAGTGGTAGATGGACTAACCTAGAGTCATCATTACTACTTACACTGGGCATTAACTGTCTAGAGATGTTGGGCACCTTTTATGGTTTAAAAGCATATGTATCTAATATGCAGCACTTGCATGTTCGGTTACAAATTGATAAATACTACGGTGATGGCTTATATTAACCATATGGGTGGCATAAAATCATTATCATGCGACAAATTGGTCAACATGATTTGGCAATGGTGTGTCGAAAGACATATTTGGCTATCAGCTACTTACCTACCAGGTAAGCTAAACACCCAATGCCATGAGAAAATTAAACGTCTGGGTTGCAAGTTTGAACAGACCTTACCTGGAACTGGGATTGTCCAAACAAACCATCACCACCATGTCGGCATCCCTTCGAACATCCACCAAGAGGCAGTACTTAACCAGCATCAAAAAAGGGAGAAGTACTGCCAGGAAACAGGGACAACATACGCAACAGCTACAGCCACCAACATACTGGAGTTCCTGGCCATCTACACCACGATGTAGGGATCAGCTACAGTGCCATCAACACAGCGCAGAGTGCTCTTTCTACTTATCTCAAACCAGCGCCAGGACAACAGGCGATGGGATCCCATCCACTGGTGGTAAAACTGATGAAGGGCATTTACAATATCAAGCCCTAAGCCCAGGTATACCCATATTTGGGATATCAGCGTGGTCCTGACATATCTCAGGGAATGGCCACCAGCCAGATCCCCCGGCCTCGAGCAAGTTACACTAAAGACGCTCATGTTGATGGCACTTGTATCCGCTCAGAGGGTCCAGTCACTACACCTATTGCGACTGGACAACATGATCACAGCTCCAGACCAGATCTGTCGTTATCCAGCGACTGGTCAAACAGAGCAGACCAGGAACACCTAATCCAGTCGTGGCTTACCCACCAGAACCACGGTTATGTGCCATGACCCACCTACTATCCTACATAGACACAACCAGAATATTCGAGGGAGATGAAAAGCCTTGTGGGTCAGTCACAAAAACCTTATGGTGGGGTACGAGCCAAACCATTGCGAGATGGCTCAAGCAGGTGCTAGAAACTGCTGGGATAAACATTAACATGTACAAATTTTATTCCACCAGGGCAGCATCCATGTCGACGGCTAAAGAATGGACATGCCTATAGACCACATCCTGGCTACAGCAGGATGGTGGGAAGGGAAAAGACCGTTCAGAAATTTTATAATAAGCCGTTGGCAAAACCTGGTTTATTTGCAGTAAAGATTTACGAACTGCAAATATTTAATTTAAGCCCAGGGGAGCAACTTAATTCTTTGTTGTTATTGTTTAAAAAATACCATTGTGTTTTTCTACAAATAGACTCATTGGTTCATTACGATAACACTTCCTCCCTCAAGAACTTCGGCAGTGAGTGAAATGAAACTGTTACACGGTTTGAAATCACAGAGCTTTGAAATCTTCACGTAGTCACTCACGTGACTCCGAAGTAAAATAGTAAGATTAAACGAGAACTTACCAGTTTGAAGTTTGATCTGTATTTTATGAGGAGTTACGATGAGGGTATTACGTGCCCTCCGCTCCCACCCTCATTATATGGATCAAATTAATAAATTGATGTCTCCTTATCTTTACTATGTTTACTTCAAAATAACTGTGTCTATCTGTGATTCCACACCGCTGCTTGGAAGTATGCCGCGCCTGCGCACTGAGCGGTTTCTTCACGTAATACCCTCATCGTAACTCCTCATAAAATACAGATCAAACTTCAAACTGGTAAGTTCTCGTTTAATCTTACTATTATACTCCATCTGCCAATTTTATTTCTATTTATTGAAGCTATCCAATCCCTTTCCAGGCTTTTTGCATCCTCCTCGTGACTTGATTTCCCATCAATATTTGTACTGCAAACAAGTTTGGCTCCAGAGCACTCAGTCTTGGTCATTAATGTCGATTATAAATAATTGAGGCTTCAGCACAGATTCCTGTGGCAACCTATTAGTTATACATTGCCAGCCTGAATGTGATCCTTCATCCTGAATTTTTGTTAGCTAGCTAATACTCTGTCCTTGCTAACATATTTTCCCTGAACTGCCTGCTGTACCCACTTTGTGTGTAACACTTCGTCAAATGCCTTCTAGAGATCCTCAAAGAACAATTAATTTGCCCAAACTGTTTTCCCTTCTATAAAACTACATTTATCCTTCTCAATTGTATTAATATTTTCTAAATATCATGCTGGGATTTCCTTAATATGCATTCCCAGAATTTCCCATGATTTCGTGTTTTCTCTCCTTGGTAGGTTGTGAACTGTGATGTTCCAATTGCAGCTTTCCATTCCAGAATCTCGGGAAGTTTGAAAGATCACAACCATTGCATCAGCTACCTCTGCCACAACCTCTTTTCATACCTTAATATAAAGGTCTTCAAGCCCAGGGCCATTGTTAGCTTTTAGTCCCATTAAGTTGTCAAATACCTTTTCTTTCCTACTCTTTGCAACAAATATTGTATGCATTAAGCATCTTCTATCTTGAAAACATTTGTTTATAATCCGAGTTTTAACTTTATTCCTCAATATTAATTTTCTTGTCTCAGTCTCTAGTGGACCAGTATTTATTTCAGCAACTGTGCTCCATTTTATATGTTTGTTGAAGCTTGCTTAGTTTTCTTACTCTCATAATCCATTTCTTGCTCTTTAATTTAGCTTTATATATCCTTTGATGATTTCTAAATAGCTCCCAATTTTCTAGCAAACATTTTCAAAACATTGTATATTTTTCTTTCAATTTCATACCTTTCCAAATTGATTATCGTTCTATTATATTCTTTACTTTTCAATGGAAATGACCTTTGATACGAATGGTAAAAGATCTACTTAAATGTCTACAATGACTTATCTATTGTGCCTTTAAAACAATCCCCCCCCCCCCATTCTTGTTAACTCTGCCTTGTACCGCTCCAGTTTTTTTTTCCCCATTTAGGTTTCATGTTAAATTTTGTTCCTTAACTACTTAAAGCTAAATAAGAATCTCTCGTTTTGTTTGGAGGCAGGCACAGGTGAAAAATCAAAAGCAAAGCAAAATCCTAAGTGTTAAAAACAGTAAAACATCTTGTGAATAATCATACAATAGTTGTTTAATTATAGATTTAACCTCTACAGATACAATTAAACCATTATCTTGCAGTTAATACACTGGGGTGGAAGGTAGGTTTTGGTCTCATCTGCATATGCTTTTAAAGAGAAAGAGCTGTTCCATGCTAACACTACTGTGTGCTCTGTGTAGTCTCTTTACACAAAATCATAAAATGTTTTGAGGCAAAGGTTTGCCCATAACTCATCTTAATTCAATGAGAAAGACTTGAGGCAGATGTTAATGAACAAAATGTTGTAATTTGAAATTAATTACACTACGAAAACACATGTTACCATCCCTGTTTAATTACTAAATAGTACTATGAAATACAGAACAGGACAGGGATGTTTTTCTAGAAAAGAGAAAGTAAAATGGTTACTCAAGCTAGTGCGAAGATATTGAAGTGGCAGATTTATGGGCCTGTCCCACTTAGGCGATTTTTCAGGCGACTGCCGGCGACTCTCAATTTGTAGCAGATCGCTGAAAAACTGGTGACTGAAATGGCGATTGGAACGGCGGCTGTCAGAGTGGAACACACATACGCACATCACTTCCTTCACCAGACAGTTATACAGGCAGGGGACAGGGCAAGCGGGGGGAACGCTGTCTGAGTGAAATTCACACAGTGCAAAGCCAATGTGATACAGACACACACCGCGATGAACAGGAAGGTTGGTGCTGTAATTAAGACAGTGAAAGCACAGTGTACGGGAAGGGTCACTTAAGTCCTCTTAAAGAGGGGGGGGACAAGGGGGGAGACGGGGTGGGGAGAAGGAGTGGAGACAACTTTTAAGAAGGCAGAGATACACGGCTGTGAAGCTCGGTAAACATTAACTTTACCTGTCTGTTATCCTTGGTTCTGAAAACTACTGTTTACCTTGTTTTCCTAATGAGCCAATGAAATTCACCAATCAGCACCGGCGACAACTTACGAGAACCTACGACAAACTACGACCTCCTGGCGACCCACTACCACTGCACCGACATCACGAGAATTCTCGCTATTCTTCATGGCTTCAAAATTCTGGTCGCCGATAATTTTTCAACATGTTGAAACATGTTGAAAAATTAGCATGTTGAAAAATTAGCGTGACAAGAATGAAGCCACAACTAGTTACGAGAATGCAGGAACTACTCACCACCATGCAAGCGACACCCCGGCAACCTGCGGCAAACCTCCTGTCTCCTGTAGTCACAAACCACATAGTCTCCTGTAGTCACCTAAAAAGTCGCGTAAGTGGGACAGGTGAATCTTTTAACATCACTTTCACCAAGATTAAATTTGGGGAAACTACTCGAACGTGCAAGTATGAAACTTGCTACCATGTCGAATGGTTAAGACAAGTGTCACTGCAAATGCTTATCAGGGAAGGTAGAGGAGTGCAAAAAGGCAATGAGATGAACTTAGGTTATTGTGGAGTGAGATGGAATGAGATGAACTTAGGTTATTGTGGAGTATCGTGGAGTTTCATTGACTGACATGTTCCTCTTTTGCACACTCTAATTTGATGTCGGGAGTTTGAAAGTAGTATCACTTCTGCCCATTGATATTTTTCCTAATTGTGGAGGAGGGTGAAAGAATTTTAACAATGGAGAGGATGCCATTAGATGGAAGGACAGAGAACATCATGCACTATATTATATGTCCTCAATGAAATATGTCATTCATTCGTGGTTCCAGTGATAAGCTCCGCATCAGACTTCCAGTCTGCCATGGGAGATATTAGCAACATGTCAAACATTGCCATTTGCTGTTGTACCAGGAAGGGCACCAAGGCACTCATCAATTCCAGGCTGCAATTGTTTTGCCTTTATTCTGCTGCAGTCCACAGTGCCAACTGTATTTGAGCCAGTTAGTGTACAAGCAGGTGCCTACTGGCAACAAGGCCCAACGCTGGTGATGTGACAACTAACTCGATTTTACTCATCATGTGTTCTAAGGCAACACAATTACAATGAGAGCCGTGCTGCCAGTAGGAATGAGAAAGACCTGACCAATTTCATTCCTTAGCACCCGACCATTTTTGGCCCTATTTGACTTTCCAAGTGCGTCAACTGGCACTTGTGAGATTTAAATTGCCAATGTTCCCCTTAACTTTCCACCTGATCCATTTCCTATTGTGGCCTTAAGTCAAACATCACTCCTCTTAATACCACCAACTTTGTTATCCGCAAACTTACCAATGGTTCCTACATTCACATTCCAGTCAGTTGCGTTTGAACTGTTTTGACTATTTCACTGTTCTTTTTACAATCCATGTTCTCGGGGTATCTAAAACTAAATGTTATTAGTTATTTAAGTTATGACATCGGATGGAAGCTGCATACCAAATCTCGTTGCGCTTATGTGCAATAACAATAAAATATATTTTTATTGTTATTATTATTAATATTATTATTATTATTATTATTATATCGCAAAAAAGAGTCCCGGTATTATTCTCTGCAGTATACCTCTGGTTACAGATTTTGAAAGAGAAACTCCATCATCTCTAAATTCTGTTCCTCATTCAATGTGGAATCCTTGTACTTATTTCTGATCCACACTGGCTAATTGTAGGTTGATTCTTCAGTAAGTAGTTACTTTGGTGTCCTGCTACTTTGATGTTGTATATAAGGAAAATCCGTAATTCTATCCCATTTCTTCTTTTTCTAGATTGTTAATACACATAATCCTCATAATTAAAGATTAAACCCTGAATGAATTAAGTGTTATTTCTAAATTTGTTTCTCGATGTTCGATATCCCCCCCACCCCCCTTCCCCCGGAAAACCCGATGGTCACCAGTGAAATTTCAAGTCGGCATATTTATTTAATGGGGATCTAACTCAACTGAAAAGACTTTTAAACAGTAGGTATTAATAATTAAAATATTTATTATCCTTAAAAAAAATGTCTCTGTTTTTGATAAAGTTATAAATCTCACCATTTTTTCCAAAAATTTCTAGTCCCGATGATTGGAGTCATTACATAGCTATAATACAATTACAATTCAATTTATTGTCATTTGGACCCCTTGAGGTCCAAACGAAATGCCGTTTCTGCAGCCATACATTACAAACAAATAGACCCAAGACACAACATAATTTACATAAACATCCATCACATTGCTGTGATGGAAGGCCAAAAAAACTTCTCTCTCCACTGCACTTTCCCCCCCCCGATGTCAGAGTCAAAGTCAAAGCCCCCGGCGGGCGATGGCGAATTGTCCCGCAGCCATTAAAGCCACGCCGGGTGATGCAAGGTCGCGCACCGGGTCTTGGTGTTAGAGCCCCCGGCGGCCGCTCGCAGAGACCCGCCGCCATTCCAAGCCGCGCGGGGCGGTGCTGTAAGGCCCCGCTCCAGGAGCTCTTCAACCCCGCAACTCGGGCGGGAGAAGTCGCCGCTGCGGAAGCCCCGAAAAGCGGACTCCCTCCAGGGACCCGCGGGCTCCCGGTGTCACTGTCCGCCAAACCCGCAGTTGCAGCCACCGAATCTCCGGGGGTCGGGTCGCAGCAGCGTCCACCACAGCTCCACCCGCTCTGGACTCGGCCAGCTCCGCGACGGTGAGTAGTCGGCACCACAGCCCCCGGTCTTCCTGTTGGAGGCCGCTCCTCGTTGCAGCCCCAACGACAACGGAGACCCGACAAAGAAAAGGTCGGGTCTCCCGTGCAGGGAGAGATTTAAAAGTTACCCCCTCCCCCCCACACCACCCCCACACCACCCCCACCCCCCCACACACATACCCTAACAAAAATAACAAAAACTACATAAAAACATAGACATAAAATAATAAAAACGCAGACGGACTGCAGAGGCCGCAGCTGACGAGAGTCGCGCCGCCTACCGGATTCTATAAATAGAATGGACGCAAACTTCTGACCATAAAAGACCACGGAATTCAAAAGTCCCCTATCTTGTGAATTTCTCCTGATTCGCGGGACGAGAAGCTCGTGAAAACTCAGTTTTCTGCTGCATAACAGGTATATTTTCTCCCCCCCTCCACCCACCGGGGAACAAGGGCTGAAGAGGGCCAGGCATGGTGAGGGACATTGGATCACGGGAAGATGCGACACCTGCGATGGCTTTGTCTCCGGCTGGAGATGGAGCTGGAGATCGGGGGTAAGTAACCCTAGCCCCAGCCCCAACCCCAACCCTAGCGCCAACCCCAGCCCCAACCCTAGCGCCAACCCCAGCCCCAACCCCAGCACCAAAGATAGTTTTAGTTATCTCCATCACGTGATGCTCCCAAATTTGATCATCTCCACCATGCTCACTCATATCCGTCACATGAGTATTTTATGCTCATAATGTGTAAAATAATACAACAATTACCATAATTATCAATTGTAATTGATAAATGAACAGTATGCTTCTGCCTATTCATCTGAAGTTAATATTGTTTTTGAGGAACTTGGTGAAGAGTTATGTGAAGGTTACCATTCTTGCTGAAAATCACCACTTTTTTTCGGCAGTAAACTGTTTCGAAGATTTAAAATCAATGTGTTAGACTGAAAAGGTTTTTTTTTTTGATGGTTTATTTGAGGAAGATTATCATTTGAAAGACTGCAACAAAAATTTGATTTTATATTCTTAAATCGGTTATATTTTGCAGTGTTGTTCATCATAAAAATGACGGATATGACTGAATGCAATGGGCAACCAGGAAAAAGAGGAAAAAATAAATTAAATTCTCTACAAGATTGCGCCAAACATATTTTTCCCATTGTAGAGATGTTCATCTATGTGAAACAACATTCAAAGTTGCAAACATTTTCGGGTTTCCAGAAACTTAAAAGTAGCCACTAATGCCCCTGTTCTTACCTTCCACTACCTGCAACCTCCGGCAACCACCTGCAACCTTGGCAACCACCTTCAACTAGCATTGCAACTAAAACATTTAGACTAAAAAATTACCGATTTTTAAAACAGCAACCTATTTTTAGTCGCGGACGGTTTTGAATTTTTTGAAATAAATGCCGGAACATAGAAGATGCGGTAACCACTTTCGACCATTAGGGAGACTGACAAAAACCTCCGGGAACCGCACGGAAACCTTGGGTGGGGCACAAAGTCTCCAGAGGTTTCCGTGCCCCTATCCCACAGGAAACCTGAACCGAAACCTCTGGAGACTTTGCGCACCACCCAAGGTTTTTGTGCGGTTCCCGGAGGTTGCAAGTGGTTCGAGGTAGTGGAAGCAGGTAGGGAGACTGACAAAAACCTCCGGGAACCGCATGGAAACCTTGGGTGGGGCGTAAAGTCTCCAGAGGTTTCTGTTCAGGTTTCCTAAGTGGGACAGGGGCATAAGTGGGACAGGGGCATTACTGAAGAATCACCCTGGAACAAAATTCATGATTTTAAAGTTATTCCCTTTAGCTTATCCTGCTTTCTTCGATGATAAGTTCATAAGAGATAGGAGTAGAATTAGGTCATTTGGCCCATAAGGTCCCCTCCACCCACGGATCATGGCTGATCTATCTCTCCATTCTAATCCCATTCTCCTGCCTTCTCCCCTTAACATCTAACACATGTACTAATCAAGAACGGGGTCAATTCCAGGCTTCAATTTTATCAACCCAGTTTTCCTCATTTGGACCTCTCTGCATTTCTCAAGCCTTAATTTTAAACATGAGCTGAAGATCTCGATCTACAAATATAAAATTCCATATCTAAACATGGTTACTTTAAAAAATCCTCACAAATATTCTCTTCAAGTATGGAATTGAATATTTCTCCAAATCTTTCACTTCATGCACTATTTTATCAAGGTGCCTGACCATGAAACAATTCTTCTTCTTCATAACATTAAAGATTAAGTAAATGAAAACTAATGCATATTTTTCAGTAAAATATTTACAATGCCTGGTGACACAAAGGAACCGATTAAGATGAAGTTTGATTGAATTCCTGTTGAAGGGCCAGAAAGATCATATACAACCGAACAAGAACAGCATTTCATTTCTAAATATCTGCCTCTGAAGGAAACAGAATAATCTGCATAATTCTGGATGAATTGTGTGCATGTTATGGAAAGCATTGTCAGTGCTGAGGAAGAAATATTTAACATTGAAACATCCAACATTAATTGTAACTGGTTTAAAATTGTGTTATAACATGATGGAGCACACGAGTAAAATTTATAGACAACATTCGCAGAATTTGTACATCGGCCAAATGCCAGTATTCTCAAGTGCCCCACTAATCCAGAATTGCATGAGATAAAAAGGTTATTTCATGAAACAGTCCCAGTGAAGGCCATTGGACTGAAATATTAACTCTTTCTCTCCACAAATGCTACCGAATCCTTGGAAAATTCCTAGCATGATCTGTGTTTATTTCAGATTTCCAGCAGTTGCAATATTTTGCTTTCCAGTTACCAGCACCTTGATGCAGTTAAAATTGTCCTCCTATGTCAATCTTCCAGGACGTTGCCCGTTCATCAACAATACGTGTGCACAATATATCTCTCTCGCCTCGACCCAACACTGTCGGACACATGTTACAGGGCGCAAAGACAACTCAGTATCTAATACATTATTCACCCAGGCACTAAAGGGAGCCATCTTCTCCAGAGGTATTGGGGCGAAGACTACATAGACTTTGTTTTCAAAGGTGGTCATCACTTTGATCGTTTGACAAATGCAAGGTCACACACAAGCACCTGATTACTCTCTTTGAGTATCAAGGTCACCCTCACCCTCATCTTCCCAATCTCAGGATTGTTTCAGCTCCCATCTGCAAACAAATGCCACATTTTGCAGTTGTTTAAATACTGATGCATCAGAGAAGTTATTGATAGCTTTACTGCACCATTCTACTGTTCTACTGTACCATTCTACTGGGTTTTTTTAAATTGCTGTTTTTTTTTCCTTTTTCCTTCCTCCCACAATATGTAATATGTAATATAATATGTGATTCTGTTCCATACTGTTTGTAGTTGTTGTTTGTTTGTTTGTTTTTTGCACATTGCCACTTTTCATTTCACTCCACATCTCGTATGTGTATGTGACGAATAAACTTGACTTGACTAGACTTGATCTACTTATTCATCAGCCCATAGAATCAGTTTGAGCGGATTGCTACCATTGGATTTGTGCATCCTCACAGAGACCATCCTGGCAAATTCCAACCTGGGATACTGAAGTGTCATTACACCATGTTGAACAGGGCACCTACTCCCAAAAGAGATGCGATTTACCAGCCTCAAGCAATCCCCATCAGTAAACCAGCTCATTGCCCTCAGGAATCACTACAGCAGCCACGATTAAGGAATGACGGTGTGTGATGAAGGCTCTTAGCTGCTAATCTTAATGCAAGTAATTTGACCAGAGCTTTTTACTAATGTCTGCTGTCTCTGAAATAGTATGGCATATCATAAGGGTAGACAGTAAAGGCATTTTTAAAACAGTAGCTTTGAACTTCTTGGTCTTACAATAACTTTTGAAACATAAATTAAGAATAAATCCAATGGCACAGAACAGGAGAACTGGCACAAATGTATTAATAGACTTCTCTCTCCCAAACAACTTTTAAGGGCATTCACCTCAATCTTCATTTTAGAAGCATAATCTAGATCAACAATTGCCAACTACTCTCAGTCACCAAGGATCTTACTTGTTAGCTGAATAATGTCAGATCACTTGAGATTGTGCCGTTTTAATTACATTTTAAATGTCATGCTACATTAAATTAGAAACTACTGCTTTGTTGCACTTTAAGTAAATGCAAATGGTGCAATAAATTAGATGATGATCACCATAAAATACTTTGAGTCCCGCCTGACTGTCAAAATATATTAGAACCATGTGTCACAATCATACCCTCCGACACATTATAAATCCAACTAGGTCCCTCTTTACATTTAATTGCTTTAGTTAGCTATGTTGACAGTAACGTTGCCCTGCAGTACATTTAAAGCTTTCGTGACATATTAAAAGTAAACACTTTGAACAAATTTCACTAATGGCATATTCTGAAAGCGGCTTTCCAAGAATCCTTAAATTACCAGTCCTTCACTTCAGGCCAGGAGAAGAAAATCAAAATTAAAGTTCTAAAATTAATTAATACATTATTAGAGAGGAGTTAATGTGACATTTGTTTCAACAGTGGACATGTAATTATTAACAAATATTCAAAGCTTGATATTAAAATTAACCTTTCGCAGATTCCAATAAAAGTTCAGGAAAGGAATATAATCAGCAATTTAGTTTCACTCTGAACAGAGAAAGAAAGGACAAAATAAATGTATTTTGCCAGCCTCCAGTTCTCCAGCCTCTTTTGCCAGTTCTCCAGCCTCTCTCCAACTATCTGCTCTTAAGACATAGTTATCCACATTTGTCATGTGTCCTTCAGCTTCTCACCCCAAAAAATCCAGCAACTGTAATTAAACTTAGAATCTTTGAGGAAGCCATTTCAAAATATGAGATCTTTCCCAAGTTTGCACCTGAAGAGGCTGGCTCAGATTTTGTTGCAATCTTCTTGCTCTACAATGTTCCATAACTATTGAATCCTTTTCCTATTTTAAATAGCATGGATAGATCACGAGTCAACTTTAAAAATGTCAGGGACTACATGCAATCTCAAGTCAAGTCTAATGTCATAAGCACAAGTGCTGAGATACAAGTACAAAGAAAATCTAGCAGTATCACAGACACGTGGACCCAGACAAGTTGCAGAAATTCCAAGCAAGTCAAGAGAGTCAAGAGTGTTTTATTGTCATATGTCCCAGATAGAACAATGAATTTCTTACTTGCATGAAAAGACTGAAGAGGTGAGACAAGTGCTGGGACCGCTGCTATTTACAATATACATCAATGATTTAAATGAAAACAACATTTTCAAAGTAAAATTAGAAAATTTGCAGATGGCACAAAGCTGGGTGGTAGTGTGAACTGTGAGGAGGATGCAGGGTGACTTGGACTGGTTGGGTGAGTGGGCAGATGCCATTTAATGTGGATAAATATGAGGTTATCCACTTTCGTGGCAAAAACAGGAAGGCAGATTATCCGAATGGTGTCAAGTTGGGAAAATGGGAAGTACAAAGAGATCTAGGGGTCCTTGTTCATCAGTCAATGAAAGTAAGCATGCAGGTACAGCGGGCAGTGAAGAAAGCTCATGGCATGTTGACCTTCATAACAAGAGGAGTTGAGCATAGGAGTAAAGAGGTCCTCCTGCAATTGTACAGGGCCCTAGTGAGACCACACCTGGAGTATTATGTGCAGTTTTAGTCTCCAAATTTGAGGAAGGGAATTCTTGCTATTGAGGGAGTGCAGCCTAGGTTCACGAGGTTAATTCCCAGGATGGCGGGACAGTCATATGTTGATAAAATGGAGCAGCTTGTATACTCTGGAATTTTGAAGGGTGAGAGGGGATCTTATTGAAACATAAGATTATTAAGGAATTGGACAAGCTGGAGGCAGGAAACATGTTCCCGATGTTGGGGGAGTCCAGAACCAGGGGCCACAGTTTAAGAAAAAGGGGTAGGCCATTGAGAATGGAGATGAGGAAACATTTTTTCACCCAGAGAGTTGTGAATCTGTGGAATTCTCTGCCTCAGAAGGCAGTGGAGGACAATTCTCTGGATGCTTTCAAGGGCGAGTTAGCTAGAGCTCTTAAAGATAGCAGAGTCAGGGGATATGGTGAGAAGGCAGGAACGGGGTACTAAATGTGGATGATCAGCCATGATCACAGTGAATGGCGGCGCTGGCTCGAAGGGCCGAATGGCCTACTCCTGCACCTATTGTCTAAACGAATTGAAGAGTTGCAAATTGTGAATTGAGGAAGGATTGTAGGTGAAAGGAGAGGGGGTGGAGAACTAGATGCAAGTCCAGGTGAGGCACAGGGTTGGGGGGGGTTGGTTAAGTAGTGGCCTCACTCTGGAGGAGGCCAATGACAGAAATGTCAGTATGGGAATGGGAAGGGGAGTTAAAATGGTAAGCAACCAGGAGATCCAGTAGACCATGGTAAACCGAGCACAAGTGTTTGATGAATTGGTTGCCGAGTCTATGTGTGGTCTCATCGATGTACATGAGGTCACATCAGGAACCCCGGATACAGTAATGAGGATAGAGGAGGTACACGTGAAACGGTCTTGACTGAAAGGACTGCTTGGGTCTCTGGATGCCATTTAACTTGGCATTATGTTTGGACATTTTGGACTGAAGGACCTGTTCCTGTGCTATACAAATTCAGATTAGAAGTTAAAGCTACTTTTAGATTGTGTGGTATTTTTTCTCTCATCTTTTAATACAGATGAATCTCTGCTCATTTAAAAAAAATCAGTTTCCCCATCAAGGATGGCAGTCTTTCGCTCCTCGAGGTACTTGCCAGGCTTTGGCCTGCCCCCACCCCTTTCCAGCTTTCTCCCCATTACAGCAAACAGTCAGAAGACGAGTTACGGCCCGAAACATCGGCTAACCATTTCCTCTAGAGATGTTGCCTGCCCTGCTTGATTACTTTCAGCACTGCGTGTTCCATGCTAGATTCTAAATCTGCAGTTCTAGATGTCTTGGCATTTCAGCTTCATTCTGGCTCCATCTTATGCCCAGCACAGGAATCCACTTTCTCCCAGATGAAGCTTTCTCCCACTAGGAGTCAGTTTCCCACTGACACTGACCCTTGACTTTCTGATCCACAGACCAGAATCACTGAGGAGAGATGACAAAACCTCTTCCATGATAATTCTCAGTACGAGCCGCACAAGGATATCTATTCAGCCTGCTTCATAGACTCCCTCCACTTATGACTGTGGTGCCAAATTCTGCACCATTCACTAGTTTGCAGATTCAGTTCAGCTTAGCTTAATGTCACGTGTACCGAGGTACAGTGAAAAGCCTTTGGTTGTGTGATAAGGGAATAACGTTTAGTGCAAGGTAAAGCCAGCAAAGTCCGGTCAAGGATAGACCGAGGGATATCGAAGACAGGAGCTCAGCACTGCTCTCTGGTTGTGGTAGGATGATTCAGTTGCCTGGTAACAACTGGGAAGAAACTGGCCCTGAATAGTCAAGTTCAAGTTCACATTTGTCACATGCACCAATTAAGGTACAGCAAAATGAGTTACCCTGCAGCCATACAATCAAAAAGACCACAATGCACAACAGAATTTAATATAAACATCCACCACAGTGGAATCAACATTCTTCACGTTCAGTCAATCTTCCTCCTTTGTTCACCACGGTCGGGGCCAAGAACCCGCCGCTACGGACGGCCCGATGTACAAGCCCTCTAGTCGAGATGATCGAAACGCCGACATCGGGACAGATCGGAACACACAGTCCGTGGCTTCGAGTTCCCGAATTGGCCACTTTCTTACCGCAGACCACGGCTTCACAATGTTATAGTCCACAGGCTGGCGATCGGAGCAAGGGATCGCCCTGCTCCGCGGTTGTAAGTCTACCGCACCTGCTACTGAAGCTCTCGGCCGGTCTGCGAGAAAGGCCACACCAAACCAGTTGTTGGACCGCGAGGGGGTCAAAGATGCGACAAGGAGAAAAGCTGCATCTCCGTCGAGGTAAGTGACTGAAAAGCGGTTTCCCCCTATGGGGCCCCATCACTAAAACATACATGTAGACATACTAAAAAACAAAAAACGTCGAAAGGATGAACACGCTGCTGGCGAAGCTGTCAGCGCCACCCGGTGGAATCTGATGATGTGTGTTTTCCCACATATACATTTTGCCTGATGGGAGGGGGGAAGAAGAGGGAGAGGCCAGGGTGCGACTCATCCTTGATTATGCTGCTGGCCTTGCCGAGGCAGCGTGAGTTATAAATGGAATCAATAGAAGGGAGGCTGGTTTGTGTGATGGCCGAGGCTGCATTGTAATTGGCTGGATCTCAAACAATGATGAGAGAGTACAGAAAAGAGATAAAAAGCTGAGTAACATGGCGTCAAGACAACAACCCCTCTCTCAATGTTAACAAGATGAAGGAGCTATTTATTGACATCAGGAAGTTAGGGGAAGTACATGCCATCATTAGCATCAATGGTGCTTAAGTGAAGATGGTCAAGTGTTTCAGGTCCTTATGACCCTGTCCCACAGTACGAGTTCATTCCAAAAGCTCTCCCGAGTTTGCCCTGATTCGAACTCGGAGATTTACGGTAATGGCCGCTCGTCGGTACTCCGGCCTCTTGTGGACATTTTTCAACAT
The DNA here is from genome assembly GCF_010909765.2 of Amblyraja radiata. Taxonomy (NCBI): domain Eukaryota; kingdom Metazoa; phylum Chordata; class Chondrichthyes; order Rajiformes; family Rajidae; genus Amblyraja; species Amblyraja radiata. Next base: position 87,606,095 of record NC_045960.1, read on the forward strand.
GTTGAAAAATCTTCACGAGTCTTCCCGAGCTTACCTGCCATTAGCGAGTCTTCCCAAGTACCTGCCGATAGCGTTATGAGCCGCTAAGAGACGTCCCCGAGCTCCGACTTTCCCGCTACGTTCATTCACCGTGCTTACCACGAGTTTGATTTTTTTAAACTCGGGAGAGCTCTTGGAATGAACTCGTACCGTGGGACAGGGCCATTAGGCAATATTTTTTGTCCTGGACCAAGCACATTGAAACTATGACAAAGAAAGCATACTAATGCCACCACTACCTCAGAAGACAAAGGAAGATCGGCAAATCACCAACAACTCTTACCCTCTACAACTCTACAGAAGCACCATAGAAAACATCTCGTCAATAAAGGAAGGGTCTTTGATAATAAACAGGATGGAATTTTATGATATAAATAGGTAACGGTCTATTTCTGAAGCCCTTGTTTACAAAAAGAACAAATGCACCATCAAGTTACTGTGTGTTGCTGAATGCCTGGGAAGATGCTGAATTTTCCTTTATAGATTTGCAGTGAGAATAGACTGATAGATTGAATGAACGCAGCATTGCTACCCAGTGCAAGAAAAAAAAAAAAGAAATTGAAGATATTTCTCATCCCACTGCTCGAGACAGAGACAAAAAGTTGTTCATTGACAAAAATTTAAACATTGACATTGCTTCCACATTTGATGTCAGCTGTGATTTCTGTTGCTGCGGGCACAGGCCCTATCTGTTGGGTGTGCACACAAGAAAATGGACTTTAATTATTGCACTCATTCTGCTTTCTCACAGAAACACTGCCATTTTTCACGGTACCAGTTTAGGATACGATAGAACTTTATTTTGTGATATTCCTAAATGTTTTGCAGAACATTATTGCATTTTAAGGAAAGTTTTGGCCGTCTCACCTTTTGCTTTTGTTTATCTCTTAGCTCAGCCGTGGCCTGTTGAGGTCAGTCTCGGGTGTTTTCTCAATTTTTCTTCTCTCCCCAGTTATGTCAGCTCCTTGTTTGAAACTCAGAGTTGAGTGAAGCCATTGACAAAAAAAATAAAAAATAAATAAAAATAAAAATAAATCCTATTGCTGGAAAATGTCAAGTTCTCTGGGGATGAAGATGTATTTGACCAGCAAAGGTCAGGGTCTTCTCGGTAGGGCGAAGCACAAAATACTTTCACGCATGGAATAGTAGATTTATATTGATCCATTGAAGTCAGTGAAGGTTGAGGGAGAGCAGGCGTAGGTATACAATGTTTGCATCCACTGTGTGATTGACAGTGATATAAAGCCATGAATAGAAAAGGTAGGTAATTATTTTAAATCAAAGGAGTGACCAGCCCAAAATAATTTAGAGCACTTGATTAGAGGTTTTTGATACACAGACCTTAGATAATCCGGGACCCACCTAGTAGTGTCAGCATCGATCTGCCATTTAAATCCCATCCAGTGAGTCCTCTCAATGGATGACGTATTCAACATATCCCTCAGACAGACAAGCAGCTTACAGGACATTACCAATCAGACCGCTACAACCTCAAATTGAACCACAGACTATTATTGCTTGCTTTTTATGTGTGCATATATGTGTATTTGTGAGTATATGTGTATTTATGTGTGAGTATGTGCGTATATGTGTGTGTATACATATACAGACATATATATATATTGTGGTGGCTCCCAAGGGTCGGGCCATTTCCACTATCGAACCTCTCGGCACGGGAATGGATGAGTCCGGGGGTGGCCCTTAGCGACAGGGATAAAGGGCAGGGGTTTAGGTGCAACCCCACTCTTGCAGACTCGTCTGGTGAGGAGAAGGACAGAGATTAAAATACCTCCCGAAACACCTTGCTCCTCTCGGGATTATCGTCGCACTACATTGCTGACCCCGACGCTCCATTGTCGTCATGGAGGCAAAAGACAGAGCCGCCCGTCCGTCCGCCTCACAGGCCGACCGGGCCCTGTCTCTCGACGCGGTCTCTGTTAAATTACCTACCTTCTGGACCGCCTGGCCTTGCTTCAGGTTTCAGCAGGCGCAGGCACAATTCCTGCTGCGGGGCGTTATAGCAGATGACACCTGATAGGGGCCCTCGACCAGGACGCGGCCAGAGAGGTCAGGCAGTTCCTTGCAGACCTCCCGGCCACCGAGAAATACCTCGGCCTTAAGGAGCTACTGCTCCAGGTTTATGGGCTCAGCAGGATGGAGCGTGCTGCCAGGCCCCGTCATATGGAGGGCCTAGGCGACCGGCGGCCATCAAGCCTCCTAAACAAGATGGGCGCGCTCCTGGATGGGCACACGCTGTGCCTAATGTTCGAGTACAGTTACCTGCATCTGCTGCCGGCCTACACCTGCCTACAACTTACCGACGCATCCTTCACAGACATCAGGGCCCTCGGTTGGGGCGCCGACGTGCTGTGGATGGCACGCCCGGATGACGTCAGCGCGCTGGCCTTCACTCTGGCAGCACCCGATTTCCTCCGGTTGGGCGGGGGAGCTGTGGAAGGAGTGACAGCTGCACCCTGGAGGCCTGTGCGATCGCCACCTGTACCACACCTGCAGTCCAGCACCAGCAGGCACCAAGCGTCACCAGCAGGAGGTGCTGGTGGAATTACCACCAGCGCTGGGGTGCTGTAGCATGACAATGCCGTCAGTCATGCCCGTTCCCGGGAAAAGCCGGGGCTGGCTGTCAACAGTCCATGCGGCGGCTGGCCAGATTCACCGCCTCTTCGCCTGTGATTGGCGCTCCGGGAGTTGCTTTCTCGTGGATACCGGGGCAGAGCTGAGAGTCCTCCCCCCTTCGCTGGTGGACATTCGTTCCGGTAAACAGGGGCTCATCCTCACCGCGGGGAATGGCAGCACCATCCGCACGTATGGGGTTCGCACGGTCCCGATGTTCAGCTCCTGTCATTTCTCGTGGAGGTTTACCATCGCTGATGTCTCCCAGCCATTGCTCAGTGCTGACGTCCTCTGGGCTCACTCCCTCCTGGTGGACATCAGGCATCAGCTCTTGGTCCATGCTGCCACTATGGAGCCGATCACACTGCGTCTGGATGAGCGGATTGTACGCCCCCTGTTGTCCGTGGATACCTGCTTTGCTCGGGTCTTGGCCGCGTTCCCGGACATCCTGACCCCACAGTTTCGGCCGTCGACCCCCAAGCACGGGGTAGTTCATTTCATACAGACTACCGGCCCACTTCTCCACGCACGAGCACGCCGACGGATAAGGTACGTCTGGCACGGCAGGAGTACCGCACGATGGATCGCTTGCTCTCTCGCTCTTACATATTCTGTTGAGCTGGTGCAAGTAAAGCCCCTGTCCCACTTAGGAAACCTGAACGGAAACCACTGGAGACTTTGCGCCCCACCCAAGGTTTCCGTGCGGTTCCCGGAGGTTGCAGGTAGTTGCCGGAGGTTGCAGATAGTGGAAGCAGGTAGGGAGACTGACAAAAACCTCCGGGTACCGCACAGAAACCTTGGGTGGAGCGCAAAGTCTCCAGAGGTTTTCGTTCAGATTTCCTAAGTGGGACAGGGGCATAAGAATGTCATTGTTCTATCTGGGACATATGACAGTAAAACACTCTGGACTCTTGCGATCTGGATGCACACAATCAACCCAGGACTTCACTATATTGGCTTCTGTTCAGGATCAAAGTCAGCAAGCAGTCAAAATAAAGTGTTTTTTTTTAATAAACACAGGATAAAATATGTGATGGGGTGAAGCAGATAACCAGTGGAATTAAGTCTTGGAATTAAGTCTTATTAATAACTGGGACTCAAGGTTTGTCTGTCAGAATTACTGAATCGATAGAACTGACATCCACAGTCATATGAATGTTAGTGCCTTCACATCATTGATTTAGCAAATACAGCACAGAAGCGGGCCCCATGCCCAACTCGTCCACTAAGCTAGTCTCATTTGCCGACAACCATGTAAAATGTTCCTATCCATGTACCTGTCTCCCTCGTGCTCCCTGGATGCTGTACAATCTAACTTCCAGAACAGCCTTCCATGCATAACCTCATCAAAGGCCTTGCTAAAATCCCTACAGTCAATGTCAAATTGTTATTTAAATTAATTACCAGGTTTACAATCAAGGAACATTCTTGATTCACTTTATATCAATTAATGCTTCACGAACATTAATAAGGTTGTTTGTATTCTTGGAGATGCCCCATCATAATTAGATAGCATGCCTTTGTTCAAACATTCACAAATTTACAGATTGGAAAGCAAAGGTTTGGGCTATTCCATGAGATTTGCTAGATATTTTACAGAATTCAGATTTTGGCATTATTATTTTAAAACGATTCTGAACTGCTCCGAGTTTTTCCACAGTTACAACTTTGTGAATGTGACTGCCTTCAGATTCACTCAAATGGAATGCAGTGCCCACAAATACATAAACATTTAATAACACTATCATAGGGTTAGAAACAGAGCAGATGCATTATTTTAATAAAACATGCACTGATTTTATATAGGGTATGTTCTAATTATTTATCACTCTTAAATGCAATGAATATTTAATTGGGAACATATATGTTGAAATATTTAATTTCCAGCCTGATCGTGGATCCCTGAATACAATTAATTTAAACTTTCATATATCAATATAATTTTAGGATTTCCCTGACATACCTTTGGTTCTTTGGGTTTGATCCCATTTTATTCAAATCTTTACTACATATATGTGCAGTGTTTCAGTCATAAGACTAAGGGAGAAAATTGCCTCGTTGCATCATTACCACCATCTCTAAATTGGAAGGAAAAGCTCTTGTACTTCTACTAAATATCATATTCCAGGAGCATGGTTGCAGTTGGAACTAACAGCCAACCTCAATCATACTGCCAGTGCACCCCCACCATTGATGCTCCTGATGGCCAGTCTCAATTCCTTGTCCAGCATTTGCATACAGAAACATCTGTAAGCATCCATGAAGCCAATAATTTCCCTGCTTTAGTCACACGTCACTCACACAACACAAAATTCTATTAGTCTACAGTGATTACACCTAGTGGAATATGTTTGCACAAATTAAGATATAAACATGTTGTAACAGGAGGGAACCAACACAAAATTAATGCACAGATCTCTTTATACTTTATTGCCTCTGTCCGTTGGAATACAAAATGCTTTCAAACTACAGCATAGGTAAAGAGCGAGCAGTTTCATAAGATCATGTGATAGGAGCAGAATTAGGCCATTCGGCCCATCAAGTCTACTTCACCATTCAATCATGGTTGATCTGGTTCCTTAACCCCCATTCTCCTGCCTTCTCCCAATAACCTCGGACACCTCTGTTTGTGTCACTTGCGAATTTTCTCAATTAAAAATTAAAGCTTGCTTGGCACTTGCTCCTGCACTTGGTGCTTCCATTCTGCTCTTAATTGCAGAGAACAGCACCAAGGTCAACAAGACCTTCCAAAGTGCTGCCCAGAGCTATTTTGAGATAGCTTCCTGACACCTCTTGAATTTTGAAAAATACAGATTGAATTCTGACCATAGAAACATAGTAAATTGGTGCAGGAGACCGCCATTCGGCCCTTCGAGCCAGCACCGCCATTCATTGTGATCATGGCTGATCGTCCCCTATCAATAACCCGTGCCTGCCTTCTCCCCATATCCCTCGACTCCACTAGCCCCTAGAGCTCTATCGAACTCTCTCTTAAATCCATCCAGTGACTTGGCCTCCACTGCCCACTGTGACAGGGAATTCCATAAATTCACAACTCTCTGGGTGAAAAAGTTTTTTCTCACCTCAGTCTTAAATGACCTCCCTTTTATTCTAAGAGAGTTCCAATTGGTTGCAGTTGTTGTATTAGAATTCTATGTTTGTAAACATATACAATAAGTAAACTTGGAGCTTCATAAAATTGCATTAGTGAGTTCTGGTGGACATTTGGGTTGAGAAATTCAATGTGCAGCCATGCAACTGAAAATTCTTATGCTTCCAGAACTGAACATAATTGCAGCCACATCAAAGTTGGTTTGCACTTCCAGCCCTAATTAATCCGTGTGTGTCTAATGCAATGTTTAAACCAACCAAAGGGCGGCCATTTCCCAATTCAATTGTGCAAGGCCCCAAGAGGAAAATTACACCTTTGTTGGGGAACAAGGTTTTTTGCTATGTCTCGGTACACATGACTATTAAAAAAAAAACAATACCTCGTCTAGATGTGCTGTGCTAGCACAGAAGAAATGCAGATCAGTGAAAAATACAAAAAAAACTGGATGCTGGAAATCCTCACTGCCTCTTCTCTGGGACAGAACAATGGAGGTTCCCTAGGTCCTTGCCTTCCTTGCCACCAGCCTTTGCATTCAACTGGCTGATTATAACAAATTCCAGCATCTTCAGGGAGATCCCATCACCAGAGACACCTGCAATTCTCCTCTGCTCTTTCAAATTTTATAAGGACTGCTTCCTTCATGACTACCCCCTCTATTCCACCGACCACCCCACTTCTTGTACCTCTTCCCTTGACGTGTGCGTGCACATAGGTGGGTGATATTGAGGAAGGTTGGTGAATAGCAGGCTTTTTAATGATCTACCAGAAATAAGATCACGAGAGGTCAGTTGAGGGGTTTTCACGGTTGGTACCATGGCATGGGTGGTGGAGCACAGGAGATTTGGGTGGGGATCATAGCGTCAGAGCTCAGTAACATGGAAACAGGCTCTTCAGCCCATCTTTTCCATGAGGACCTGGTTGGCATTCTAGGCTAGTCTCATTTGCCCATATCTTTCCAAATCCTTCCTATCCATGTATGTGTCCAAAGTCTTTTCATAATTGTCCATTCCGTAGCTTACTCAGGCCGTTCATGCCAGATACCGACTAAACTCCGAGCGGAAAAGTTGTCCTGAGGTCCCTCTTAAATCTCTCCCCTCCCCTCTCTGCTCTCTAGTTTTACAATCCTTGATCTGGGAAAAGAAATACAAGTTTATCATGCCCTTCATGATCTTGTATAATTCAGTAAGATCACCCCTTAGCCTTCTTCATTCCAAACAAAAAAGTCCTAGTCTATACAACTTCTCCCTGTTATTCAAGCCCACAAATCTGGGTAATATCCTGGTGAATCTCCTTGGCTTCCTTTCCAACTTAATGACATCCACCCTTTGGCAATACTCCAAGTGTGGTCTCACCAACGACTGGTACAGCTGCATCATGATGTTCCAATATTTGTACTCATTACCCTTCCCAATGAAGGCAAAAGCAAGCCAAATGCTTTCTTCACACTAACCACATGATTCACCACTTTCAGGGAATCATACGCCTCTAGTGTTACACTCCAGTGGTCTAATATTAACTGTTTATGGGGGTAGGGTGAAGGAGTGCAACTAAGTGACTAAAGCCCCTGTCCCACTTACGTGTCCTTGGCACACTAATTACGCGACCTCGTGGTCGCGTTGAGGCGCAAGGGTCCCGCATGATTTCATGCGCCCGCACAGCCGTCTGGAGCACGTGATGTCATTTGAAGATGGACATAAAGCTGGAGTAACTTAGCGGGACCGGCAGCATCTCTAGAGAGAAGGAATGGATGGTGTTTCGGACTCTTCAGTCTGAAAGAAGGGTCTTGACCCGAAACGTCACCCATTCCTTCTCTCCAGAGATGCTGCCGGTCCCGCTGAGTTACTCCAGCATTTTGTGTCTATCTTTAATTTTCTTTGCCCCGCTCTGGGAGTAGAAGTGGGGGCGGATCCGGACCGCAACGGCCGTGAGCCCCAGGCCGAGTTCGGCGATCGTTTGCCTGCTTCTGCTGCTGTTGCAGGTGAGACGTTGCATCGCACCAGGGTCTTGGGCCTGTCCCACTTTGGCCGTCAGGTACGCGACAGGCCGTCGGCGCACGAAGATTTCTTTCACTACAAAAATTTCGGCCCCGCGCGATGTCGCGCACAACTACATACCCCTCCACACTTCTCAGTGGGACCGGCCCCGCACGGCCATACGATGCCCGTGCGCCTCAATGCGACGACGAGGTCGCGTAATTTGCTTGCCAAGGACACGCAAGTGGGACAGGCCCTTTAATGGGTTTCTCAGTTTTCCAATGGGACCTGCTCATTAAATTCGCCAAAAGTGCTCGACAGTAAATGAGCTTTGGCAACTTGTGGACTGATGTCGCCCAGTAACGGTATAAAACAGCATGATAGATTAAATTAAATGGACCCATTAAAAAAAAAATGTAGCAGATTATTATATCACTCAGTAAAGGAAATGGGCTGTTGTCAGCGTTACAGAAAGCATTTATAAAACAGTACACAATGTACAGCCAAACAAATGAATACTGAGCACTTAAGTACGAATAATGAAACAGACTCATTTAGGTGTTACTGAAAATGTTGTAAAAAAAAATTTCAATGATAATGTATTTTGTACACAGCCTCATTTAAATTTATATCATCCAATTTAAATTCATATTGTTTAAATGAATTGCATGATTCAGACTACTTGAATTTTGTAATTATTGAATTAGAAGACTAGTCCTGTACTTAACTGCTAACTTGTCAAAAACATTACTAAATTATCAAAAATATTACATGTGGGACCATGATTAATTAAAATGTGGAAATTAACTTGTCAAATTAGGAAAAGCAGTCAATTGGACAATATTTCGCTCTTCACAAAAAAGGAATCAACTGTTCTTAAATCGGGAGACAGTGATGGGCAGTCAAGCTTTCAGAGGCCTGTTCTGTCAAAGCAATTTTCCTTTGCGACCCACATTAAAATATCTTTGACCCGTAATCTGTTGAAATGTGTTAACCAATAATTTTGTGATGAGGGCAATGGGCTCAGTGGGACCATTAACCTCTTTAACCAATGAAACTTATGAACTCCAAATCCAGCGACCTCTTAAAAGTAATGGGGAGGCCAAGGTTGAGTTATTGCTGGAACAAATCAAATAGAGGGACAACCAGCTGATTCTGAAGATAAGTAATTCACGTCACATCTTCTAATACCCTGATCATGCAACTCAACGTGCAATCACAGCATGCATTGCAAATACCCCATTCTATGGGAACAATAAAGATTAAAGGGCATGATGTTCAATAAGATTGACATCCACATTTCATAGTTCAACAATGCAAAGCATATTTACTGTTTCAATATGAAAAAATGGATATCTAGGCTTGCAAATTATATTGCATGGTCAAAAATTACAGTAATTAAATGTCTGTTCTAAATATTAAACAAATTTAACATCAGTAAGTTTTCTTATATAAAGTCTTTGAAAGAAAACAAAGTGCTCACACTTGTGGAGATGGAATTGAAGTTCTGTTAAATTCACACATTTTAAATTATAAAAAATATATTTTTAGTCAATTTTTTGGAAAGTTAATGGTACTTCCACAGAATGATCGTATAGTCCTCACACTCAGCAATTCATAGGGAGGAAATGAATGGAAGATAAAATTCCCATGAGATTGGAGGGGCCAACAGTTATTTGATACGAGTTTTACCATTCATGCATAATTTCAGGCATGTTGCATTCATGACCGTTTCCATACAATTATAGTGCTTTACGTGAAAAATACAAGCCACTTGAATGAGCAAGGGCACAATTGTGTTAATCAATCCCACAAGGTCACAGTATGATATATAGAAGAAATCATAGGATCCATTTCATCTGTACCATTTCAAGAGCATGTAAAATTAATTTCAATGCCCTGTTCTCCATCACCTTGTACTTTCCTCCTTTTTAAACATTTATTCAATATTTTTCTTCAATGCTGCAAATTTTTTCCACTTCAGTGACTGTTGTGACGAATCGTTACATGCTCCAACAGTTTTCTGTAAATTTCCAATGATCTTTTTCCTCACTCATTGCCAAATTTAAATAACTTAGACCAACTAATCTACAGTTACTGGTTGCTTCTTTTATTCAAATGGTTGAGGGAGAGAAAAGAAAGACTTGTATTTAAGTCGAATTTTAGGAACCCCATCCTACTTTACAGTCATTTAATTGTTTCTGTGGGATGGTCACTGTTATACTTTATGAATGACGGTTGGCATAGTTTTAATATTGATGTTATATCCAGAACTTCACTGAGTTATGTTATGCCCAGGGAACAGAACATCAGGGTATGTTGAATTAACCAACTGCAGAGTTGCTAATGTGTTATCAACAGTCATTCCAAGCATTTACTCCATAATGAGAGGAATAGATTGGGTAGATGCACAGAATCTCTTGCCCAGAGTAGGAGAATCGAGGACCAGAGGATATTGGTTTAATGTGAAGGGGAAAAGATCTGAGGGATAACTTCTTCACGCAAAGGATGATGGGTGTATGGAACAAGCTGCCAGAGGAGGTAGTTGAGGCTAGGATTATCCCAACGTTTAAGAAACAGTTAGGCAGGTACATGGATAGGACAAGTTAGGAGGGATATGGACCAACCGCAGGTAGGTGGGACTAGTGTAGCTGGGACATGTCGGCTGGTGTGGGCAAGTTGGGCTGAAGGGCCTGTTTCCACAATGTATCACTCTAGGACTATCTCCCAGTACCTTTCACTTTTTAAAATCAATAGTATACATCATTCAGTTTCTCTGGTGTGCCTACAATGCTCCATCCCACATCTCTGCTTGCAGAGTCTTATCAGAATGCATCAAACGTTCTGGTGTGGGCAAAAAGGAGTGGTCCGAGCAAAATCTGCCATCAGGAGTGAAATCAATGCCATTTTAAAACAAGCCAAATATAAATGGCACATGGTTATAGTGTGATTTTTTTAAGGAGACATGAAATTGGGCACTGATAAATAAAATAACTAATATTTGATCCTTGCCTGAGTATAAGGTCAGTCTCAGGTCTGTCAATGGGGAATTCCTGGGACTGTGGCTGCCCTGAAGACAGTAGATGCTGCGAGGACAGTTACGTCTCACTTTATGTGTGTCAAGTAAGTTGAGCATGTGCTCGTTTTATTTTGCATTAATATGCAAACATTAATGCACAGATCCTATTAAACATTACTGCACAGATCCTATTGGTCATAAAAGATAGTGTATTTTTAATATACTTTGAATGAAAGTAACAGCACTTCCATTTGTTATTGGCCTTGGGCCACAACTCTGTCAGGAAAAAATACAAATGCAGTACAAGAGGCATGGACTATTCTTATAATAGGATAGTCACAGCGTAATACTGCATGGAAACCGGCCGTTCAACCCACCAAGTCCCTTTTTACAGTAATCCTACCTTCACATATCTTCAGCTATGATATCTCAAGAGGCAGCACATCACCATTTCAGAGCCATAGTCACAGCATAGAGGCCAGCCTTCAGCCCATGTACTTTAGTCCCATTTGCCTATGTGTTTGCCCTAAATGTCTTGATGTCCAAATCACATTGAAGTTGACTACCCATCCACCCCATTACCCATTTGAGGCATCGACTCCTTAGAGGTTTAAACATTCCAAAAATCAAAACCAATTAACCTACAAACCTGTGTGTCTTTGGAGTGTGGGGAAAAACCGGAACACCTGGGGAAAACCTACACGGTCACAGGTGGAATGTACAAACTCCGTACAGACAGCACCCATAGTCGGGATCAAACCCGGGTCTCTGGGGCTGTAAGCCAGCAACTCTACCATTGCGTCACTCTGCTGCCCAACTAGATTTCACTGGATTGCATGCTATACAAAAAAAAAATCACTATCTCAGTACATGTGACAGTAAAGTACTATTGACTGCTACCCTTGATGTGAATAAAGGCTGCATGGATGGCCCCATTTCTCCTGTAGTGTCCCTCTAAAGCATTCCAAGGTAACTTTGACCAAATGGTACCAGGACTAACCACTATTAGAAGATAGACACAAAATGCTGGAGTAACTCAGCGGGACAGGCAGCATCTCTGGAGAGAAGGAATGGGTGACGTTTCGGGTCGAGACCCTTCTTCAGATTAACCACTATTAGATCTTTTTTGCAGCAATGGACTGGGATTGCAGGATCTGCCAATGTCACTGAAACATGTGGCTCCTCTTCATTTCTGACCTCAGAATGTTGGCATGGACACCCACACGTACTAAGACCTCTGGTAGAAGTTGATCCCAATTTATTTTACCCTTGTTCTTCCCCACCACTTACCCCTTAGCCAGCACTGTAGCTTTTTCTTGTTAAGGAGGTTGCTAGCTTTAATTTGTTAAAACATATTTAGGCACGATCTTTGTTTTATTTATTTTTTTTAATCAACTGAAACATTTATACATAGAACAATACCTCTCAGGAACAGGCTTTTCAGTCCGCAATATCTGTGCCAACCATGATGTCAAATTAAACTCATCTCATCTGCTTGCCTGTGACCCATATTTGTGTGCCTATCTAAAAGCCTCTTAAAACCCACTATTGCTTCTGCATCCTGGCAGCATGGCCCAGGCTCCCGTCACTCTGTGCAAACAACTTGTACCACCCATCTCCTTTAAATTTTCCCCTCAGACCTCAAAGTCATGCCCACTAGACTTTGACATTTACACCTGGGAAAAAGGTTCTGACTGTCAATCATATCATGATGTTATATTAGATGATTAGATTAGATATAATTTATTGCCACACAGCCAGGCTGGTGGAAATTTGGGTTGTCTGCAGCGATACAATAATAAAGAACACACAATCACAATAAAACTGTAACACAAACATCCACCACAGCATTCATCACTGTGGTGGAAGGCACAACATTTGGCCAGTCCTCCTCCATTCCCCCCCCCCCGTGGTCAGGACCAGAGTCCAGAGTCAGTCCAGGATCGGCTCTTCCTCACTTCTACTATATGTTAGATATACTTCTAACATATCATCCCTCAGGCTCTGATGCTCCAGAAAAAACAATCCAAGTTTGTCTAACCTCCCCTTAGGCTTTAACCTGCTGGTAAAAGCCAACATAGGTGGGAAATGTGAAAGTGCCTTTAACAATATGAGCAAGTTCATCCATCTCATGGAATGAATGTGACAGCGATGTCAACAGGATGTTAGGAGATGCAGTGGGGTGGGGCACGGGAGGGAGCAATGCTGCATAGGCTGGGTCCAGCATGATGCAGTGTTATAGTTTTGAAGTAACGCACCAAAAATTTTGAAAAAAAGGAACAGATTTCTATTGTGGCTGAAAACAGAGGTAAAAGGAGCATCCCAATGCTCACAGGAGTATTTCACTTTTTTCCCTCCAAAGTTCAGATCAATAAAAGATTAATTTCAAGCACCAGACATCTAGCAAATATTTTTATTTAATGAAGCATATCATTGTTAAAGTAGTATCCAGATAGAGATGAGCTAGCTGCTGAAGTAGGTGAATTCTGTTTTGCATCCAGAAGGATTTGAAACATCCCAAGTCTCATTTTTACTGAAGCAAGTTGCACAAATAATGAGGCAACAGATTAGGAATCTTCTGCTGGGTATTCTGAAAACCTAAATACCTGGCACTGAATTTACTACAAATTGCTCATTGAAACATTGCACATAGATCACTAACGCCTAAATAATTTGGAACTCTTAATCAGCTCCTTTGCAGACAACTGAATTAACGATAAACATAAAATACGAAGCAACGCTGAAGTAAATTCTGTGTATTTAGATGATGGAAAGGTAATGAAGGTTTGAGTAAAGGTTAACAATTTCCATGCAAGAAGAAAATATGCAATACAAAATTCATTTCCAATTTGAGTAATCAATAAAATATAAACGAGATCAGTGTAGTGAAGAGCGAATGCTCCACTATTGAAACAGTTCAGTTGAGATTGTAAATTTTAGCTCTATCATTTAATTCAGATGAACACAGATTTCATGACTAAGGATGGACATAAATTGTCTTGGAGGTCTTGTCACAATTACTGTTCTACATATCGGGTCTTGCCTTGGATACATTGGTGGTTGTATTCTTCATTTAACAACAATACAGTCTTCTTGGAAGTTAATAATGTCCTTTGGATGAATAATAATATGGATTTAGATTTTTGGCTTTGTTATAATGTTCTGGAATCGAGCTTCTTGAAGATGCCTGGCATGATCTTCAAGTTTCTGACTCCGGACACATCTGTGTTTTACTTCCAAAGAATGATTAGGGGTTCAAGTTCAAGTGAGTTTATTGTCATGTGTCCCTGATAGGACAATGAAATTCTTGCTTTGCTTCAGCACACAGAACATAGTAGGCATTGACTACAAAACAGATCAGTGTGTCCATATACTATAATATAAATATATACACTCATGAATAAATAACTGGTCAACTGGTGGATGAGATTTATGCAGTGTTTATAGTTCAAACAAATATTTAACATGTATCATTTTGCCTATACCTAACATTAGAACATCTGTACTTCATAGCGAGGCAGATTTCTGTTGGGAAAAGTCCTGTGCATCATTGTTCGCTCGGACACAAATCAAATAATCAATTGTCCCCTCGACTCATCACCCAACATTCTGTATCATTTAAAACCAATTTATTCCTCACTCCAGTTGGCATGACAAAAATAGAAGAATCATTCCCAACAATGGTTTAGTTGCAGACAAGAGAATATCAGAAATTACTACAAAAGCTGATGGGATGTCGAAGACATTCCCGAGGACTGAAGGAGGTGGTCTTCACCACACACAGAATTTTATCTTGGTGCAACTTTGCGTAGAATAGATCATACTGTTTTTATACTCAGAAAGCTATTTTTACCCCACAAATCTCCAAACAGTCTTCTCATTTTGCTGTTACTTTTAGAAACGACCCATTTTCCCTCCTCCTGACTGTCGTACTTTACAAGTTCCAGATACTTTGTGATGTTTACTACTTTCTCCTACGTTCTTACTTTAAAAATAAAGATTCCTTGCACTTTCCCATCCTAACACATTTGTTTCCAGAAGGCTGACTGCAGAACATTACTTTTGGCTTAATCCCATGTTAATTAGATTCTTAAAAAGGCAACCTTAATGGCACTTCATCATTATTCTCCAATTAGTTTCTCATTCTAGTCAATCTTGCTTTCACTTCAATTTAACAATCTTAACATTTCTCTCTACTACATCTTTATTCTCACTATCCTCAAACTCTGGCTCGCTGGACTTCTCTCCTCCCTATGTTTATTTTCCTCCACGACCCTCAACTTTGGTCACCTCTTCAATGATTCTCATTTTGCACGTGTGGAAATAGACAGCGATGTTTAATCATGGGTGAATGGAAAAAAATTGAAATAAATCCATGGAAGCACATGAATAGTGGTTAGAAATATACTCATAATAAATGCCTGTAAAATGCCCTGCATAATTGATTTAAGATGTAATCACACAACACAGATTTACTACAGAATCATAGAGCTACACAGCAAGCCCACCTTTTCCATGCCAGGGTAGTCCCATTTGCCCGCATTTAGCCCACAGCCCTCTATACCCTCTTCCTATCCATATAACTGCCCTACTGTTTTTCTAAAACTTGTAATTATATCTGCTTCTATGGATTCCACTGGCAGCTCATTCCAGATACGGACTACACTCCATGTGAAGGACCCAAGGCCCCTCTTAAACCTCGCCCTGCTCACCATAGGCCTATTTCCTCTGGTTTTAAAATTTGCTCTCCTGGGAAAATACCGTGAGCATTCACTTAAAACATGCCCTCTCATGATCTTGTATATCTCAATACCTCAGCCTCCTACACTAGAAAGATAAACTTCAGCACTCTGTTTTGCTCAAGATTCCAGCATCTGCAGTTTCTTATGTCTCTTGAAATTACAAAAAAATTGAATAAGAAAAACTGTAAAGAGTGCAGTCTACTGGCTCAAAGGTAGATACTACAATAAGCATGCATTGGAATTTAAAAAAGAAAAGGGAGGATAGGGCGTTTAAAACTGAAGTGGAATTACATAGAAATGGAGAAGACGACATGCAGAACAAGCAGAGGACTAAATGAGAAACCTGTATAGGAAAGTCAAGGAGCTTATACGGGTAACTGGTCACAGGAAGGGTCCCAGAACTACACGGCGATATTAGTGATCTTGGCAAATCCATGGATCTGAAGTACCAGAAGGACCAAGGATGAAGTAACCAAGGAAAAGTAGTAAATAGATTGCCGAGAGCAGGAAGAGTAGCATTAATGGAAGTGCAGATATATATATAAAAATTAAAACATGTGAAACCATTATACAGTAGGCAGAATTCCTTGAACTGGTACCTGGGTAAAATGGTTGTCAGGTGTGGAGAAAAATATACTTGGCCTAAAGACAGGATCCAGACAACTCAAAACTTTACAATAAATTAATTAATAATATTCAGTTACATGTGGTCAAGCAGGCAGCTTGACCACACCAAAGTGAAATTAGTATAACAAACCGACTGTCAAGTTAAAAGGAAAAGGAAAACAAGTCATTTAACATTAGGAAACAAATATCTAAAAACACAGAAATAGGCATTTTTTAACATTAGGATAAAATATCTAATGCAAAAGAAAGTCTTTAATTTTGAAACCACATTGAGAATGTTCTGTTCCATTGGCTCATTCTACATCTACCATAACAATCTATTTGTAACTCATACAACTGAAGAAACAGTAAATTCTGCATTTATAATACCTCAGATTGTACATAGATGCAAAACAGATAATGTTATTCTTATTATCTAATGTTTTTTTTAAATTTATATCATTGTAAACAAATCAACATTGATTGTTAAATCTATTCAGGAAAATTGTCCTACATGTTTTCTGGAGATCAAACATCGTCCCTGGCATTGGAATCTGTCATAGAATAGAGCTCAAAGCTAAAAGGATGGTTTTGGATGCGTTAGGCTGGAACATGTAGTGGCTAATTAGGAGGGACTGTTTACAGATAATGGGACAGTTTTCAAAAGTGAGAAAGAAGGAGTACAGGGGCAGCATGAGAATGAATGAATTAATATCTTATTGTCACATGTGAAAAGTCAGAGTGAAATTCTTTGCTTCCATACCCAAGGTTTACAATAGTCGCCACATAAAGGGGGCTGACAAAGCTACAAAGTAGCCCGCACCAGGTCCACCTTTATTCTTCATCCCCCTAACTCACAGCAATCTTCCCACGCCGAGTCATCCATCGTTCTTCCCCCACGCGGCGGCGTACTCACTCCTATGTGGTTCGTCCTCATCCGTCGGTCGGCACCCTCATCAGACTCGGCACCGACTTCTCCACGTCCAGGTCCCCTCCAGATTCCTCCTTGGCGCCGACCCAGTTCCCAGCCACGGGCTCCGCCGACCCAGGCTCCGACTCTAACCCATGAGGCTTCACTGACCTGCGAGCCTCTGGCTCTGACCCGCACATGCTCCTGTTAGATAAAGGCTAATTTAGGAAATGTTAATTGAGGGATGCGAAGGCTCTGCTCAAGTGAAAGGAGGCGCACGTCAGATTTAAGCAGCCGGACAAGCAAATCCGTCCACTGTTATAGTTTAGAAATATACTGAAGAAAGCAGTCAGGAGGGCAAACAGAAGAAATTAAATGAAGCTAGCAGGCAAAGGAAAATAAAATTCTGAGAGATTCTACAGATGTATTAAGAGTGAAAGGTTTGTAGGGAAAAAATATAAATACCCTTAAATATCAGCTTGTAGAAGATGTATATTAAATGAATATATTAAATGAATATTGCTCATCCATTTTAACTGAGCAGCAGTTCTTGGAAGCTAAGGAATAGGAATTGTGATGTTTTAGATTCAGATTACCAAAGAGGTATTTGTAGTTAAAAATCATATTAAGTGTCAGATCCTTGCCTGGATCCGATTGTAATAAACATGCTTCAAGGACACCGATCATAACGCTTTGGTTTATTCGTGCGCTATTCCTTTTTACCCTGGCCACGTGTCCTGACCTTTCTGATGCATAGTAACACGTGATACATTTAAATACAACGTCAATTGCCATGACATCCCTCTCTTATGAAACAAAGCTGATATCCGCATCATTATACTGCCAACTGAATATTCCAACACTTTAGGATGTGGCATTTGTTACATTGATAACACATAATTTCCACATGTCAACACATCTCATATTTTGTACAGATCTATGACAGATTGTATTTCTATGGTACTTAATCCACGACCCTATATCAAAATACCTATGTGTATTGGCTTGCAATAGCACTTGATCCTCAAAGTGATACAGCAAAAATTCCCCCAAAATACTACACAGATTCACAACTGCAACTTTTTAAAGACAGAATCAAGTACACAGGACAAGATGTTAAGAAGTCCCTTGTGCCAATAGGTGGGGAGCATTTCACGACATTCGTTGATTGTTGAGAGTGGTAGACGCTCAATATTGGTGGGGGGCGGGGGGGGGGGGAATACGTATATCTTGGCCTGGGTAACCTTCAGGACAGTTGGGCACAGGACACATCATCAGTAGTGTACCCTTGCATCACTGGGTGTTTCGGCCTTTTAACACTATACACCCTCCACAAGGGCGGCCCGCTGCAGGATGATCAGCCCTCAGCGCGTGTCCCGTGTCAAAACGTCCCAAAGATTCACCCTGACGTACTTGGGGCCCAGCATGGGTCTTTCCGCTCGAGCCAAATCCATCGGCTGTTTCTTTCAGCCGCCTCTGAGAGTGATCTTATGGTCTTCCGCAGAGCCTGACCGTGGATTCCAAGCTCCTTCAGCAGTCTGATGGTAGATGATGCAACAAATCCTCTGCATCCCACTTCAACTGGATAGACTTTGGTGTTACAGCCACGCTGCGTTGCCTCTGCTGCAAGCTCTGCGTAGCGTAGCTTCTTACGCTCATAGGCCTCCTCAACAGAGTTCTCCCATGGAACTGTGAGCTCTATGATGTAAGCAGTCTTCTGTGAAGGGGACCAGAACACCAAGTCTGGCCTGAGGTTGGTGGAAGCAATTTCAGGTGGAAAAATTAGTTGTCGGCCGATGTCCGCCAGCATCCTCCAGTCACGGGCCCTGCATTGGTTTCCTTCTTCTGATCTGGTGGAAGGATGTTTAGATGTTTTCTGTCCTTCTCGGACAAAGGTTGTTGCCCTTAGGGGGAGGGGGGGGGTTGCTTGATGGAGGTTCTTTGGTGATGGAAGCACGTCATAAGTCGCTCTGATGATGAAGCTGATCTTGCTTGCTTCCATTTCCCATAGTTATTTCCAGCTGATCTTCCTCCGCTCCACACCTTCCCACTGCATCCATTGCCCCTGTTTGGCAAGAGAGACCGCCTTTGCACTTCTTGTGCCTTCCTCCTGTCGCCGCACCTCCACCAATGTCCTCCGCTTTGATGTTGTGGCCGCCAAGTTGGTTTACTTGTCGTAAGGCCAAAGCCTCCTCTTCCCTGCTGGACTTGCCCCACGATGTCTTTGTGCCTCAGGGCTGATGAAGCTTGCTGTACTGCATCAGATGGTGTCCACTTCCGGCCAGTTACTAGGGGCGGCGCAACAGCACTGATGGTCTTGTCTCTAGAGTCCCTCAGTGTCATCTGGAGTCTTACTTTAGAATACTTGTATTCCTCTGTTAGACTAGTGAGAGGTAGTTCCAGGACCCCTTTGCCATATAGGCCGATGTTAGTTAGACATCGTGGGACCCCGAGCCATTTCTTCGCGTATGAAGTTATGGTTCGCTCCATCTTCTCCACAGTTGTTATTGGGGCTTCATAAACGGTCAGTGGCCACATTGTCCGAGGAAGGAGTCCAAACTGTAGGCACCAGAGCTTCAGTTTCCCAGGCAGTAGGGTCTGATTGATGTTCTCCAGGCCGTTGACAATTTCTTGCCTTAGTTGTTGCACCTGCTCTTTGTCCTTGAGACTTGCGTTGTACCATCTGCCCAAGCTTTTAACTGGCTGCTCAGACACTGTTGGTATTGGGTCGTCACCGATGCAGAACCTTGTGTCTCTAAGCACCCCCTTGACTATGGAGATGCTTCGAGATTTACTTGGTTTGATTTTCATTCGGGCCCACTTGATGTTCTCCTGCAGCTTTCCAAGTAGCCGCTTGGTGCATGCTGCAGTAGTGGTTAGTGTTGTCATGTCGTCCATGTATGCCCTGATGGGTGGCGGACGGAGCCCAGCCCTGGTTCGTTCACTGCCCACCACCCATTTTGAGGCCCTGATGATGACTTCCATGGCCATTGTAAAGACCAAGGGTGAGACTGTGCAGCCTGCCATGATGCCTACTTCCAAGCGCTGCCATGTTGTACTGAAGTCAGCTGTTGTGAAGCACATTATTATTAAAGCTTTATTTCAGACACAGGTCCATATAACACATCAAACAGTACAAAGAATTACAAAGATACATTAAAAAATTGCATATTAGCCTAAAATATATATAAGCTATTGCACCAATGCCGTCTTAGCCTAGAAGTGAATCTATAGCAGCTTTTCAGAGGGCTGACTAGGGCTTCAATTATGTGGTTCTCTGATTTGTCCAGGCGACACATAAAACTAAACATCAGCTGTCTTAAGAGTGCCTCACAGGTTGGCACTCTAGTGGACACAAACAATTGACTGGCACCATGCCACCTAGGGACACGAAGTAGCAACCTCATTGCATCATTGTATGCAACCTTAAGCCTCTGCATACTCTTTTTCTTATAATTAGACCACAATTGAGCAGTATATAACGGTGTGATGTAGGTTCTGAACAGGGAACACTTCACAGAATCAGAGCACATATAAAACTTCCTTATAAGCATGTTGGCTTGAAGATAAATTTTACAGCGCTGTCGGTAGAGGTCTTTGTCATCCTTCCAGTCATCAGATATGACATGACCTAAGTATTTAATTTCCTCACACACAGCAAGAGGACTGTCTGACAAATAAAAGGTCGGAAAAGTTGATTCCCTGTCCTCAGCGCTTCTAATTACCATTATGCGGCTTTTCTTAGCGTTATACTTAATGTCATAATCAAGGCCATACTGAGAGCACACCTTCAGCATCTGCTGCAGCCCAGCACTATATGGACAGAGCAGGACCAGGTCATCTGCATACATCAGATGATTAACAATAGTGTTGCCCACAAGACAGCCAGTTTTTAGCCTATTTAACTGATTTGACAATTCGTCCATATAAACATTAAATAAAATAGGAGACAAAATTCCTCCTTGCCGCACTCCGTTACTAACACAGAATGGAGCAGATACAACATTGTCCCATTTAACGTAAAACGTTTGATGGGCATACCAGAACACTAAGATTCTCACTAAGAATTTAGGGGCACCTCTATTTAGCAATTTTACAAACAAGTGTTCATGGTTAATTCTATCAAATGCCTTGGACGCATCAATAAAACATAGGAATACAGATGAATTCAGGCTTGTGTACCTGAACACAATCTCTTTAAGAGCATAGATACACAGGTCAGTTCCATGTTTTCTTTTGAACCCAAACTGATTGTCAGTAGTAAGGACATACATTTCTAGCTTTGTCAGCAGTATTCTCTCCAGTACTTTAGATAAGATACTGGCTAGTGCAATAGGTCGGTAATTATCAATACTGTTGAGCCTACCAGCCTTATCTTTAATCACAGGCACTAGCATTACAGACATAATATCATTTGGCAAGACACCATGAACCAGACAGCCATTAAAGCACATGGAAAGCAAAGGGCAGAGCTTATAGCTGGCATATTTTAGATGTTCTGCAGTAATGCAGTCCATACCACAGGCTTTGTTGTTATCCAACATGTTAATGGCATCATAGACATCAGCTGCCCTAACTACCATATCTACAGAGAGATCAATATGTTCAGGATTGATTCTAACTGGGTTACTTTTAACACAGTTAAAAAGGTTACAGTAGTGCTCACGCCAACTCTCAGCTATTTTTTCTGGGCTACTAACACCTTCAATGTCAGACGGTAGGGGTGTTTTGCTGTTATTCATTACTCTGACCTCTTTCCAGAAGTTAGTAAAGTTGTTATTCTGTAGCTTCCTGGCAAGCGAGTCTGCTCTCATTGTGTTTTCATTTTTCTTAATAAAACGAAGTGCATATTTAACTCTAGCATTTGTGCGTTTTTTCATATCTAGCAATACTCCCTGTCTAGGCCTACCTGCCTCTGACCAGAGTCTAAAGGCCTCTCTTGCCTCAGCGTACTGCTCAGCCACAAACTCATTCCACCCAGGTCTGATGTTGGGTACCTTACATTTGCTTTTACAAAAGGGATCACTGGAGGCAATGAGACATTTCACAATAACATCATACATGGCACAGAGTTTTTCAGCATGTTGCACATCCTTACAATTCATATCTGAGCACATTAGGGCCTCTTGAGGCAATTCAATATTATTTAAAAAACTGTCCGTTTGCAGTGAATATCCAGCCATAGCATCACTGCTCAGTTTTGACCAGTCCAGTTTACTTGAGGAAGCAGCATTATTATTACTGGACAGCAGGGGTACATTCTCAACATTTAACCGTGCAGCAATAGGTATGTGATCAGAGGTGGCAAGTTCATAACAAATCTCCACCTTTTCCAGTGAGGCATGAGCATCAGCTGTGGTCACAATATGGTCTAACCAGGATGTTGTGTGCCACGCTTCACTAACATAGGTAAAACTTGTGTCAGGCAACAGAGCTTTACTCGATAGAATTAGTTTAGACTCATTACAAAACTGCTGCAGGTGTGCTGCAAATAAAGATTTGCTATCTGACATGTCAGCATTAAAATCACCCATGACGTAGACACAAGATGAGCTGTTGTCCTCTATAAAGGACTGAATAAAAGCTAACCTGTTCAGAAACTCGTCCTCATGCTCATATGATTCATACGGTGTATAAACATTTAAGACAGTAAATTTCTTTCCGTTATAATTACACTCCAGCCCTATGGCCCAGTCAACATTTAGACGCACCACCTTCACCAGCAAGTCATATTTGATGTTCCACAGTATAGCTACACCACCAGCTATCCTACCCCGAACCAGCCTCGTACTGAGGTCAGTAGTGGACTCTCCAGCCCCATGGAAGTTCATGTGTAGAGTGTTCAACTTATCCAGATCTTGTTTCGCCAGCCAAGTTTCTTGCAGGCACAGAATGTCACATTGGTCTAGCAGTGTGTCCACCACCAACCGCCTTGATCTATCAGTAGCAGAATGACCTACTCGCAAACCGCGAGTGTTGTATGAAGCAACATGCATTTAATGTGTTTTGTCGCTCCCAGCGGAACAGCTGGCCTTCATCCCGTCCTCACCCACAGATGCGACAGGCACCCCAGCATCGTTACCGTGCAGCAGCTCCTCATCCTGAGAGCGAGGGGCATCCTCTGGACCAGCCGGACCTCCGTCTGCTCCTCTAGGGCGACGAGGCTCATAGTAGCGTCGGACAAAAGACCCAGCGGGCCAAAGCTGCGGATCATACAGTTCCGCCACATCATTACATTCAGCGGTGACACAGAAGGAGCTGAATCTACTCTGTGCCATCTCTATTTTTCTACATATCACTTCCCGACCCAGCTTCGTTTTTAAGTAGTCACTGAGAGTGTTGGCGTCTAAGCTGAGATCAAACTTTGTAGCAAATACCTTTACCATCTTTGTTTTGACAGCCAGTATATTGCTACCCACACCAGTCCCGATTATGCCGGTCTTCTTTCTCACACGCCTTGCTGGAGTTTTTACAGCGCGAGGTGTAGGGCGTCGATGGGCAGAGTTCTCAGGTATCTGGGGTACACACAATTGCTGGGGAAACTCAGCGGGTGCAGCAGCATCTATGGAGCGAAGGAAATAGGCGACATTTCGGGCCGAAACCCTTCTTCAGACTCCCTTCTCAGGTACCTGCTTCAGTCGGCGCCCTTCCGCAGCTGCAGGTCTTGGAAATAGCTCTTGACCAGTGTGGTGATGAGCTCTGGTACATGGAAAAAGGCAAAAGATTCCCAAAGGAGTTCATGGGGAACTGAACCAAATGCATTGGCCAAATCAAGGAAGATCACATGTAGGTGTCTCTTGTCCTTCTTAGCTGCTTGGATCTGGTGCCAGATCATGCTTGTATGCTCCAAGCAGCCCGAAAATCCTGGAATTCCTGCTTTCTGTACAGATGTATCAATGTACTTGTTCGTTACCAGATAGGTGGACAGCCTTTGTGATACAATGCTGAAAAAGATTTTTCCCTCGACGTTGAGGAGACATATTGGCCTGAAATTGGCTGATGTCTGACGCATCCTTTTCTTTACTTATTAGCACGCCGCCGGCCCTTCGCCACGCCTTAGGTATTGTTTGCTTCTTCCACACCACCCTCATGAGCTTCCATAGAAAGTGTAACACATCCGGTGCGTTCTGGTAGAGCTTGTATGGTACTCCATTTGGCCCCGGAGCTGATGCTGCTCTTGCACGCCGGACAATGTTCTCTACCTCTTTCCATCTCGGAGGGCTGGTGTCCAGGTTGAATTCAGGTGGTTGAATAGGCGGGATGTCATGTGATCCGCAGCTGTTGTGGATGTCTCATGTGCCCTGACACTGAATTCTCACCAACTATGAAGTATCTATTTTCCTGTCTCGGACACCATGTTCTGCAAATCTATCCCCAAGTCTCTCTTCCTCTCCCATTCAATAAATGTAGATCACACCTCCCAAGCAACCATTTGGTTACTTGAAGTTAGACAAATGCATTATTAAAGATGTATAGAAATGCAGGTGGTTGTTTTGGACAAGACAATGTAAACATTGTGTTTAACAACAGAAATCCTACTTGCGATTTATATCTTATTGAGAACGTAACTTGAGAAAGATTTGCCTGCTACCAAATATTGTTGAGTAATAAAAAGCATTGACATATGTCAGGGTCATCAGAATTCTGTTATTGAGAGGTAGGTATGTTGCAAAACTTACCTTCAGTGGCGCTGCAGTTCTGTCGCTGCCCGTGTGCGCGACTTTGGCGCCTTTGAGACGGGGGTGGGTTTAAAACGCGATTTTCTCTAGGCTATTGAAATCGAGGTTGTTCAGCCTGCTTAGTTGCTGACGAAAAATCGCTGCGACATTCGTTCGCTGCAGCTATTTTTAAACTAAATCGGGTTATTTAATTGTTATAGTAGATTAGAAATCATCTTCTAAAGCTGCGAACGCCGTCAATGGGACGGATCTTATGTAGGGGACAAGGCAAGGTAGGTTGTTTATTTTTACATTCAAAAGTGCTTCTTAAGATCCCTTTATTCAAAATTTTAAGTTACGAGTACGTGACTTGGGGGCCCCATTCAAACCCGCAGTATCTTTCATGCCGCATATAGGCTTCAAATCCACCGCAATGGCAACGTTCCAAACCATCGCGTTCCAGAAAAACCCACTCGCAAACCGATTTAAATGGCCATTAATTTACAGCAATTGAACACTAAATTCCTTCCATTTGGCCTATAAATTAATGACAATGAGATTTAAAAATCATGTTTTATTGTGAATTATTGTGTGAATGTTGTTTGGACACTTAGGCTATTTAAAAATGTTAATCTTTTCTTAAGAAATGGATAGATGTTTAGATCTAGTAATTGAAGTTTGGAATTAGCTACAATTGGGTAACTAACTAATTATATGCTTTAAGTTCAGGTCATCCAAGTAAGATTGTTTAATATTTGTTTCAGAATGCTTCAATCTATAATAACTGAACATTTCTTTCAGTTCTCTTAATGTTTAATAAAGTTATGGCCATTTGACTGTCCTTGATCATAACTTTTGTGTTAAGTCAATGGAAAATCAATAGGGAACAAGATGCTAATTTCCGAGTATGAAAATGGCCATAACTTATTTTAATACTGAAGATATGAAAGTGAATTAGGTGTCAAATTAAACTTCTTTTTATGCTTTATCTGATGGGATAAATTGCAGACTTGATTTTTAAAATCTCAAAATGTTGTAACATTGCTATGAGAGGGGGTCAGCTTTAGGGACCATTTGCTGAAGAAATAAAACTGCAGTGCCTTTGCTGGTCACGCTCCTTTTCGAAGGTGCCATCCATTTAATTAATGAGCAGGAAATGCCAGGCTATACAAAAAATGCATTAGGGAGCAACAGCTCAAGTAGTAAAATGAAGAGCTGGCTCACCAGTACTGATGGAAGAGGCATGTTTCAACCCAGTAGATTTACTGATTGATTTTCCACAAGGCCCGATTACTGAAGATGGAAACAAAATGCTAGACATGGTATTGTGGCATTGTCATTAAAGGCTAACAAATCATTTATTGCAAATGCATTGCTGACTCACAGTTCAGTTGATTTACATCTCAGAATCACAGTTGTGGCCTCTCCCTCGCAATCTTCCACTCACTGACTCTGGTCCAGGCATCTGGGGTTTGGTAGTCTTGCCTCCCCAGGAAGGGGCGTTAACTTCATCATTGACAGGCGAGAGGACCAATCAGCTGATCTCAAGATTTTTTAAACACTCATAACTTTTTTTTATTTCTCATCGATTGGAAAACTCCTCAGGGCTGCTTCAGCGGATGAGGACTGAGTAAGATGGCCAAAAATCATAGCGATATATGGTAGCATTTTCTTTTCTAAAATCAATATGGAGCGGAGACAATAAGTGGTCAAGATGAGACTTTTGGTTATATAGATGTTACTGCGTGGTGTATAGAAAAACGGTGCCATGGAATTTATAGGGCCACCATTCTTTGCAAACAAAATAAGATTATTTGAATGCAAATATGGTATAAATGTTATTTTTGGCCAAATTGGAAAGGCCAGGACACTGAAATTGAGTAAAGGCTTCTGGTCAATTTAAATGTGCCTTCTGTAGAAATGGGACAAGCTGCAGAATGGTGCCAGTTTGTCTAGAGCCTAGAAATAGGCCGCAGGAAGAGAATGGAACATCTGCAGATCCTGACAATTAGGTGCAAATTGCATGGAATGGATTGGATGACTGCAAACCAGACATACACATTGTACATATTGTTGCAAAGCTTTACTTTGCGAGATGTTGCTAGGTTGATTGGATTAAGTATTGAGCCTTGTCTGGGTTTCATGAATATCAAGGCACATGTTGCGATGTTTGCTTCCTTTCAGAAGCACCGTTTGAATACATTGTATTAGTCACTGTATTATTGGGTTGGGGAAATGTCTATCATGTACTGGGTTAATCAATATCTGTTATTGGACTGTAAAGATGCCATCACCATGTTGTTCGGCCCCTCGAGGTTTGGGGACTTATAAAAGGCCGCTCCCACGAGGTCCTGTGTCGATCTTCTGGGAGAACGCTTGGGGTGTCTCTGCTTGAACGAGGCTAAAGAGGGCTTTGCCAGACAGATACAAGGATCTAACCCGTGGTAATTAGGTATAGTAGTGGGAACTGTAATTGTGTTTTGTGAAAATAAAGATTAGTTGCGCAAGTGCTTGACTCAGTGATTTTTGTCTGAAACTAGACTGGGTGGAAGCTTAGAACGAGCTATTTACATAGATAGTAAGCTATTCATCTCCAAGGATCATTAGCAGATGAGGAATCTTCCCACTGTCAGTAGTCTGGGCAAGGAGATTAAAAACTTCTGCTGCAAATACATTGCTTGCCTTGGGCAAGGATGGATAAATCCTTAAGAGATGTAATAGTCTCGCAGGTAGAAATCAGAAATAATAAACTGAAGTACATAAATTAAGAAATACCCAGATGTGATTAGCCCCAGCTGATAAATATCATATTCAATGCCTGAAGCTCAAAGGCATCATTGGCTTTTTTGTCTGGACAATAATAAGCTTTGATTTCTTTAAGATGGATACAGTTTCGGTATCCAGCTTTCCTCATTACTCAGCCACATACAAAATTGCGTTGTATGTATGCAGAAATGTTTGCACATCCTGTATAAGTGGGGCCAATAGTTGAATGAGTATTCAGAAAAGCTTTGTTTGTAAATTGAATGCAGTATTTTAGAGGAATAAGGAACAAAGTGATGATTAAATTGCAGTAAGTATCTAAACCGTTAGTCGTTGTTTGCAAACATTTAAATACACTTAGAAGCAAGGTTTCAGACATCTGTTGGAATGCTGCCATTTATCGATCCAAGCATGTTTTTTACAATAAATGCGTGATTTATCTTGTCGGTGAAGCAATGCACAGGGTGATTCCAAAAGAATGCCAAATACAAAAGAACTGATGAATAAGAATACAAAAGAACTGCGGAATAGTATAGAGAAGGACTGTAATGTTCGATGTGACAATAGGCCCAGATGTTTACAACACATCCAAGTCCAGAGGTCGAAATGCCTGGTTTCTCTCTGTAGCAACTTATTTAAAACATTTCTCAGTGCATCAAACAGGGGAGAAAAATAGTTGATCATTTATGTGAAGAAGCTAAAAGCTGGGATATGCAGTTATTTTTACAGTGGTGTAGTGATTATATTTCTAGCGGCAAAAATGTTGATCTGGAAAATCTTGTATTAATACCAACGCCACTAATCGTCAACGCTCAAATCCCAGAAGAAGTTAACAATGAATATCATAATTGTTGCAGTTATTTCGCAACAGTCCAGTCTGCTTTTAAACCTGTTCTCCTTCCATAATAAGATTTTGTTGTTTTTTGGCCTTGGAAGTACGTTTCCAAACCACATTCTTCAACCCTTTGGCATATTGCATTGCATTATCACCAGTA
This sequence comes from Amblyraja radiata, assembly GCF_010909765.2. Classification (NCBI taxonomy): domain Eukaryota; kingdom Metazoa; phylum Chordata; class Chondrichthyes; order Rajiformes; family Rajidae; genus Amblyraja; species Amblyraja radiata. The sequence continues at coordinate 87,634,543 of NC_045960.1, forward strand.
AGTGTAGGAGGGAACTGCAGATGCTGATTTACAGTGCATTCAGAAAGTATTCAGACCCCTTCACTTTTTCCACATTTTGTTACGTTACAGCCTTATTCTAAAATGGATTAAATTCATTTTTTTTATCAGCAATCAACACACAATAGCCTACAATAAAAAAGTGAAAACAGGTGTTTAGAAATTTTGCAAAATAATTAAAAATAAATAACTGAAATAGTAAGATTAAACGAGAACTTACCAGTTCGAAGTTTGATCTGTATTTTACGAGGAGTAACGTTGAGGGAATACATGAAGAGCCCGCTAGTCCGCATGCGCGTCATTCTTCAAAGCAGCGGTGTGAATCACAGATACCTGTAATGACTTAAACATAGTAAGATTAGAGAAAAAGATACCAGTCAAGTTTATGATCCAGGGTGGGAGCGGAGGGCATGTAGTCCCTCAACGTTACTCCTCATAAAATACAGATCAAACTTCGAACTGGTAAGTTCTTGTTTAATCTTACTATTTTACTTCGGAGTCACGTGAGGGACTCCATGAAGATTTCAAAGCTCTGTGATTCTTGCCGTGGACGAGTCCATGACACACATCTGCCTTGGTATAGGGGAGAAATATATTCGACATCCATACGGTATGTAGATGCAACAAACAAATTTATTAACAAAATAAATCATAAAACCCCGTATATTCATGGGGACAAATTATATTACAGAACTTAAAATAGTTTTTGAAAAAGTTCCAGTTTCCTCCACTGGTTTATTATAAAATTTACGGAAAGTTCCTTCTGATGACCATCCTGCCGTCTTGAGGATCTGATCCAATGGAACATCCAACTTGTATGCTGCCGACGTAGCTGCAGCCCTGGTGGAGTGAGATTTAAAACAATTAGTATCTATACCTGCTTTAGTAAGTACTTGTTTTATCCATTTGGAAATCGTCTGTTTTGTTATTCGTTTATGAGGCTGTCTGTGGCTAATGAGCAGTGCCTTTTCTGTGCCTCTGATGGTTTTGGTTTGTTTAATGTATTCTTTTAGATGTGTTACCACACACAGTCGCTCATCTGCAGGGTAGTTATTGAAAATCACTTTTAGGCCTGCCGACCCCTGTCTGTTCTGTTTTACCAGTTCCTGGATGAAAAAATGTAAATTTCCCTGCGAACTGGTCATGGTATCCAGCCTCAATTTATGTAGGGACTGCGCCCTTTGTGCTGTGACCAATGCCATCAGCATGACCGTTTTTAAGGTCAAAGTCTGTAATGACAGGCTAGTGGCTGGAGTCCAGTTCCTTAGTAGATTCAGAACGATGCCAACATCCCATATATGGGAATATCTGGCCTTAGGAGGGTTAGCATTGAATATGCCCCTCATGAGCTTGGTTACCAAAGGGTGTGACCCCACAGGCTGTCGTTCCATTTCTCTCCAGAGGTAGGTAGACAGGGCACTTATGGTACAGTTGATGGCGCTGTACGTACGTAAGACATTCGTCATGGTGTAAATTTACCAGAAATTCCAATACCGGTTGAATGTTCGTAGGTCTGTGGATAATGTTGTTCTGGTTGCAATACCTGTGCCATTTTCTGATATATACTAGGTATTGATTTTTTGTTGACTCTCGTTGGGCTCCAGCGATCATGTTCATAGCTCTCGTTGTTAAGCCCAGGTGTAATAAAGGAGATTTCAGACTCTACAAACCAAAATGTTAATGTGACGATGACAAGGATGACTTGTCCTAGTTGCTGGATTTACCAGTAGATCCGGTCTGTGTTGAATGGTGATGTGAGGTTCTAATATCATCTCCTGTACCACTGGGAACCATGGTTGGGTAGGCCAATCGGGTACTATTAAGATACCAGACGCAGAGTCTTGTCTTATCTTACTTAGTACCCGACTGATGAGGCAGAAGGGAGGGAATACATAAAAGAACAATTTCCCCCAATGCAGCGAAAAAGCATCTGTAGCTGCTGCCCCGGGGTCTGGTTCCCATTATACATATTTTGGCACTTGGTGGTTAAGCCTGCATGCGAATAGATCGACATCTGGTGTTCCGTATCGTGCTGTAATTTCAGCAAATACTTTTTTGTCCAACATCCATTCGATATTCTCATTGAATTTGCGTGACCTGGTGTCTGCCACTAAGTTTTGTCTACCTGGTAAGTAGGTAGCTGATATCCAAATTCCTCTGCGGATACATCATTGCCAGATCTTGTTTGCCAGATTGTCACATGATGTCGATTTGTTTCCACCCATGTGGTTGATGTATGCTACCACAGTGGTGTTATCAATTTGTAATCTTACATGCTGGTGAGATAACCCTAAGCAATATGACTTAAGGCCGTGAAAAGCTCCCAACATTTCTAAGTAATTTATGCCCAAAGTGTGTAGTAATGATGACTCCTGTTCATTCCATCTCCCACCACAGCTGGTGATGGAATCCGTGGCACCCCATCCGAGAGCACTAGCATCCGTTTGTAGTGTGATAGACGGATTGCTGATAATGATTGGATTGGAACAATGCCTAATGTTTTCTTTCCACCATTGTAGTTCTAATATGGCTTCTTTTGGTAGTTCCATAGGTCTATCAAAATGACCTCCATTGTATTTTAGAGCTATTATTTTTGCCCTTTGTAAATTCTGATAATATAAAGGTCCGAATTGTGCAGCTGGAAAAGCTGCTATTATCTTGCCAATCATTCTCGCCACCTGTCTAATAGATGGTTTTCTTGTGTCAATGATTTTGCTGCAATCCTCCATGAGGGCTATTGCTTTGTCTTGTGGCAAAGTCACTGACATAAGAACTGAGTTAATGGTAAATCCCAAGAATTCCATTGTTGTTGAAGGTTTCAATTTAGATTTAATTGGATGGATAATGAATCCTAGGCTTTCAAATAATTGTATGGTGGCTGTTATTGTTAATTCTGCTTGTTTTACCCTTTTGCCCAATATAAGTATATCATCCAAATAAGCCATCACAATGTGTTTATATTCCCGTAGGAAAGCTAAGGCTGGTTTTAATATTTTACTAAATAACCTAGGTGCAGAAGTAAGACCATTTGGTAGTGCTCTGTATTGCCATAATTGATCCAGCCAATTAAATTTCAAATAACGTCTGTGGTCACCTGTTATGGGTACTGAATAGTAAGCATCTTTTAAATCAATGCTTGCCATATAGTAACCTTTGGAGATTAATAGTTTAGCAGTAGCAAAGGTTTCCATTTTGAAGTGAATATATTTTACAAAAACATTCAAATGACTCAAATCTATGATGATGCGGCAACCACCATCTTTCTTATGTTTAATAAAAATGTTGGACACGAATTCTAAAGGTTCGTGTTGGTTTTGTTCAATTATCCCCATTTTATGGAGTCTCTGCAGTTCAGCATGTGCTTTTGCTTTATCTTCGCCCTTAAGCCTGAACACTCTGTTCGGTACATGCTGGACTGGAGGATTACGTGGTTGTAAGAACTCTATCGTGTATCCCTGGATACTGCTTAGGATATAAGTACCTGATGTTAACTTATACCATGCATCCAGAAAAAAGTGTAATCTGCCACCAACACCCATGCTTTCGTTAATAAGTAAGGGACCAGAACCACCTACCTCTATGGTTACCAGTGGTCTTATTTCTTCCCTTGTCCCCGAGGACGTTGAGGCCCCGGTGTCTTGATTTGTGTTGTTGTAGATCGGTGCATCTTCCACGAGGGCCGGCCTGGGCCATGTCCTAAAAAAGACCGCTGTTGGAGTGGTCTTGCCCTCGACTATTCCCCGGAGTAGTCCTTGCGACCCATGAGTGCATAGGGGTGGTACTTCTGAGGGTGGTGTTTGGTTGCTTTTATGATTCCCAGGGCTTTGGATTCTTCGTCCAAATCTTTTACCTGTTTTGGTAGGTCCCCTCCAAACAGATAAGTCTTTTCGGTGGTCGTTTCCGTTCTGCATAATCCTGCAAATTTTGGGTCTAGTACCGGCTGTATGCTCTTCTTTCTGATATTATTTAGTTCATATTGGGTATTGCAGAAGAGGGCCAGGGCATCTTTCTGGTGTTGATTCATATCTTCCTCATCCAGGGTTCGTGTGAATGCTGTTATCCCTGCGGTGAGGGTTTTAAGTACTTTTTGCAGTAAGACATCCCTTGTCCTGATCCTTGCTCCTACATGCTTCCAAATACATGCGTTCACGGTTGGGACATTAAGGGATTTACAGTTTCCAGGTTGCAAGTGACGCCCCATGGTGTCAATTAGGGTTTGTCCCTGTAGCTGGTTCAGGGACATGTAATTAATACTTGCCGCTAACCTGGCTGGTAAATTATCCCCTGTGAGTTCCGGTTTTGCGAACTGAGCCACCATTTCAAGTAAGTTCCCACTCACCCCTTGCACTGAGTTTTCCATTAGTTCCTGTTCAGGGTCAGTCCAAATCTGCCCCGCTATGCTGTCCTGGGAGGCAATAGACACCGAATACAGCCTGAATAAGGTACTGCAGAGGGGCTGAATGTCTGCCCAGTAGAGCCAGATCCCCTCTGGAGTATTGCCTCCATCAGCCGCTCCATTTTCGTCCAGTGCTCTCGGGCACCTGGCTCTTGCGGCTTGTCCTGGACCAGCTGCCGCTCCAACGCGGTACAGAGCTTTCGAGCGCTGACCGCTTGCGGTCGCTGGTCCCGCAGCTCAAACGCGTTCCAGTGATCTCGGTCACTGGTCGCTTGCTGCTCCTCCAATTCCTTCAGCCCCACAGGCCCCTGAGCGTAGGTGGCGTGGGGTTGTTCGAAATCCGAGTCATCCGAAATCACGGCTCTGTCGGTTTTACGTTTAGCCTTTCCACCCGCCGGTGGTGAGGCTAGCTCCGGCACAGGTGCTCCCGACAATGGAGACAGCCCTGCCATCTGCCGCCGCTGGCTGCCCGTTCCTGCACGGCTCTCCCCGCCACCTTTTTTGCAGCTTTGGTTCGTCTTCTGTCCATCCTAGAGGTAAGTAAAAACGTAGATCTCTTACCTGTCTTCGCTGGTTTTATACACCAGCCGTTTAGGTGGAACGTCCTTCCTCCATCGAAATGACTCGTACAATGCGTGTAGCGTAATGACGAGCATGCGGACTAGCGGGCTCTTCATGGAGTCCCTCACGTGACTCCGAAGTAAAATATCACATTTACATAAGTATTCAGACCCTTTACTCAGTACTTTACTGAGGCACCTTTGGCAGTGATTACAACCTTGGGTATCTTGGGTATCACGCTACAAGCTTGGCACACCTGTATTTGGGTAATTTATCCCATTCTTCTCTGCAGATCCTCTCAAGCTCTGTCAGGTTGGATGGGGAGTGTCGATGCACAGCTATTTTTAGATCCCTCCAGAGATGTTATTATTACATGTATGGCTGCAGGCAACAACATTTCGTTCAGACCGAAAGGTCTGAATGACAAATAAAGGATTCAATTCAATTCAATTCAATTCAATTCAATTCAATTCAATTCAATTCAATTCAGATGTTCGATCGGGTTCAAGTCCGGGCTCTGGCGGGGCCACTTACGGACATTCAGACTTGTCACAAAGCCACTCTTGCGTTGTCTTGGACGTGAGCTTTAGGTCGTTGTCCTGCTGGAAGGTGAATGTCTGCCCCAGTCCGAGGTCCTGAACGCTCTGGAGCAGGTTTTCATCAAGGATCTCTCTATACTTTGCTCCATTCATCTTTACCTCGATCCTGACTGGTCTCCCAGTTCCTACCGCTGAAAAACATCCCTACAGCATGATGCTGCCACCACAATGCTTCACCGTAGATATAGTATTGGCCAGGTGTTGAGCGGTGCCTGGTTTCCTCCAGACGTGACACTTGGCATTCAGGCCAAAGAGTTCAATCTTGGTTTCATCAGGCCAGGGAATCTTGTTTAGGTGCCTTTTGGCAAACTCCAAGCGGTCTGTCATGTGCCTTTAACTGAGGAGTGGCTTCTGTCTGGCCACTCTACAATAAAGGCCTGATTGGTGGAGTACTGCAGATATAGTTATCCTTCTGGAAGTTTCTCCCATCTCCACAGAGGAACTCTGGAGCTCTGTCAGAGTGACCATCGGGTTCTTGGTCACCTCCCTGAATATGTTAGTAAGTCTCTATCCTAAGGCCCTTCTCCCCCGATTGCTCAGCATGGCCAGGCTCTATGAAGAGTCCTGGTGGTTTCAAAGTTCTATTTAAGAATGACGGAGGCCACTGTGCTCTTCGGGACCTGCAATGCTCCAAAAAATGTTTTCCCCAGATCTGTGTCTCAACACAATCCTGTCTCGGAGGTCTACAGACAATTCCTTCATCTTCATGGCTTGTTTTTTGATCTGACATGCACTGTCAACGGTGGGACCTTATATAGACAGGTGTGTGCCTTTCCAAATCATGTACAATCAATTTAATTTACCACTTGTAGACTCCTATCAAGTTGTAGAAACATCTCAAGGATAATCAATGGAAACACGATGCACCGAAGCTCAATTTTGAGAGTCACAGCAAAGGGTTTGAATACTTACGTAAATGTGATATTTCAGTTATTTATTTTTAAATATCTTGCAATAATTACTAAACACCTGTTTTCGCTTTTATATTATGAGGTATTGTGCGTGGATTGATGATAAAAAAAAATGACTAACCAATTTTAGAATAAGGCTGTAATGTAACAAAATGTGGAAAACGTGAAGGGGTCTGAATACTTTCTCAATGCTCTGTATACTGAAGATGGATGCAAAATACTGGAGTAACTCAGCGGGACAGGCAGCATCTCTGGAGAAAGGGAATAGGTGACATTTTGGGTCGGAACCTTACCTCAGACTGAAGGTTTCCGACCTCAAACGCCGCTTATTCCTTTCCTCTAGAGATGCTGAGTTACTCTAGCATTTTGACATTTCACTTCAAGTCAATTCATTTCAAGGGCAGCCCAAACAACTCATGGAATTGTCATTTCATTTCCAATTTTGCATTGTAGTTTCAAGCAGTCAGGGCAGGCCAAACACTTGCCCAAGCAGTTGTCCCCACGTGCCTTAAAACCACCTCCATCGTGCCGGTGCCAAAACACTCCACTGCGGCGAGCCTCAACGACTTCCACCCAGTTGCATTTACTCCCATTATCACCAAGTGCTTCGAGAGGCTGGGCCTGGCACACCTCAAAGGCTGCCTACCTCCCACACTGGACCCCTATCAGTTCACCTACCACAAGAACAGGAGTACTGAGCATGCCATCTCAATGGCACTTCACTCCACCCTCTCCCACCTCAACAACAGAGACATCTACATAAGAATGCTGTTCATCGATTATAGCTCAGCATTCAACACGATTATACCCTCCAAACTGATCACCAAACTCAGCGACCTGGGCATTGACCCCTCCCTCTGCAACTGAATATTGGACTTTCTAACCAACAGACCCCAGTCTGTTAGGTTAGACAAGCACACCTCTTCAACCCTCACCCTGAACACTGGCGTTCCACAGGGCTGTGTGCTGAGCCCCCTCCTCTACTCTCTCTTCACCTACGACTGCACACCTGTACATGGTACTAACACCATCATCAAGTATGCAGATGATACAACGGTGATTGGCCTCATCAGCAACAACGAGTCGGCCGATAGGGAGGAGGTCCAGCTCCTAGCAGCATGGTGCGCTGACAACAACCTGGCCCTTAACTCCGAAAAGACCAAGGAGCTCATTGTAGACTTCAGAAGGTCTAGGAGCAGCATGCATACCCCCATCCATATTAACGGGACGGAGGTGGAACGAGTTTCCAGCTTCTTGTTTCTGATGGTCAACATCTCCGATGACCTCTCTTGGACCTACAATACCTCAACTCTGGTCAAGAAGGCTCACCAGCGTCTCTTCTTCCTGAGGAGACTAATGAAGGTCCATCTGTCTCCTCAGATTCTGGTGAACTTCTACCGCTGCACCATCGAGAGCATCCTTATCAACTGTATCACAGTATGGTATGGCAACTGCTCTGTCTCCGACCAGAAAGCACTTCAGAGGGTGGTGAAAATTGCCCAATGCATCACCGGTTCCTCACTCCCCTCCATTAAGTCTGTCCAAAGCAAGCGTTGTCTGCGAAGGGTGCGCAGCATCATCAAGGACTGCTCTCACCCCAGCCACAGTCTGTTTACCCTTCTACCATCCGGGAGGCGCTACAGGTATCTCTGTAGCCAGACCAGCAGGTCCATGAACAGCTTCCTCCCTGCGACTGTTACATTATTTAACTCTGTACCTCGGTGATTGACAGTCATCCTCCCCCCCCCCCCCCCCCAGACACTCCTTCCCCCAGAAAAATTGCACTACTACGACTGTATGTACGTATATATATTTATTGGTCATATTCTATGTTCGCTCTACTGGGGAGATGCTAACTGCATTTCATTGTCCCTGTACTGTACAAGGCACAATGACAATAAAGTTTGAATCTGAATTCATGGCATTGTCATTAAGGGCTAACAAATCATTTATTGCAAGTACATTGCAGACTCACAGCTCAGTTGATTCACAGCTTAGAATCACAGTTGTGGCCTCTCCCTTGCGATCTTCCAGAGTGGTTGATTCACTTACAGGCATCCGGGGTTTTGTAGTCTTGTCCACCCCCCCCGGAAGGGGCGTTACTTTCATCATGGTGATTGACAGGTGAGCTCGTCTCAAGATTTAAAAAAAATATATATAAACACTCAACTTTTTTATTTTTCATCAATAGGAAAAATCCTTGGGGCTGCCTAAGGACTGAATAAGATGGCCAAAAATCATAGGAATATATGGTAACTTTTTTTCTGAAATCAATATACAGCACAGACAGGAAGTGGTCAAGATGAGACTTTTAGTTATATAGATATCTCAGTACAAGATCCAACCAACTACTTTATTGTGTCCTCTAGATAATGGTAAAATTCACCTAAATTGATGCACGATGATCTTATTCAAAAGAACTAGAACTGAAATATGACTACAGTAAAATGGATTAACTGTTCCTTTTAAGCAAAAACCCTGTCCTGAAAAATGAGTGCATGGGTCTGATTTTTCAGAAAACCATCCAGATCATTAACAGGCCCATTCTTAGTCATGTGTGTGACCAAAAATATGAAAAACGGTGGAATATATCTCTTCTAATTCTGAAAGCATTACAGGTATATTGTTTAGTACTGCATATATGATTCATATTTTTTGGATTATCATGTGAACATTTTATATGTTATGCCGACCATGTTTGTTTAGGGTAAGAGGTAAAATATGTCCAGTCACGTGCGTGACACTACACGGAAGCATTTAACAATCTCTGAACTTTAGAAAGCTAGAATATTCATATCTTTAGCAGACACGCATTATAGCTCTCTTGCTAGGAAAATAGCAATGAATAAGATTAATCTCTTACAATAATTGTTTTAATGTATTACTTCATGATGACATCTCGTCACGCGTGTGCCGTTTTGGTTCACTTTCCAAAGAATGGACCAATATATTGCTGAAAATATACTCAACTCAATATCTTCAAATGAAATACATTTTACAGTCATTTCAAACCATATAATCATTTTCCAGAAGACAAACACAAATACTGCTCTGATGAGTGTTTTCATATTGGTCATCAACTTATCTTCTGGTGTTTTCATGTAATGACTAATCTATGCACAGAAAATTCTGCTGAATTTCAGGTAATTAATCATAATGATTTTATTTTCACTTTATCACTATTAATGCAAGGAGATTATATATTTGAGGAAATTTGTCATTTTCATTGTTATTTCACATTTATTTCTCCATGACCTTTTTTTGCTCTCAGACTCAAATCACCCCATTCACATGCCATCGCTGGAGGTACTGCCACATATTCTTACTCCTAGTAGTAAGTAAGTAAATTTCATTTATATAGCACGTTTAAATCAACTCACGTTGAAACCAAAGTGCTTTACATAGAATAAATAATTAAGTTCCGTACATCCATAGAAAATAATTTAAAGTGACACAACACATTATAGAATTCAACATGAACGTCCTCCCACAGCAGAATCAAATGTTTCCACTGTGGGGAAAGGCATCAGAAAGTTAAGTCCTTTTCCTCTGTGATCACCAGAGATCGGGGCCTGTTTGTGGCCTCCACAGCCAGTCCTAACTCCATCTACTGGATTCTTCCATTATCATACTTTAATATTACTTTTCACCAGGGGCGGAAATCTTCCATCGCACCGCGGTCAAATTGCTGCGTTGAAGCAATCGGGGCTCCTGATGTTGAAGCCCCCGCCGGGCGATGGAAGATCCCATGGCCGGCTATAAGCCACGCCAGGTGATGAAAGGCCCCACGAACGAGCCAATTGAAGCCCCACGATTTGGGGTGGATGAAGTTGCCCCTTGCTGGAGTTTGGAGTCGATCACCAACCAGGTCAGCTCCCGATGTTACCGTCCACAGGGCCCACGGCCGAAGCCTTGCGTGTGTGTGTGTGCGCGCGGCTGCCAAGAGACTGTCCCCCCCCTCCCCCCATGATTTGATATCGATTTCCGCCCCTGCTTTGCACCACAATCTTGCTGCATCCTGCCTTTTGCACACATTGCTGTATTTATTGTTGTGTTATTACTGTATTACTGTATTACTCTATCTTTATATGAACAAGGAATTTTAATGAAAGTTTACCAATCCAAAATATTTCCTTGACTAACCTGCTGCGTGATTTCTACTGTACTGTTAGAGTTGCAGCATTTTTTTTACCTTTGGAAAACGAAACATATCTCAATATTGAAGTGATTAAATGATAATGATATCGTCTACTGCTGATGGTGGTTTCTGCTGAACATATTTTTTGCTGATGAAACATATGTATGGCAATTGTATTTTTGCCCACTGATTAAATTGCCCGAGAAACAAGGAAAGCATCTGCGGGTCACATATCATCCATCTGTATTACTGAAATCCTGTAAGGTTTAAGCTATTCTGCCAAGGAATTATAGTTTACCCAAATCTAGTTGAGCAAAATTTTCAGATATTTAAAACATTTCTAGATTTATATTATATACCATAAATATTTTGTTTTCTTATGTTTAGATTGTTCAAGTTTGAATCATTTGCTTAATCAGCGTTATTACCTTTCCACAAAGACCTTGCTAGATATTTAATGCAGTTGATAACCTGTTATATTCAAATGTACAAATAGTTTCTGATTGATTAAAAAAATTAAATCACATGTTAACTGCTAACTTATGTCCTTTAATATCACTGCATTCAACACAACTTATTCCACCAATATGAATCTATTAAATTAATACACACATGTAGAAGATCCAAAATGTATACCATTAGTGGCACCAATATAACACATAGTATGCAGAAATCATAAAATGGTCAAAATATTAATTATTTGAACAAAAATGCTGATGGCTCTTTTTATAAACACTGACATTTGATTTCATTCTCTAGCAGGAAAAGGACTTGCTGCTTATTCTTCCAGAAATCTTCAGTTTAAGAAAATTATTTTTTTTAACAACTATTTGCACAATGGTACAAAAGATCAGAAAGGTAAAATCCAAATAAATGTGCAGTCATTCCAACAAATAAGTGAACAATGATAAATTAGAATAGAATTAACACTTACCTGACAAAGTAAGAAATAATGGTAAAGAGGAGGTGACAATTACAAAATTAAGTATACATTTACAGATTAGGAACAGTCAACATGGATTTGTGCCTGGAAGGTCATGTTTGACTAATCTTCTTGAATTTTTTGAAGAGGTTACTAGGGAAATTGACGAGGGTAAAGCAGTGGATGTTGTCTATATGGACTTTAGTAAGGCCTTTGACAAGGTTCCTCATGGAAGGTTGGTTAAGAAGGTTAAACTGTTGGGTATAAATGCAGGAATAGCAAGATGGATTCAGCAGTGGCTGAATGGGAGAAGCCAGAGGGTAATGGTGGATGGCTGTTTGTCGGGTTGGAGGCAGGTGACTAGTGGGGTGCCTCAGGGATCTGTGTTGGGTCCTTTGTTGTTTGTCATGTACATCAATGATCTGGATGAAGGGGTGGTAAATTGGATTAGTAAGTATGCAGATGATACCAAGATAGGGGGTGTTGTGGATAATGAAGAGGATTTCCATAGTCTACAGAGTGATTTAGGCCATTTGGAAAAATGGGCTGAAAGATGGCAGATGGAGTTTAATGCTGATAAATGTGAGGTGTTACACCTTGGCAGGACAAATCAAAATAGGACGTACATGATAAATGGTAGGGAATTGAAGAATACAGTTGAACAGAGGGATCTGGGAATAACCGTGCATAGTTCCTTGAAGGTGGAATCTCATATAGATAGGGTGGTAAAGAAAGCTTTTGGTATGCTAGCCTTTATAAATCAGAGCATTGAGTATAGAAGCTGGGATGTAATGTTAAAATTGTACAAGGCATTGGTGAGACCAAATCTGGAGTATGGTGTACAATTTTGGTCGCCCAATTATAGGAAGGATGTCAACAAAATAGAGAGAGTACAGAGGAGATTTACTAGAATGTTGCCTGGGTTTCAACAACTAAGTTACAGAGATAGGTTGAATAAGTTAGGTCTTTATTCTCTGGAGCGCAGAAGGTTAAGGGGGGACTTGATAGAGGTCTTTAAAATGATGAGAGGGATAGACAGAGTTGATGTGATCAAGCTTTTCCCTTTGAGAATAGGGAAGATTCAAACCAGAGGACATGACTTCAGAATTAAGGGACAGAAGTTTAGGGGTAACATGAGGGGGAACTTCTTTACTCAGAGAGTGGTAGCGGTGTGGAATGAGCTTCCAGTGGAAGTGGTGGCGGCAGGTTCGTTGGTATCATTTAAGAATAAATTGGATAGGCATATGGATGAGAAGGGAATGGAGGGTGATGGTATGAGTGCAGGCAGGTGGGACTAAGGGAAAAAAAAAAATTGTTCGGCGTGGACTTGTAGGGCCGAGATGGTCTGTTTCCGTGCTGTAATTGTTATATGTTATATGTTATGTTACATTTAACGACCTGTAATTGGAGGTAATGAGGTGCATAATTAACTGAAGTGTAGCAAAGCCATTTTCCTTTTTCTGATGAAGATAGACACAAAATGCTGGAGTCTCAGCTGGACAGGCAGCATCTCTGGAGAGAAGGAATGGCGACTTCTCCCACACTTCAGACTGAGAGTAGGGAAATGAATTCTCGACCCAAAACATCCCATTCCTTCTCTCCAGAAATGCTGCCCGTCCCGCTGAGTTACTCCAGCATTGTGTCTACCTTCAATTTAAACCAACATCTGCAGTTCTTTCCTACACATAATAGGAAATATGATGAGTTGCAAGGCTGAAAATGTACCTTAACTCAATCTGATGTACAATGTAATTTTTGAAATTTCCATATGTTGATAAAATTTAAAAAAATTAAAATAAAAACAATTTGTCCCCCAAAATTGATCCAAATGCAGTCAATATTAGTTGCATTGCTACAGTATAATGCTATGTTACTCAGGTTATTACTGCTTACCGTGATACTCAGCCGAACCAACCCTATCCATCAAAACTGATTGATGTTCATCCACTCGTTCACAGAATATTTAGGTGCAATTGTTGACGAGTTTGACATGAACAAAATGTACACTTGCCCAGTCATTGTCTGAAGATCATCTCTCAATGCAATTGAGCCATTATATCAGAATATTGCCTTTCATTCATTTGAGAACCCGAGAAACTCCTGATCCAATTATCTATTTCACGCTTCCTTCACGGGGTGCTGCCATGTACTTAAACTTAACTTTACCTCATTTGGATATTCCGTTATTTAGATTTTGTAGCACTACTTCAGATTGTACTACAATCTTTGCACTATGCTGCTATTTTTTACTTGTTTATCATCACTATATGTATCCCGTTCACCCTGTGGGCCTCATGCGAACAAGGATTTTCATGCAACCTGGTATAAATGATAAGCTAATCTGAAATGGCTGACTTCTCTTCCTAAATTTGAAGTAAACTGTATAAAGAGGGTACTAACTATCAATGACTCTTGCAGAAAAAACATGGGGAAAGGAATCTTTAATTAGCGGTTCAAACTAAAATTGATTTTTAGAATATCAGTTGACTATTACACTCACTTGCCAATTGTCTTAAAGTGAATTGAATGTCAGGAAGTACAAGTATTTAATACTTGAATGCTTATTGAGTATTATCAATTAAAGTTGAATTTCTGCTCTACATTTAAGATTAATAATAAAACCATAAATCTGATCTACAACAGTTCCAAGTAGTAAATACATCGTGCAATTCCAGTCTCTCATTTAATCTTGGTTTGAGGTAACAGACATTTTAAGGTCTTGGCACAAGCTGCTATGAATGTTTATTGAAAGAGAGGAAAATAGTAAGATTAAACGAGAATTTACCAGTTTGAAGTTTGATCTGTATTTTATGAGGAGTTACGATGAGGGATTACGTGAAGAAGCCCGCCACGACGCGTGCGTGTCATTCTTCAAAGCAGCGGTGTGAAATCACAGATAACTGTAATGACTAAACATAGTAAGATTAGAGAAGAGATACCAGTTAAATATATGATCACGGGTGGGAGCGGAGGGCACGTAATCCCTCATCGTAACTCCTCATAAAATACAGATCAAACTTCAAACTGGTAAGTTCTCGTTTAATCTCACTATTTTACTTCGGAGTCACGTGAGTGACTACGTGAAGATTTTAAAGCTCTGTAATTTCATGCCGTGGAAACGAGTCCATGCATCACGTCTGCCTTGATGACTGTAGGAGGAATTGTGTTAACATAATTTGGACATGAATTCGACATTGAAATCATAAAATTTATTAACACAAAATTATAACCCCTTTTTATGGGTTTAAATTAATTTACAGAACTTAAAATTGTTTCTGCAAACGTTCCAGGTTTCATTACTGGTTTGTTGTAAAATAATTGGAATGTTTTTTCCCCAGACCATCCTGCTGCCTTGAGGATTTGGTCCATTGGTACATCCAACTGTATCGCTGCCGATGTAGCTGCAGCCCAGGTGGAATGAGATTTTAAAATATTAGTATCCACCCCAGCCTATGTTAGCACCTGTTTCAGCCATCTTGAGATGGTCTGGACCATCACTCTTTTGTGTGGTTGCTTGTGGCTGACCAAAAAGTGCCTTCTCATTGCCTCTTAGGATTTTCGTTTTCTCCATGTATAACGACAGATGTCTTACTATACACAGACGGTCATCTGTTGGGTATGACCTAAATTATATATTGAGGCCTGCTGATCCCTGTCTGTTCTGCTTTACTAACTCATAGATATGAAACGTAATATTTTCTGTTGAGGAAGTCATGTTGTCCAATCTTAGTTTATGCAGTGACTGTACCCTCTGTGCCGTGACCAATGCCATTAGCATGACTGTTTTTAAATGTCAGTCTGTGTAGGGACAGAGCTGTTGCTGGAGACCAATTCCTGAGCATCTTCAGGACAATACTTACATCCCATATTTGGGAGTACCTGGTTCTTGGGGGATTAGTATTAAAAATTCCCCTCATAAGTTTTGTTACAAGTGGGTGAGTCCCAACAGAGTAACGCTCTGTCCCCTGCCATAGGTAAGTCGATAGGGCACTTCTGGCGCAGTTGATGGCACTGTAACTGAGCCCCTCATCATAGTGGAGGCCTGCCAGATATTCCAGAACAGACGGGATGTTCATGTCTCTGTAGGTGATGTTGTTTTTATGGCAGTACATCTCCCACTTCCTGATATAGACCAGATACTGTTTTTTGGTTGACTGTCTTTGGGCCGCCGAGATCATGTTCACTGTTCGGTCCGTCAGTCCCAGTTGTAGTAGAGGTGTTTTTAAACTCTACAAATTAATAAGTTCAAATGGTTATGGCATGGGTGGCTATCCCTTGTTACGGGATGTAGCAATAAATCTGGTCTATGTGGGATGGTGATACATGGTTCTAATACCATGTTTAATACCACTGGGAACCATGGTTGAGTAGGCCAATCGGGTACTACCAAAATACCAGACGCAGAGTCTTGTTGTATTTTCCTTAATACCCGACTGATGAGGCAGGAAGGAGGGAATGCGTAAATAAACAATTTCCCCCCAATGCAGCGAAAATGCATCTGTCGCCGCTGCCCCAGGGTCTGGTTCTCATGAAACATAATTTGATAACTGGTGGTTAAGTCTGGATGCGAATAGATCGATATCTGGTGTTCCATATTTTGCTGTAATATCAGCAAATACTTTTTTATTCAACATCCATTCGGTGTTTTCATTAAATTTGCGTGACCTGGTGTCTGCCACTAAATTTAGTCTTCCTGGTAGGTAAGTGGCTGATATCCAAATATCTCTCTGGATACACCATTGCCAAATTGTATTAGCCAGATTGTCACATGATGTCGATTTGTTTCCACCCATGTGGTTAATGTATGCTACCACGGTGGTATTGTCTATCTGTAGTCTAACATGCTGGTGATATGACCCAGTACAATATGACTTTAGGCCATGGAATGCACCCAACATTTCCAGGTAGTTTATGCCCAGTGTGAGTAATAATGATGCCTCCTGAGCAGTCCATCTACCTCCACAGCTGGTGATGGTATTGGTGGCTCCCCACCCAAGTGCACTGGCATCAGTTTGTAGTACCATGGAAGGGTTACTGACAATGATTGGATTGGAACAAAGCCAGATGTTATCTATCCACCATTTTAGTTCCATTTTAGCTTGATTGGTAGTTTCATAGGTCTGTCAAAGTGACCTGCATTAATTTAGAGTGCTTGTATTTTTGCTCTCTGTAAGTTTAGGTAATGTAGAGGTCTAAATTGTGTGGCTGGAAAGGCAGCCACCATTTTGCCAATTACTTTTGCTACCAATCTGATGGATGGTTTGCTGATGTCAATGAGGTTACTGCAAGCCTCTATTAAATCTCTAGCCTTTCCCTTAGGCAGAATCACCGACATGTGAACTGAGTCAATGGTGAACCCCAAATAGTCCATAGTAGTGGAAGGCGTTAGTTTAGATTTAACTGGATGGATAATAAATCCCAGTTTTTCAAATAACTGTTTTGTGGCTGTTACAGTTTGTTTGGCCATTTCCAAAGTTTTGCCCACAATGAGTATGTCATCTAAATATGCCATGACCATGTGTTTACGTTTCGGTAGAAACGCTAGGGCTGGTTTCAAAATTTTTGTGAACAGCCTGGGACTGATGATAACCCATTTGGCAGTGCTTTATACTGCCAGTGTTGTCCCATCCAGTTGAATTTTAAGTAACATCTGTGGTCACCTCGTATAGGCACTGAATAGTAAGCATCTTTTAAATCGATGCTGGCCATGAAGTAACCTTTGGAAATTACTTGTTTAGCAGTAACAAAGATTTCCATTTTGAAGTGAATATATTGTACAAATGTATTCAATTTTGTCAGATCTATGATGATGCGACAACCACCATCTTTTTTGTTTTTGGTAAATATATTGGACACGAATTCTAATGGTTCGTGTTGAGTTTTCTCAATTACACCTTTTACGAAAAGCCGCTCCAGTTCAGCTTGCGCTTTTGATTTTTCTTTATCAGAAAGCACGAACATTCGGTTCGGTATATGTTGAACTGGAGGGCTGTACTTGTGTATAAACTCTATTGTATATCCCTGGATACTGCTTAAGATGTAAGTATCGGTTGTTAACATGCTCCATGCATTCTGAAAAGAGTGTAATCTCCCCCCAACCTCCATGCTCCCTGTATTTTGTAGGGAACCAGACCCACCTACCTCCATAGTTACCAGTGGCAGGTTTACTTATTTTTGTAGGTTCTTCGCTGCTGTTGTTGCGCTAGTGTCTGGATTTTCGGTTTGGTTGGCGTTGGAGGTCCCCGCATCTTCCAAGAAGGCCGGCCTGGGCCATGGCCTAAAAAAGAGTCATGTTTTGAGTACCGGGCCTTCGAGCTTTCACCAGTTCTGCTGGTGGGTGCGTAGGGGTGCTGTCTTTGGCTGTAGTGGGTTTTTGTTGGAGTCCCTTTTATTAGTCCAGTAGGTTCTCTCGTTCCTGCACCCCTTGCACACTTGTCTTTCCTTCTGCGGACCCCTCTTCCAGGTCAGCCCAGAACTGACCCGCAGTGCTCCCCTCTGATGAGGTAGAAGCACTGTGCAGCCCTTCAAGAGGTACTGCTGTGGGTTTATCATAGGGCCCACAGTGACTCAACTCCATCTCCCGGAGTCTGTCACAATGGAGCAAATGCTCCACACACCGCTCCATCCGGCTCCAGCGCTCTCGGTCGCTGGCCGCCCGCGATTGTTCAAAGTCGGACTCCTCTGAGTCCACGACCTTGTTTGTTTTTGTGTCTAGCCTTACCGCCCGGCCGCATGGATCTGGCCGGTGCGGAGGCGACATCGGGCACAGCTGATCCCACTATCGGTGATCCGAGTGCCGCTGGCTGCTGCTGGCTGCCTGCTGCTCCGCGGTCCTCCCTCACCAGCTTTGTCGCAGACCTTGTCTTCTTTGTTTCCCGTTGGTTTCTCCACCTGTAATCAGCATGGGAAAACACAAAAAGACCGCAGTTCTTACCTGCAGGTCCAGGTTTAAATTGTCGCTACGGGGGAACGTCGTTCCACCCCACCTCCTGCCGTTATCGACTTGTCAAAAGTCGACGGCCCCATTCTGAATAGTCTCCCGCCCGGCCGTGGTGTTCTGGCCAGCGCGGGATCAGAAATCGGCACAGCTGATCCCTTACGGGGCTTGTGCCTTCAGCTGCAGCTGGCTCCCGCAACTTCGCGGTCCTCCCCAGGCAGCTTCACTCGCAGCACTTGTGGACACTATTTTGTCCAGCTTCCCCCCCTGTGTAAAACAGCGCCGGGACAAACACTACCGCAGAGTAAATCACTTATCTGCAGGTCGCGGTTTCAAATTTACCGCTGCGGGGGAACGCTCCACCCCTCCTGTCGTTTCGCAAGCGTGAAAGCGATATGACACGCATGCGTCGTGGCGGGCTTCTTCACGTAGTCACTCACGTGACTCCGAAGTAAAATCATCCATACATAGTCATTGTAGTCATTAAGATGTAACAACCAATTTAAATTAACTCTGATTAAATTACCGACTTCTAGGACATCAGCCAATAAAAACTCACTTGTATTTTGGACAAGAAATTGACAAAGTTTCACTTTGAATATGAGTATAAAGTGCCTGTTAATTAATTTGGGAGGAAGTCGCCTCATTTGGAAGATTGTGTCTCAATAAGTGTAGTTTAAGATTTGATGAGGAAATAGTGTTGGTTGAACCAGAGTGTCAAGAAAAACTGATGGGTGTTCACTCGGTTCATTAATTCCGTTTGGGTTATTTCACCTCAAATACAATTAGCATAATATATTCCATCAAATTGAAAATTAGTTCTCAACACAAACAAAATATGTCTTCAATTAAATCCAACAAATTACAATTGGATACTGAACTGATCATCAACAGAACAAGAACCGGAGGTTGACAAATTTCCTCTTCTAGAAAGTTTGAAAAAGGAGGAAAGGTAGGCAATTACAAAATTTGAAATATAAGCCACAAGTTCAATGAAAATATGAAGAAATTCTAGTGTAAACATGCAGCATTGACATGAAGTTGATACTTGCAGCATACAAGTACATAATAAAGGCCCACATGAATACTAACATACATTATAAATACCAAATTCCTTTAAAGCATCAAGATAAATAATGCTGCATTATACTTGTTTGTATCAAAGATTTTTTCCAATATCAATCATTAACGAAATGACTTAATTTTAAAATGGGATGTTTTAATCAAAACACAAAATAGAGTGGAATATCTTACTAACATCCATCAGTGAAATAATCACACTACAAACCAACACTAAAATAATTCCTAAATTTGACAATGGAAATTTGCATTTGGGCGAGACAAAACAACCAGCATGAAAAATAAAGACCTTTCATTCCCCATGACATGACACTGTTTAAATAGCCTCCAAATGCTCACATAACATTGCCGAGCTGAAAAAGTGCACTCACAATGTGCAAAATCCATTCACACTTCAACTTACTGCAACTTCTAATTCGCTCAGATCCATGTGCAATCTGGATAAATGTCATCAATAGCATGTGGAGTGTGTTTAGGGGTCTTCCACAAATCTGGGTGATGTTCTCAGCTGGGTGGACTGCAGAATACAAAGTAACAGTGAGAGGCTTATAAAGCAGAGGAGATAGTATATTTAGCAAAAAACAACATACACCAGATCACAAAGGAATCAATGCATACATCAGTACCCTTCCAAAAATGTTAGTATATTCTCCAAGTAAGCCATATTTCAAAGGTGTTTCTGTTATCAATGGTGGAGAATTCAATTTTCATAAAGTGAATAAAGATCCGTCTGCAGCAGCGATCAGTTCATCTAGTATATTTAAACCAACATGATTATAGCAACATTGTGCACGTTATTTACGGTGGAAAAGAATTGGGGCAAAGGTATACTCCAAGCTATGAAAAGTAATCAATGCCAAGAAATTGGATTTCATATTGTTTTGGTGAACAGAACAGGTGGTGTAGTTAATCATGACAAAATCTTAGAATCACCCAAAAACACATCTTCCCGTAGCCAACCCATTCCACATCTCCAAGACCACTCTCTCCGCAACTTCTTGGTTCACTGTCCTATCTCCAGAAAATTTGGCTTGCCACCTCAGGAGATGCACCATCTCTTTCACTTCCATCAGGGACCTAGCAGCCTTTCCAGGTGAGATAGATGATTACGTGCACCTCTTCCACCCTCATCTACTATATACATTGGTCCTCATGGGGCCTCATTTACATCGGTAAGTCCAAGTTTAGACCAGGAGACCGTTTTGCCACACAGTTGCTCTCTGTCCACCAAGGCTTCCTGGAGCTCCTAGTTGCCAACCATCTTCCCATTTCCATACCTACTGTTCTGCATTTGGCCGCCTCCATTGTTGGAGTGCACCAACATGCAAACTGGAGGACCAACCTCTCATACTCTAGAGAGTAGCTTACAAACAAAATGCTATGAACTTTAAATTCTCCAATTTCAAGTAACAATCCCTTACCAAGTCTTTCTTTCGGGTGCGCACTCACCCCATAGATCTTTCCCACCATCTCCAACCACCCCGCTTTCTCCTCCTCCTTACACTCATCCCCAAATTTCTCTTTTATCCCACCTCATTCCTCCCCCCTTCTACTCATAATCCCTCCTTTTGACTACATTTTACTCCTCCTCCCTTTTAGCTGACCCTCCTTTGGCTCCTTTCCAATTCTTGCCTTTCACCACTTAGTCCACTCATCTCCCAATCACTCCATCACCTGCACCAACATATCACTTGCCAGACTTTGCCCCACCCCTACCTCAACACCCCTCCATCTTTCTCTCCCCTATTCCATTTAATCTGAAAAAGGGTCCTGAACCAAAACGCCATCTGTTATGCAAGTCCACATCTGACATGTCTCGCTAGAATTTAGACGATTGAGGGGGGATCTTATAGAAACTTACAAAATTCTTAAGGGGTTGGACAGGCTAGATGCAGGAAGATTGTTCCCGATGTTGGGGAAGTCCAGAACAAGTGGTCACAGTTTAAGGATAAGGGGGAAATCTTTTAGGACCGAGATGAGGAAAACATTTTTCACACAGAGAGTGGTGAATCTCTGGAATTCTCTGCCACAGAAGATAGTTGAGGCCAGTTCATTGGCTATATTTAAGAGGGAGTTAGATGTGGCCCTTGTGGCTAAAGGGATCAGGGGGGTATGGAGAGAAGGCAGGTACAGGATACCGAGTTAGATGATCAGCCATGATCATATTGAATGGCGGTGCAGGCTCGAAGGGCCGAATGGCCTACTCTTGCACCTATTTTCTATGTTTCTATGTCAGAGATAAAGATTTAAAGTGATGGAGTAATTCAGTGGGTCAAGCAGCAAGTCTGGAGAATATTGATAGGCGATGTTTCAGATCAGAACCTTTCAGTTTACAGCATCACCTATTCATATTCTCCAGAGATGCAGCCTGACACATTGAGTTACTATAGAACTTTGTGTCTTTTTTGTAAACTAGCATCTGCAGATCCTTGTATTTGATATGTTGGAATCCTTTAAAGGCCTGCTGGTTGAAACTCAGGACCGGCATGTTTAAGAAAAAAGGAGAGATAAGGATGGCAAAGGGAACCTTTGATGATCAAAGAGGTGGAAGGATTAAGAGGGCGGAACTAGACAGCAGCTTTGAGGAAGAAAGAGAGGAAAGAACTCATCAAAATGATTAAAAGGGGACTAAGAGCGATTAAATGGCTTTGGTAAGTCAAATCAAAGAGAATCCCAAACACTTGGATACCCATATTAAAAATGAGAATAACCAAGGAGTAGAGTGCCACTCAAGGACAATGGAGGAAAGGAGGGAATTTGCTTTTGGCGCCTGGGGATGTAGGCGAGGCACTAAAATTTGCTTCTGTTTTTTCAAAGGAGAAAGACATTGAGGACAGTGAAATAAGTTTGGACAATATCAATGTGCAAGGGCAGTTTAACATTAGGAAGGTGGTGGTGTTGGGACTCTTGAAGTTGGGTAAATCCCCAGGGCCTGGCAGGATCTATCTCGGGTTATTGAGAGGTGATTGTGGAAGTCTCAATGAGGACCTTTGCTTCGTCTCTAGCCACAGGCGAGGTCCCAGAGGATTGGAGAGTAGCCTGTGGCATGTATTTAAGAAGGAAAAGGCTGTGTTTGTTAAAGTAACAAAGTAAATTATAAAGTAAAGTAAATTTAAGAAGTTGGTCATGACACCAGATCAGCAATGAATACACAGCAAGGTGAACTCACCCAACGAGCTTCATCTCCAATGACAAACACGAACCTCGAGATTCATCCCAACAGCTTTTTCTCTCTCCGTCTCCCTCCTCTGGCTTGACTCTTGGGTTTATCAGGACAAGGATCAGATTAATTGGCCCAGTAAGCATTAATCAGATCCAGCTGTGACTCATTTGTCTGTGCCCCGAATCAGAGCACACCTTCAAGGGGATATGCTGTCACATTTCTAACCTCCCCCATCCTCTCCTCCACCATTGCCATGCATTTTCACTCTTCTGCTCAGCACTGCGCTCACTAGCAAGATGCAAATTCAGAGTTTCAACCCGCATCGTGGTTGTTCGGAACAGATCATTGAGGAGCTGCACATTGCTCTGTTTTCCCTCAAGCTCTTCCTCTGAAAGAACAATACAAGTCGCATCGACTCACTCACTCGCCCCCATTCCCTCCCCTGCTCCCACCCCACAGATTAATACGGACAAGGTTCAGATTAATTGGTTCAATAATGATGAAACACATCCAGCTGTGGCTCGTTTGCCTGTGGCCAGGATCGGAAAGGACCTTAAAGAGAACATATCGTCACAGTAGAGAGAATAATGGTGGCGCCTGCATGTGTAATTTATGCACAAAGAATTTCACTGTGCTGTTATATGTGTGACAAATAAAACACTATTGAACTACAGGCCAGTGAGCCTCAAGTCAGCGATAGGGAAACTAATCGGAAAAGAAATCTTCCCGTATATACTCTCACTTGGAAGAGAATGGGTTAATTAGGGACCGTCAACATGACCTGTAAATTGTGTTGCACGCAGTAAGTCATGTCTTACTAACTTGATCTAATTATTTGAGGTGACAAAAGCGATCGATGAGGGTCGTGTGGTGGATGTTGTCTACATGGATTTTAGTAACGCATTTGATAAAATCCCCCATGGTGGGCTGGTACAGAAGATGAAGATGCATAGGGTTAAAAGTGACTTGGTCATATGGAGTCAGAACTGGCTTATCGATAGAAGATAAAGGGTTGTGTTGGAAAGACAATATTCAGGCTAGGGGTCTGTGGTCGATGGAGTTCCGCAGGCACCTGTGGTGGAATCACTGCTGTTTGCAATTATATATCATTCAGATCTTCTTTAAATCTCCTTCCTACCATCTTAAACACCTATATCAATTTGCTTTTGATACCCCTACCATGGAAAAAAGAAAGATAATCTACCCTCTCGAGGCTGCTTGTAATTTTATATACCTCAATCAGGTCGCACAAGGTATCGAAATAGAATTAGGCCATTCAGCACATCATGTCTACTATGCCATTCAATCATGGCTGATCTCTGCCTCCTAATCCTATTTTCCTTCCTTCTCCCCATAACCCTTGACACCCATTCTAATCAAGAATTGGTCTATCACTGTCTTTAAAATGATCCAGTCCTCTGTGGCAGTGGGTTCCACAGATTAACCACGCTCTGACTGAAGAAGTTCCTCCTCACCTCTTTACTAAAAGAGTACCTTTTAATTCTGAGGCTATGATATCTGGTCCTGGACTCTCCTACCAGTGGAAACATCATCCCTCAGCCTCCTTTGCTCCTGGGAAAAAAAGCTCAGCTGATCTAAACTCTCCCCATAATGAAAGTGCTCCAATCCAGGCAACATCACTATGATGCCCTTCCTCACTCTTTCCACATCCTTCCTATAGGGTGGTGCCCAGAACTTTAGAAAATACTCTAAGCATGGTCTGATCAACATTTTGGATGACTACAACATACCATTCCAAATCTTATACTCAAAGCCTCGGCCAATGAGGTAAAGTACACCAAATGTCTTTTTCACTACTGTTTCCACTTGTGCGCCACTTTCAGCAACATATAAACATGCACCTCAAGGACCAATTGTACATCGATAGATCCATGACATTTATTCAATATGACCAAGCAGAATTTCATTTCCTAAGGTACATTACCTGGATCAAATTTAGTCTACCATGGCCACGCCCAACTTTCCCGGTGTGTCCCTCTGTATCCCTAGACAGCCTTATTTGCTGTCTATGACACCAACAATTTTAATGTAATCTGAAAACATACCACTGAAACATCCCCTACATTCTCAGACAGATAGTACTGGAGTAACGTGTTGGGTTGGAACCCTTCTTCAGACTTTTCTGGTTGGGAGGGAGGAGGGGGTGTGGGAGCTGGAAGAGAGGAGGAGGGTGGGGGAAGGTGAAAACTGGAAGAGAGGAGCAGACGAAAGCCTAGTGACTGATAGGTGGATACAGGATTAGGAGATATATATCAAGATATACATCCCTATAGTAGATAGGGAATCGAGATACAATTTCTGGGGTTGGGACCTCGCTTCAGACTTAGAGTTCTCCTCCTGTTTAATAGTTTCTTGTGGCTCCAAGACAATTTATATATTGCCTCAAAAAAACCTCTTGTAAGCAATCTTGGCCCATCCAAGCCTCATGCACTAAGGCAATCCCACTCAATGCTGTAAATTCTTCACAGCTACAACCTTATTTCTCTTATACATCTCTGCAATTTGCTTACATATACACACACACACACACACACACACACACACACACACACACACACACACACACACACACACACACACACACACACACACACACACACACACACACACACACACACACACACACACACACACAAAAGTGGAGAGCGCTGTCTGAAATTCACACCTGCGATGAAGAAGGTAAAACGGCTGCACAGTACCATAAGTCCTTTAGAGAGCGCGGGGGGGGGGGGGGAGAGAAAGGGGGGATGGGGGAGAAGGGGAGGGAGAGCGGGGGGGGGGGAGAAGGAGGGGGGGAGAAGGGAGGGCGGAGAATGGGGATGGAGAAGGGGGGGGGAGACACTTTTAAGAAGTATAATAATGTTTCGTGGGCATTTTACCTACCGGTAGGTACACAAAAATGCTGGAGAAACTCAGCGGGTGCAGCAGCATCTATGGAGCGAAGGAAATAGGTAACGTCTCGGGCCGAAACCCTTCTTCAGACTGATAGGGGGTGGCGGGGAGAAGGAAGGAAAAAGGAGGAGGAAGCGGCGGCATTGATAGGGGCTGAGTTTCTCCAGCATTTTTGTGTACCTTCGATTTTCCAGCATCTGCAGCTCCTTCTTGAACACTTTACCTACCGGTAGGTCTTCCTTGGTCCTGAAAACTCAAATGAGCCAATCAAAATGCCCGGCCAGCAAAGGAGATTGCCTACGGCTGCCCTCAACTACCTGTAACTACATAGCAACCCCACTGCACTGCGAGTTAAAAAGAACCATGCCAACCAAATTTTACTCGCGGAAAAGTTTTCAACATGCTGAAACTTTTCCCGCGACCTAGCTGAGGCCACGAGTATTCCGGAACTTCCCACGAGCATGAAGGAGAGTTCCAGTGACATCATAGGACCTCCTAGGACCATGGGTCGACCATGCTGCGAGTTTGAAGATCGAAGGCACTCTTCTAAACTCGCAGATTAGGTCGCCCAAGTGGGACAGCCCCTTAAGTATGCAATTGTTGCAGGATAAGTGCAAGATGTGCTGCAGTGAAATGCATGCAGACATGCCGAGCAGAATGAACGACTGCGTGGAAGTATTCCTTTCCAGGGAATTTCTCTGCCAATTGCATTTTAAGACTCAGATTTGTGGCTTGAATCATGGTTATTTCCGGAAAACAATTTATATGCAGCAGAAAAATACAACGTGTGTGAATGATAATATTATAAGTACATGTAGTGTAAAACAATATCAATCTCTTTTCAATCTTTTCATAATGTAAAGATATGTATCCATATGGTTGTGTGCAAAACACTGCATTAATATATCGGATGCACAGGAGTATGTTCATATCTGAAAATGGATCTACATAAAACACAAAGCAAGACATGTATTTGTTTTATTAGTCTCTATGTGTGAGACTAAGAAGGATGCAGAGGAATTGTACAATGGAATTTGTCCTTTCCATTGCCTGTAGCTTGAGAATCTTCAACAGGTTATTATAATATTCCTGCTTTAATTAGAGGCTTGATATTTATTGTGCATCAACATATATATTAATGCGGCAGAGGGAAGGAACTTCAATGCACTGAACATTTGGTGTTGCCAACAATAGGTTCTGCTATGGATATTAATAACATTTTTAATACTTTATGGCTGGGCATCACATTTTAGATATTTTTGTTGCAGAGGCAAAGCAATTTCAAAGTGCTCCATAGTTCTGACCTGTGCCTGATCATTTTTTTTCCTTTTAGAAAGTAATAATTGAGTTCTGAATGATCTGCATTTCTTTTCATTTTATCGCAATTAGAATATGTGACATTCAGGAGACCACTGCACGGCTACGCACCAATATATTGTGCATTGTTACAAACCTACTCATTAACACCGGGTCATCCAGTTTACGTGCTATCAGCAAGGAAGAGAACATCCAAAAAAAATTAAGATGCCTCTTTGAATGGAGGATTGACACAGCTTTAAAATGAAAGGTTCCGACAGATCGTACTGATAGGTTTTTTTTAAATGTCTTCCAGCGTGTGACCCAATAACTAGAGGTCACAGATGAATAATTATTAGCAATAGACCCAGAGGTAAGGGGGAGTCAATTTTCCTGACTCATATTTGTCGGGATTTGAAATGTTCCAGCTGAACATGATGATGGAAATTAATTATGGGAAAGGGTGTTGGATTGCAACAGAATGATGAATTAAAAATGTTAGGAACCAAAAGCAGGATTCAAGTACTAAGCATAAAGTAAGTGGACAGCACAGGCACATAAGGGGTTGAATAGGCTCCTTCCGTGCTGTCAATTTTTGATGAGCACATGACAAGCTCATTTATACAAGCCTATTTGAAATGTCTTGTTTACAAAAAAACCCGCTATGTGACCTGACCCATAATAAGTGCATATCTAAATCCTCCAAGTAATTCATTATCCACCCTTGCATCACGCATATCTACTCGTGCAGCAGGGGAAGATGCAGTATAATGTCTAACTTCAAATAGCCCTTGCTTTCCCGCTCTCTCCATCCCCTATCCCTTCCCAGTTCTCCCACCAGTCTTACTGTCTCCGACTACATTCTATCTCAATCCCCTGACATCAGTCTGAAGAAGGGTCTTGACCCAAAATGTCACCCATTCCTTCACTCCAGAGAGGCTGCTTGTCCCGCTGAGTTACTCCAGCATTTTGTGTCTCCCTTCCATTTAAACCAGCATCTGCAGTTCTTTCCTACACAGTATAATGTCATCCCTATTCTGCCCCAGTGAAGTGTTTAGAGTCTTCCTGCACCAGGGTCGTACCAGAGTCTCTAGCACAGTAGTAGAGTTGCTGCCTTGCAGCGCCAGAGACTCCGGTACGATCCTGACTATGGGTGCTGTCTAAACAGAGTTTGTACATTTTCCCTGTGACCACATGGGTTTTCACCAAGTACTCCGGTTTCCTTCCACACTCCAAAGATGTACAGGTTTGTAGGCTTTAGTTTAGTTTTGTTTAGTTTCACGTGTACCGTGGTACAGTGAAAAGCTTTTGTTGTGTGCTATCCAGTCAGCAGAATGACAATGCATGATTACAAACAAGCTATCAATGTATAGATACTGTACATAAAGGAATAATGTTTAATGCAAGTAAAGCCAGAAAAGTCTGATCAAGGAAAGTTCCAGGGTCACCAGAGAGGTAGATAGAAGTTCAGCATTCCTCTCTGGTTGTGGTTAGATGATTCTGTTGCCTGATAACCTCCACATCTATGCCTCTCAGAATTGTATATACTTCTACCTTCTAAGCTTTATGGTAAACCTCCTCTCCAAAGCTTCTACATCTTTCCTGTAATGGGTCAACCAGAAATGCACGCAATACTGCTAATCAACGATCCTTTAGAGATGCTTCATGACTTCCGAATTCTTATATGGGAGAAAACCCACGTGGTCACAGGGAAAATATTTAAACTCATATCCTACACACCAGGGACAATTTCCCATTTTTACTGAAACCAAATAAAAGCCGTCTCCCAACCGGACACCATGGATGAACCGTGAGGTACATGCACAGGTTAAGGCTAGGTCCGCTGCATATAAGTCAAACAATCCCGACCGGTATGAGAAAGCCCACTATGATCTCCATAAAGCCATCGAGGCTGTCAAAAGACAATACCAGGACAGACTTGAGTCCCAGTATAATCACTCAGACACACGGAGAATGTGGCAAGGTCTGAATAAGATAACTGGCTGCAAAGCAAGGTCAGGCAACATCATTGGTGATTGTGAGACCCTACCTGATGAACTGAATACTTTCTCTACTCAGCAGTAGGCCAACAGGGTGGTGACACCTTGCTCTTCAGACTCCAGTGTGCCTCTCCCCAGGGTGACTGCAGCCAAGGTTAGATCGGCCTTCCTGAGGGTAAACCCACGAAAAGCAACTCCCCAGACGGAGTTCCTGGCCATGTCCTTAGTAGCTGTGAGGACCAGCTGGGAATAAACTGTCCCTGAATCTGGTGGTGTGTGTTTTCACACTTCTATACATTTTGCCTGATGGGAGAGGAGAGAAGGGGGTAGCTAGGGTGCGACTCGTCATTGATCATAAGATCATATGACAGGAGCAGAATTAGGCCATTCAGCCCATCAAGTCTTCCACCATTCAACCATGGCTGTTCTATCGCTCCCTCCTAACACCATTTACCGCCTTCTCCCCATAACCTCTGACACCTGTACTCAACAAAAATCTATCTATTTATGCCTTAACTGACTTTGCTTCCACAGCCTTGTGGAAAAGAATTCCACAGATTCACCACCATCAGACTAAAGACATTCCTCCTCATCTCCTTCCTAAAAGAATGTCCTTTAATTCTGAGGTCATGACCTCTAGTCTCAGGCTCTCCCTCTAGTGGAAATATTGTCTCCACACCCACTCTATCCTAGCCTTTCACTATTCTGTACGTTACACTCACATTCTTTTAAACTTCAGCAAGACTCGGCCCAGTGCCATCATATGTTAACCTACTCATTCCTGGGATCATTCATGTAAACCTTCTCTGGACCCTCTCCAGAGCCAGCACATCCTTCCTCATATATGGTGCCCAAAATAGCTCACAATATTCCAAATGCGGCCCGACCAGCACCTTAGAGCCTCAGCATTATATCTGTTTTTGTATACAAGCCTTCTCGAAATAAATGCCAGCATTGCATTTGCTTTCTTTACTACCAATTCGACTTGCAGATTGACTCTTTGGGAATCCTGCACCAGCACTCCCAAGTCCCTTTGCACCTCCGATTTCTGGATTTTCTCCCCATTTAGAAAATAATCTATGTCTTTATTCCTACTACCAAAATGCATGACTCTACACTTTGCTACACTATATTCCATTGGCCACTTCTTTGCCCACTCTCTCAACCTATCCAAGTCCTTCTGTAAAGTCCCTGCTTTCTCTACACTACCTGCCTGTCCACCTATTTTGGTATCATCCGCAAACCTGGCCACAAACCCTTTGATCCCCTCATCTAAATTATTAATATACAACATGAAGAGCAGTGGCCCCAGCACTGAGCCCTGCGGAACTCCGTGGTTGTGCAGCAGTTTGTTACTACACATAACTTAGGTGAAAAACATATGAACGCACCCTCCATATGCCTAGTCAGACAAAAACATGACAAAGGAGAATTGGGCAAAACGGTAATTTTAAAAGGATCATACAAGAGTAGGAGACAATGAGTTGTCTTTAGCTCAGCACCTAAATGGCCGCTGAAGCACCTACCCACATGAGAGGCATAGATGTCGAGGTGTTCCCCTTTCCTCCCAAATACAAAGCATGCAAGTTAGTAGGCTAATTGTAATTCTGTATATTACCCCTAGTGTATGCAGTTTGCGAAACTGGGATAACATAGAACTAGTGTATGGATGATTGTTGGTGGGAGCGGACTTGTTGGGCTGAAGGGCCTGTTTCTACACTGTATCTCTATCTCTAAAATTATTAGACTTCTCTTCCTGGTCGATCATTATCTCCTTTGTCTTTCTGACATGGAAAATGTGTTGTCTTGACACCAGGGCACTAGGATCTCAATCTCCTTTCTATACTCTGTCTCATCATTATTTGATATCCAGCCCACAATGGTGGTGTCGTCTGCGAATTAGATTTGTACATGGCTGTACAGTCGTGGCTCCCCGTTGGATTGCAACTTTGTCATGGTCGGGGACCTTGTGTGTCTCAGTGACTCTTAGAGCTATGCCAGCAGGAGAGTTGTCTCCTGTTAGGGTCTCCCATGCTGCGCAGGTCGAAGGGTAGAGGCAAGACGAATAGTGATCCACTGGTCCTCCAGGTTGGGGGTTGAGCACAGGGTGAACAACCCTGTCTCGTAAAACAAATATGTTACGGAAACAGCAACTGAAGGGATCAACAGGACCTTCGTTGCTGCCCTTCATGCCAGGAGGCATAGTAGGCAGTAATGAATGAACGAATGAATAGTTGATTTCGGTTATACATTAAAAAGAACAAAACTTTACAATCTGTGTGAATATGAACCAACACTGTATCTATTTCACACAACGTTCACATAATCAATGACCGAAAAAGGAATAGGCTGAAGCCACAAAGCTTATTTTTGCCTATCCTATACAATCCATAAAATAACCCAGAATATCAGCATTACAAAGGAAAGATTAAAAAAATACTCTAAATTGTAATCCTTACTTATTTTACATTTTAATCATTTTACATTATAATCCTTAATTATTTTACATTTTAAGGCTTTTTTGAAACTCAACAGAGAGCTACAAAATTTCAACTCATCACTATGCACGTTCCATAATTTGACTCCCAAAACTGAGACACATCTATATTTTACATTGGTTCTCACTTTACATGTTTCAAAAATACACAACCCTCTTAAATTAGAATGTCCTTCTCTTAATTAAAAAAATGTTTGAATACTAACAGGAAGGCTTTTATTCCTAACTCGGAAAAGTATTTCTAATGTCTTTATATGCACAATATCCAAAACTTTAAAGTACTGGACTTTATGAATAATGGATTTGTAGTTTCACGGTAAGAAGCTTTATGTATTATTCTAATAGTTATTTTCTGAAGTAAAGGGCCTGTCCCTCTTGATCGACCTAATCCGTGAGTTCTGGCGAGTTTGTCCTCGACTCATACTCGCAGCATGGTCGACACGAGGTCATAGGAGGCCTTCGTAACTCTCCTTCAATACAATACAATACAATACGATTTTATTCGTCACATTGCACATAAAGTGCAAGTGAAATGAATTTGTGAAACAAATTCATGCTCGAGAGTGGTATCCGCGACTCGAGGCTTCAGCTAAGTCACAGCGTTTTTTTCAATATGTTAAAAAATGCCCGCATGCAAAAAAAGGTCGCCATGGAAAAAAAAAAATCGATACTTTTTTTTACTCGTAGGTTTAGTCGTAGTAGGTCGGCATGTTAGTCGTAGGTAATCGAAGGTAGTCGAAGGTAGTGGAAGGTAGTCATAGATGGTCTTCATCATAGTCGAAGGGAGGTTGAAGGAAGGTCAAAGGAGATTGAAGGAGGTCGTCTTCACTCTCCAGTATTCGGTGTGCAATTTTCCCGGTTAGTCGTAGCTAGTCGAAGCTGGTCTTCAACATAGTAGAAGGAGGTCTTCAACATGTCATTTTTTCAAAATCTTCTAAACTTGCCAATTAGGTCGCCCAAGTGGGACAGCCCATTAAGTAAGTAAGTAAGTAAGTACAGTCGTGGGTGTACAAGGACTTAAGAAGGGGGCATAGAATGCATCCTTATGGAGCACCCCTGTTGAGGATTATCGTAGAGGATGATTTGTCCCCTATCCTCACTGATTGGGGTCTATTGGTCAGGAAGTCAAGGATCCAGTGCAGAGATGAGTGCTGACACCAAGACCCGCATGTTTGGTGATAAGCTTGGATGGTATAATGGTATTAAAGGCAGAGCTGCAGTCCATGAATAGGAATCTGACGTAGGTGTCTCACTTATCCAGGTGTTCTAGAGATGAGTGTAAGTCCAGGACGATTACATCATCCGTGGATCTGTTGCGGCACTAGGTGAACTGCAGTGGGTCAAAGCTGCTGGGTAGATTGGATTTAATGCAGTCCATAACTTCCGCTAGCTGGTCCATGCAGCTACTAAGGACACGACCAGGAACTCTGTCTGGGCAGTTGCTTTTTGTGGGTTTACCCTCAGGAAGGCCGATCTAACCTCAGCTACAGTCACCCTGGGGAGAGGCACACTTGAGTCTGAAGGGTTAGGTGACACCACCCTGTTGACCTTCTGCTCGAAGCAAGCATAGAAAGTATTCAGATCATCAGGTAGGGTCGCAATATCTCCAATGATGTTGCCTGACCTTGCTTTGCAGCCAGTTATCTTATTCAGACCTTGCCACATTCTCCGTGTGTCTGAGTGATTATACTGGGACTTAAGTTTGTCCCGGTATTGTCTCTTGGCAACCTCGATGGCTTTGCAGAGATCATTGTGGGCCTTCTCATATAGCTTGGGATCGTTTGACTTGTATGCAGTGGACCTAGCCTTAACCTGTGCATCTACCTCATGGTTTCCAGTTGGGAGATGGTTTTAATTTGACTTCGGTAAAAATTGGAAATTGTCCCTGGTATGTAGGATATGAGTTTAAACATTCTCCCTGTGACCGCGTGGGTTTTCTCCTATATAAGAATTTGGAAGTCATGAAGCATCTCTATAGGACCATAATCTATGGTTAGCAGTATTGCATGCATTGTGGTCGCCCCATTACAGGAAAGATGTAGAAGCCTTGGAGAGGGTAGATAGAAGGTTTACCATAAAACTTAGAAGGTAGAAGTTTCTAAAATTATGAGAGGCATAGATGGAGGTGCTTCCCTTTCTTCCCGAATGCAAAGCACGCAGGTTTGTAGGCTAATGGCTTCTGTAATTTGCCCCTAGTGTGTGTAGTGTGTGAAACTGGGATAACACAGAAATAGTTTATGGATGATTGTTGGTCGGAGTGGACTTGGTGGATTGAAGGGCCTGTTAATATGCTGTATTTCCATCTCTCTAAAATTATGAATTAACAACAGCATTGTTAAAATGATAGGTAATAGGCATTTTTAATTTAAATTAATTTAAATGAATAATATGAAGGTTTCAAGGTAAAACATTTGCTGAGAGATGTTACCTCAAAGGCAAAAAACCACCTGACATGTCTGAGTAACACTGTTCAACACTTTTATTTGCTTTTAATCTCAAATCATTGGGGAGGGATCACTTATCCAGAAAATGTTAGATTTTTCCTGCATTTCCTCGCAGAACTGCCAGCATTGCAAAGCGTAAGTGCCAAGAAGCTTCAAAGTCCACCAGGAACATTAAATCCTGAATATAAAATAGTACAGCACTGGAACAGGCCCTTTTGCCCACAATGTTTGTGCCAAACATAATGCCTAGCTAAACTGATCTCATCTGCCTGTACATGATCCACTATTGTATCTGCCTCCTAGCAATGCGTTTCAAAACCCCCACAACTCTCTGTGTAAATAAAATGCCTTGCACATCTCCATTAAACTTACCCCCTTTCACCTTATAATTCTGCCCTCTAGTATTGGATATTTCCACCCTGGGTGAAGGTTCTGCCTGTCAGCCCTATCTATGCCTCTCGTAATTTTATATACTTCTATCGAAGCTCGCTTCAACCTCTGACACTTCAGAGAAAACAATCCAAGTCTATCCAACCTCTCCCTGATGCTGCAATCCGCTAATCCAGGCAGCATTCTGGTAAACCTCCTCGTCACCACTCAAGCTTCTAGAACTTTCCTGTAATGGGGCAACCAGAACTACACACAATACTCCAATAAGCAGAACTATCACATTTAAGAAACATTTGGACAGGTGCATGGCTATGATAGGTTTAGAGGGATATGGGCAAACACAGGCAGGTGGGTCCCATGTAGGTGGTGTATGTTGGGCCGTGGGGCTTGTTTCCACGCTCTGTGAATCTAATCATGCTGATTTAGAAACAACACGGGGTGGAAGATTGCAACCTTCACGTGGTCCGCCCTGTTTAGACTAATGCAATCAACTTGACGTACACACACGGAAGATCAAATAGAACAAGTTGTCCAACTACTTTAGGCTGTGCATGCCACACAAAAGAAGAAGAAACAACACTAGATTTCAATAAACTTCAAGACAAGAAGCTCCATGTCTAATGGGGAAGAAGAATATTTCAACAAATCCGAGCACAGTTCTCAATCACTCACATAATAATGAACATTAAACGTGTATTTTGTTGAGTACATTTATAATTAATACTGAAATTCAGTTTATAAAATGGCATCAACAGAACAACAGTTGCTTACCAAGCCATAGACAGACAATAATCAATTTTTCTGAATATTTTTGTCATTGCAAGAATAATAAATGACTTTAAAAATTCAAGATAATAAATGTTGCGTCAACGTTTCTTATTATTAAATTAATAAATAAACTCATAATTGTTAATAAAAACAATGTAACATTTATGTAAAGGTAATATTTAAAAAAAATATTCCATATTCATTTGCACTGCATTTTTTAGTTTGAAATTTATGCAGCACTGATGCAGTAACAGTCAAATTTAAAATCCAAGGGATGGGTCAGGTTCCTGAGCTTACAGAACCCAGGGACCGCAACACCAATCAACTATCCTGCCTATCAAGCCAGAATTGAGAGATAATTTTTGCATTACAAAAGCTTATTTAAGTTGAGCATCTTTTGTTACAGGGGAGGCCGAATGGAGAGTTAGTTGAGATATATAAAAACCACGAGAAACCTAAATAGATTGGATTTGTGGACGACACAAATATCGGCTGTGATAATAATGAGGGAGATGGTCTTCGGCCTTTGTCCTCTAGTTTTGGATATCTCTGCTTTGTGGTAAAAATGCTACTCTCTAGCACGTCTTTAGCAGCAAAATTGGTCGAGTAACACAGCAAGTCAAGCAGCATGGGGATACTTGACATCTCGCTTGGGACCCTTCTTTAGATTGGTTGTGGTGGGAAGAAAGCTGAAAGAGAGGCGGGCCAGGACAAAGTGTAATAGATGAACACAGGCATAGGGGTATTTGATAGTCGCAGGGCTGCCAACTCTCACGCTTTGAGCGTGAGACTCACGCCCTCAAGCAAACTCACGCTGATCAGAAATTTCTCACGCTCAGTGGTGGGAAATTTTGTGATCAATTAAAATTTCAAAATTCGGATAAACTGCATGGTCCGTGGGTATTGGAGAGCCGGGGCTGCGGGAGGGATGGAATCAGAACCAGCAGCGGGAACAGATGCGGGGAGCCGGGACTTGCGAGTATTTGCGGTGCTGTCGAGCAAAGATCTGTCGAGTGTTTGCGGGGCTGACGCTGCAGATCTGGCCATGGAGCACTCCGGACAGTGCGAGTGTCCCGGGCCGCGGAGCCGTAGGAAGCGTTGTGCCGCTGCCGCGAGAGTCTCTGTGCCGAAGGGACAGACTCTCAAAGGGAGAGAGAGAGAGGGGAAGGAGACAGGGAGACAGTGGGGGGAGAGAGAGGGGGGGAGAGTAGAGAGAGGGGAGAGAGAGGGGGCGTGAATGGAGAGAGAGAGAAGAGGGAGAGGGGGAGAGAGAGGTAGGGGAGAGAGAGGGGGGAGAGTGAGGTGGGAGAGGGGGGGGAAGAGAGACAGAGAAGAGAGAGAGGGGTGAGAGGGAAGAAAGAGGGAAGAGAGAGGGGGTGGAGAGGGAGGAGAGGGTAGGAGAGAATGGGAGAGAGAGGGGGAAGAGGGAGGGGTGGTAAAAGAGAGAGGGAGATAGGGGGAAAGAGGGGGAAAGAGGGGGAAAGAGAGAGATGGTGGGGCAAAGAGAATGAGGAGATAGAGACAGAGGAGAAAGATATAATTACCCAGTTGCCTGCCTTGATGACACAACTCGTGATGCCTTGCAGTGGGAGGATGCCACATTTTTGACTGTGACTTCTGGTGAAGAGAGAGTGCAATGTTTGTTCAACATTGTTCATAACATGTAACGTAAGGTAAATCTCACAGCTGTGATAAATTATAGACCAGAAGCCTCAGAGCAGATACTCAGCCATGATAAAGATTAGATTAGATTAGATATAATTTATTGCCACACAGCCAAACTGGTGGAAATTTGGGTTGTCTGCAGCGATACAATAATAAAGAACACACAACCACAATAAAACTGTAACACAAACATCCACCACAGCATTCATCACTGTGGTGGATGGCACAAAATTTGGCCAGTCCTCCTCCATTTCCCCCCCGTGGTCAGGACCAGAGTCCAGAGTCAGTCCAGGATCGGCTCTTCCTCACCGGAGACCGCGGCTTTAAGTTGTTGTAGGCCACAGACCGGCGGTCAAGATTTAAGTCCCCGCCGCAGCCAGAAGCACCGTAGACTGCAGGGCCGGCGGTCGAAGCTCCCCTCCAGGGGTGATGGTAAGTCCATGCCGGACCCGCGGTAGAAGTCGGCCGCGGGCCGGCAGTGATGGCTTCTTCTTCTCCCGGGTCCCCAACGTGAGATCCCGGGCTGTAGACGCCGCACCAGCTGGAGCTCTGCAGACCGCGACTTCAGGCTGCGACTTCAGGCTGCCGGCTGCCCCGGGCCAGCGAAATGGAGCGCTCCCCTCCAGCGAGCCCCAGCAAGGGCTCACCCGCTCCACGCCGAGAGTCCACACTGCGCCCGCCGCTGAAGCCCCGAGCGCATCTCCGGGAAAGGCCGCGTCGATCCTTGATGTTAGGCCACAGGGGAGGCGACCTGGAAAACCTCGCCTCTCCGTGGAGGAGGCGACCGAAGCGGTTCCCCCTTACCCCCCCCCACACCACCCCCACACAAAACACACAAAGAAACATTAAATACAGACTTTAAAACATACTAAAAAAAAATTAAAAAGTTGAAAAACTGACGAGCTGCATGACATGGCTGCTGCCAGAGCAGCTCCCCCTCCGAAGCTCTATACAAATAACAAATCCAAGCTCACAGAATTATTTCAACACTGATTCCCTTCACAAGCAAATTAGCAAGATACCAGCTAAGACTGTTTAAAAATAAATTATTAAATCTGTCAAAGTTCAAACCCTGGATTGCAAAGTTCCCGTAAACATCGATGTTACTAAATTATTCGAAATCAGTCCCATGGCATTCTTATGCTTACAACGGGTGAAAATTGGACCATCTGGAAAGACTGGGAAGATAAAGAAATGCTTATTATAGATATACATATTAACAACAGCATTGTCACAATTCCTCATCCACAGTTGTTTTGAGAATGACTGCACTAGGAATTTGAGACCATGTAATTATAATCCTTTCTTTATCCATTCTTGAAAGGTATCTTCAAGTTCACTGGCATAACAAACTTGAACTCACTATACTTACAGATGGTGAAAGAGAAAACAAAAATTTAAGGGAAATTCCCTCACAAGGGATTTAGATTGCCCAATTTGTTTTCAATTAATTTAATATATTAGCAAACTCAACATTTCTGTTCAGTCAAACCTATTGTGAACAATAATATCTGTGAAACTTTAAATTAGTTCAAGTCTAAATTTTACCTACAAATTGTGTGCAAGAGCACAAAAAGCTGATATGGAAACAAAAAGAAATAAAGCAAACGTTAGTTTAAGTAGAATACAACAAAAATACAAGGCAAACTGAGTTGATTAAAAGCAGAAAAATACAGATGAAGTTCAGATAAAATTTTAAAATCCTTTGTCAAATTTAAATTCATAATTGATTTATATTTTCTTTTTTGATTAATATTTATATTGTTTTTATCCACATCTACATTGTTTAAACAAAAAAAATGGTAGATCAAAGAAACAAGGTTCCCTCAAACTAAATGGAAATAAAGTCATTATATGCAGACGGATTATAACCAAGATATTTACACCAGAAACATCGTAGAGCTCAGGATTCAATCATTGCCTTTCTTTTCAATTTGACAGTGGCATTCACGAATAAAGAAACCCATTGATCAAGATTATATTGTTACAGATAATTAAAGGTCACAACTAATGCCTTATGGATAATTTTTTTTATTTTTTTCAGGTTGAGTTTTACTGAAGAGATGACGAAAAGAAACGATAAGGGCAGGATGGTTAGATGGTGAGAGTTAGATTTAGTTCTTAGGGCTAAAACAATCAAGGGATATATGGGGAAAAAAACAGGAAAGGGGTACTGATTTTAGATGATCAGCCATGATCATATTGAATGGCGGTGCTGCCTCGAAGGGCCGATTGGCCTACTCCTGTACCCATTTATCTATGTTTCTATGGTAAATATTGCTTTCATGGATTTTAACAAGGCCCTTGACAAGGTCCTGCATGGTAGGCTGATCTGGAAGGTTAGAATACGTTGCATAAAAATTGTGGGCCAGTCAAGTGGATTAAAAAATAAATTGGCTCCATGTGAGAGGAAGATTTTCAAAGAGCCATAACCATATAACCATATAACAATTACAGCACGGAAACAGGCCATCTCGACCCCTCTAGTCCGTGCCGAACACATAATCTCCCCTAGTCCCATATACCTGCGCTCAGACCATAACCCTCCATTCCTTTCCCATCCCTATAACTATCCAATTTATTTTTAAATGATAAAAACGAACCTGCCTCCACCACCTTCCCTGGAAGCTCATTCCACACAGCTACCACTCTCTGAGTAAAGAAGTTCCCCCTCATGTTACCCCTAAACTTGCCCCATACAGCACAGAAACGGGCCTTTTGGCTCAGCTCACGTACGTTCACCAAGATACCCCATTTACTCTCATCCCATTCGCCTACGTTTGACCCATACCTGTCTAAACCTTACCTATCCATGTACCTGCCCAAATGTATTTTAAATGTTACTGTACCTGTCTCAATTACTTCCTCTGCCAGCTTGTTCCATATACCTAACACTCTGTGTGAAAATGGAAATTAGCTCCTCAGCCTAACGTTTCCATGCTGACCAAGATGCCCCCTCAGCTAGTCCCATATCCCTCTAACCCTTTCCCATCTATGTACCTGT
Source organism: Amblyraja radiata (assembly GCF_010909765.2). NCBI lineage: Eukaryota > Metazoa > Chordata > Chondrichthyes > Rajiformes > Rajidae > Amblyraja > Amblyraja radiata. The sequence continues at coordinate 87,674,245 of NC_045960.1, forward strand.
CCAAGTTTCTTTTAAATGTTGATATAGTACCCGACTCAACTACCTCATCTGGCAGCTCGTTCCATACCTTCAGCAGGTAGACAGAAATGCTGGAGAAACTCAGCGGGTGCAGCCGCATCTATGGAGCGAAGGAAATAGGCAATGTTTCGGGCCGAAACCCTTCTTCAGTCTGAAGGAGTGGGATGGAGTGCTGGGGGATGAGGGGAAATGAGCCGCATCTGTTCAGTCTGAAGAAGGGTTTTGGCCCGAAACGTCGCCTATTTCCTTCGCTCCATAGATGCTGCTGCACCGGCTGAGTTTCTCCAGCATTTTTGTCTACCTTCGATTTTCCAGCATCTGCAATTCCTTCTTAAACACCATACCTTCAGCATCTGCTTTGTGAAAAACTTGCCTCTAAGGTTTATATTAAATCTTGCCCCTCTCACCGTAAACATGCGTCCTCTTATTTTTGATTCCATTACACTGGATATAATCAGAAATTTAAAAAAAGAGAAAGTGCTGGCAAAAACAGGAAAGTAGACTATTATCTAAATGGTGGCCGACTAGGAAAAGGGGAGATGCAGCGAGACCTGGGTGTCATGGTACACCAGTCATTGAAAGTGGGCATGCAGGTGCAGCAGGCGGTGAGGAAAGCGAATGGTATGTTAGCTTTCATAGCAAAGGGATTTGAGTATAGGAGCAGGAAGGTTCTACTGCAGTTGTACAGGGTCTTGGTGAGACCACACCTGGAGTATTGCGTACAGTTTTGGTCTCCAAATCTGAGGAAGGACATTATTGCCATAGAGGGAGTGCAGAGAAGGTTCACCAGACTGATTCCTGGGATGTCAGGACTGTCTTATGAAGAAAGACTGGATAGACTTGGTTTATACTCTCTAGAATTTAGGAGATTGAGAGGGGATCTTATAGAAACTTATAAAATTCTTAAGGGGTTGGACAGGCTAGATGCAGGAAGATTGCTCCCGATGTTGGGGAAGTCCAGGACAAGGGGTCACAGCTTAAGGATAAGGGGGAAATCCTTTAAAACCGAGATGAGAAGAACTTTTTTCACACAGAGAGTGGTGAATTTCTGGAACTCTCTGCCACAGAGGGTAGTCGAGGCCAGTTCATTGGCTATATTTAAGAGGGAGTTAGATGTGGCCCTTGTGGCTAAAGGGATCAGGGGGTATGGAGAGAAGGCAGGTACAGGATACTGAGTTGGATGATCAGCCATGATCATATTGAATGGCGGTGCAGGCTCGAAGGGTCGAATGGCCTACTCCTGCACCTAATTTCTATGTTTCTATGTTTCTATGTTTCTCAACAGCTTTGCCATCATTCATGTGAATGGCTTTGGCATGAGGCTACCAACATGAAAAATGTTTTCTATTTCTTTCTCCATAGATGTTGCTTGAGCTGCCAAGTATTTCGAGCATTCCCTGGATGTTTTATTCTGCACATCTCAAGGTTAGTTAAGTGAATCAATAGTTCACCCAGAGGGTTTACGAAGGAACTGCAGATGCTGGTTTAAACTGAAGATAGAAAAGAAAGCTGGAGAAAATCAGTGGAAAAGGCAGCATCTCTGGAGAGAAGGAATGGGTGAAGAAGGGTCTCGACCCGAAAAGTCACCATTTCCTTCTCTCAAGAGATGCTGCCTGTCCTGCTGAGTTACTCCAGCTTTTTATGTTTATCTGGAGGGCCATGACGGCTAGGAATGTTGCCAGAGATGGTCTCTCAGAACTAAGGAAATGTAAGGTGGGGATAACCCAATTGTTTTCCCACAACTCAAGGGAACTTCCAGCACTGGAGCTCAAACACAAAAATACATATCCTTCATGTACAGTTTTGTGGTCAGCCTCCAGAGGCCTGGGGTTGATCACGCATCATGTACTTTACGTTGTATGTGATAGATGCTGATACACCTGCGTCATTCATCATACTGCCATGCAACCATCACGTGGTGCCATACCAGTGAGTGTCAAGATGTTCAAAACTGTTTCTGGCCAAGAGGAAGAATCCAAAACCAGGCATCTGAAATTGAGCGTAATCTATACATAACTAAAACTCTTCCGGTTTGCGCTGTTTTTACATTTACAGTACGAGAGAGCGCTATGATTTTCTGCCACCCTACTCACCGTTGCCCTGTGCTGCAAATGTACCAAGTTCTTTTCCGATTGGTGGTATATTTTAAAAGTTGTTAAGGTTTAAAAATCTCTGCATTCAGTCACCCGCCGTGGCCCGCTTCCCTGCCGGTGCCCACCTGCTGCTGCGAGTGGGCAGACAGTCAAAAGCAGCGGAGGGTCGGCCGATCATGGCGGAGGCCAATAGAGAGGCACAGAGAGGGATGCGGAGGCACAGAGAGGGGCACAGAGAGGGGCACTTAGAGGGGCACAGAGAGGGGCACAGAGAGGGGCACAGAGAGGGCCACAGAGAGGGCCACAGAGAGGGGAGCTTGCTGCCTTTGGAGCTTTGTGGCATCTTTTGAGTGGCCGGCCCTGCTGCTGTGAGCGGGCGGCCCTGATGCTGCGAGCGAGCGGACGGGCAAAAGCAGCAGAGGGCCGGCCCATCGTGGCTTCCGCGAGGGGAAGCCCACCCACCCGTGTGACAGACGATCGGATGGGGGAGACGAAGAGGAGGTCATACCCCGTGACGGCCAGAGATCGCCAGGTGGGGTCGGGATGACCAGCGAGGAATAGGCGACATGATTCGACGTAGGAATCGCAGGTGTCCATTGACAGCCTCTCCCAGAGGGAGTAATGGCCACCCGGGCCAGCTTCCAAACACACTGCCCCGCATCCTCACCTGCGCCCGTGCAGCTATAATTACCTCCGCCGCAATGTTCTAGAACTTCAAGGGGCCCAGCGGAGCGCGCAGCACGACCTGAGCAGCAGTTTTAAAATGCTAAGTGACAAATTTAAAGAAGTGAAAATTAATAAGCCAAGAAGAATTTCAGATAAGGAGACTTTTGACATCATGGCATAAATCTCTATCGGAATATGTAAACATTTCACCATTAGCATGTCGTGTTTTAGAGGAGATGTGAATCGCACATGAACATCACACAAATAAATACACATCCAAGATCAGAGTTTTATATGTATAGAGATAATTGGAGAACGAAATAGAAGGATGTATATGGGTGTTTCCGTAAATAAAGATACCAACCTGTGACATGGGCGGCCAAATTTGAAACTTATTAAATAATAATGAAATACCACAGTATTAAAAATGGGCCTACCTGTGATCCTTTTGAGCTGATTTGTGATCAAATTCGACCAAAATTTGACTAAAATATAATACTTTCAATATTCGAAAAAAAAAAATGTTTTAATTGATTTCTAAGCTCCCTTGCAAAATGTTGGCACGTAACCCACCACAAGGCCTGTCGTTCACGCCACGGTCATTATAATCGCGTTGCTTGAATTTATTTTAAAATCGTGACGAGTGCAAAAGAATGTTATAGCATTGACAACGTTAGAGAACGGGAGGGACTACAGAATGAGGCATCGATAAAATAGGTGAACAAACTAGATTTTAATTATTATAAAATAATAAGCATAATCAGAATTTGGCTTATATAGAGTTATTTAATTGCAAAATTAATATAAACTTTCTGGCATAATTTAGCCTAAGGATTTGATGAAATCCTTCTTGAAAAATGTCAAAAAAAAGGCAAGAAAACACAGGGACATATCTGATATTTTTCTCTGTAAAAACAGATTTATTTATTTTTGCTTCATCTCATTATTTTGGCTGTACACCATGATCTATACTACTTTAAAAAATAGGATATGAAAGAATGGGAATATTACATTAAAAACAGGAAAATAACCTGGACGTTTGGAGATCTTCAGTTTCACTACTGAGTGCTGTATTTATGGAAACACCCTTATATAGATTGATTGAAAAATACAGCATGGAAACAGGCCAGTGAGTTCATGCCAACTATCGATCATCTGTAGACACATTCTGGGCAATTGTCAGATGTCAATTAACCTACAAACTCCAGACATCTTTAGGATGTTGGAAAAAACCCAGAGCATGCGTATGAAACCCACATGGTCAAAGTGCGAACATGTAAACTCCACACAAACAGCACCCGAGGTCAGGATCAAGCCTAGGTCTCTGGCACTGTTAGGCAGCAACTCTACCAGCCATGCTACTGTGATATCCATATTGTTTGTGAGTAGAGTGGGAGAAGCATGTGTTTTTGCAGAACACGTTACAATAGAGTCTTGTTGGACTGAATGGTCAGTACAATTCTGTACTATTCCATGCAACCATTGCCACCAGTTGCAAAACAACACAGAGATGTATGTATAATAGTTACAATTCTTTGCTAACACACAATTATACCAAAATACATTATGTGTCCCTTTTAAATTGTTTTGACTTTAATTGATATACAATTAATTGGGGAATATTTTACAAGTCATAACGTTACTACACAATTAACAATTTCTTCTGTCACCTTTTGTCAAAACCATTAATTAATCATGGAGCTGCATTGTTTCGAGATGCTAAGATGAATGACAGGGTTGAAGCAAACAAATTAAAACAGGACATATTCCAGGTTTCAACACAGCAATGAGATGTGTAAGAATGGTGTCTTGGGAACGTAAAGGGAATTATTCAAGGTTGCTGCAGTAACAACTTGCCGTTGTATGGCTTCTATTTAAGGTAGTAAAATGTCCTTCAATGCTACATAATCATATGGTGAAAATTAAGTCCAAGGGGTATTTGATTCCACACTTCCAACTGTTAATTTTCAGCATCAGAGAGATTGTTTAGCAATTATTAATAACTGTTGTTCGAGGATCCACAGTGACTTGATCGTTTGGAATCGGAACTGGCTTACTGACAGAAGACAGAGGGTTGTGGTGGAAGGGTGGTTGGAGGTCTATGAGTTCCACACTGTTCTGTGCTGGGACCTCTGATGTTTGTAATATATATATATCTATAAGTAAGTTGGATGTATATGTAGATGGTTAGTAGGTAAGTTTGGAGACAATACCAAAATTAGTGGAAACAGTCTGAAGAAGGGTCTCGACCCAAAACATTGCCTATCCATGCCCTCCAAAATGTTGCCTGACCTCCGGTATTACTCCAGCACTTCATTTTGTTTTGTAAACCAGCATCTGGTTCCTGGTATCTTCAAAGTTGATAGAGTCGCAGACATTGAGCTTCAGAAATGGGTGGAGAAATGGAAGATAGATTTTAATCTGAGCAAATGTGAGATGTTGAATGTACAGAGAAAATACATAGTAAATGACAAGACCCTGAACAGCATTGATATACAGAGTGATTATGGGGTCCAAGTCCATACCTCCCTGAAAGTGTCCACACAAGTAGATAAAGCTGTAAAGAAGGCTTAGGGTATCAACAAAGACCTGCACCAAAGACAGACAAAGTCCTGGAGTAACTCAGCGGGTCAGGCAGCATTTCTAGAGAAAAAGGATCAGTGACATTTCATGACCGGACACTTCTTCAGACACGAGTGGCCGTGAATAGTCTGTGAACTCACCGCCCGCACCCCAAGACACTGCCCCAAAGTTCCATGATTATTTTGGGAAGCAGGATGTGACAACCTCAGCACAAGGAAGTGGAGGAGTGGCAGCTGCTAGAGGCGATGTACGGTACATCTGTTGTGGTCGTGGCAGGTGAGTTGTGTTGGCAGAAGCAGCTACAGGCTGCACTACAGCAGCTGGGTGAGCGAGCAGATCGGGCACAACCTGCGGCAGCTGCATGAAGCAACGGTGGAAGAAGCTGACGGCTTCCTGCTGGGCCAGGCCGACCCCTACTTCATTGATCTGTCGGGACACCAGGCATTAAAGTGAGAAAATAAGAAACTGTATTTCTCCCTAGGCCAAGATCAGGCCTTTTCCAGAGACATGCGATTTGGTAGTTGCAAGATGGCACTGGAGCATGGAGATCCTTTGCTTGCTGACCCAGGTGAGGATCTACTTACAATCCTTCCACTCTTTTACTTGCGTATGATTGTACTCATTGATAGTATGATTTGGCACCATGGTGCAGTGGCGGAGTTGCTGCTTTACAGCACCAGAGACATGGGTTCAATTCTGACTATGAGTTCTGCCTGTAAGGAGTACGTTCTCCTTATGAACATGGGTTTTTTTGTGTGCTCTGGTTTCCTCCCACATTCCAAAGACATACAGGTTTGTAGGTTAATTGGCTTCGGTAAAATTGTAAATTGTCCTTTGTGTTAGCGTCTGGGTTGATTGCTGTTTGGCACGGACTCGGTGGGCCAAAGGGCCTGTTTCAGTGCTGTATTTCTAAAGTCCAACAAACTTTTCACCCCGAGTACTTGTGGCAATAATTAACTAAACTAAACTATTCATGGTGTATATCCTAGCCTCATTAATACTCCCATATGCATTCCTTCACATTTATTGATTTAAAATTAATTGGCTACTGCTTAGCTCATTTTACCAATATTACCCTGTAGTCTAAGACTACTACTCTACTACACATTGTCAACAACTCAGCTAATCTTCATGTCATGTGTAAACTGATTGATAATACCCCCAACATCCATATCCAAATCATTCACATGTATTACAAATAGCAAGGTCCCAGCTCTGATCCCTGCAGAACACCAGTAGTCATAGACATTCAATCATACAAATATCTTTTCAACCATCACCCTCCGAAACTTACTGCCAAGCCAATTTTCGATCCAATTTGCCAACTAGCTCCCGATCCCATGGACCCTAACCTTTTCAACTAATGTCCTGTGTGGAACCTTGTTGAAGGGCTTAATAAAGTTCATTTAAACTACATCTACTGCACTGCCTTCATTGGTGAACCTACCTCCTCAAAAATGTTAAGCAGATTGTTTAGACAGTCTACCTTTGACAAATCCATGCTTACTATCTTTGATCACTCTGCGTTTCAAACTAATGCTGTACCTCAGAATGTTTTCCAATAAATTCCCTGTTAGGTTCACAGATCTGTAACTGCCAGGCTTTTCCCCCGATGCCCTTTTTGAAAAGGGGGAACCACATTTGCCACCCTACCATTACCTGGTACCTCACTCATGGCCACGAAGATTATAAGCCGCAGCAATTTCTTTCTTTGTCCCCCATAAAAAACTGGGATAAATCCCATCTTGTCCTGGAGATTTAATCACACTTTAAGGCATTGAATTGCTCCCCTTTATTTATGGAGACTTGCACTAGGATTACATCTTCCCCGTCACTAAATGTTCAAACTATAAAGTACAATTCCGATGTGACTAGACATAAAAATGAGTAATTTTTGGCATTTTATCCTCATACTTTTGAGCTCTGTGCACATTTTGCCTCTGTTGTACCAAATGGTCCCTACTTTTTCCCTGGTTACTCCTTTGTCCATGATACTTATAAAATGCTTTTTGATTTAGCTTAATCCTGACTGCCACTGATATTTCATAAGTTAATTTCCTTTACCAATACCTCCCTATACTTTTTATACTCTTGGCAGGCCTCTTGCCTTTAGTTCTATATACCTGTTATATGCTTCCATTTTTCTCTTTATCTAACCCTTGAACAGGGTTCCCTGTACTTGTTAACCTTGGCTTCCACCCTTACAGGAACTGATAGTAATTAAGTGTGACTTATTTCATCTATAAATGAATAAAATGACTGTGGCATTGGTGGCACATTTCATAAGTAATTGCGAGTACTTACTGCTGACATGGTAAAGTCTAGGTGGAGTAGAGGAACAAAGATCTCAGAGTACACAACTAGCAATCGTAAGAATGATATCACAAGTTAGGATGGTCATTACAAGACAAACCTAGCTTTGTGTGCATTTCTAGAGGATTTAGTTGAAAAGCAGGGATGTCATGCTGAACTTGGTTGGGCCATGCCTACAATACTGTTTATAGTTCTTGTTGCCATATTATAAAAAGGATGTAGAGGCACAGGTGAGGCTGCAGGGAATATTTATAAGAAATATCATAGGAATGTGTTGATTATGTCAGGGATGGGTGAAAAGTCTAAATCGCTTTGCTTAATTAAAGAGGAAGAGATGCAGTGACCCAACAGAGTTCTTCAAAATGTTGAAAGGTTTTAATAGAGTGGATGGAAAGAAAATGTTGTGCAGAAGAGCTTAATCAAAAACCATCAAGGCAAGGCTGTTACCGATAAAGCTAAAAGAGAATTCAGAAGAAATGTCTTCACTCAGAAAGTAATAAGAATGTGGAGTTTGCTCTAGTTGGGAGAGCTTGAAATGAAGAGTTGAGCATAATTGTGCATAAATTGGATATATTTGAGCAGAAGACAGGCAAGCGAATGAGCGACAAGTAATAGAGGGTTATGTTGAAGATGGATGGGAGGGAGTTTGAGAGCCTGCATGAACAGTTTTCTCGGATGGATGTCCCAGACTTGAAATATTAACACTCTACCTATTTCCACAGATGTAGCCTGACCTACAGGGTATTTATAGCATTTTCTGGTTTTATTTAATATTCCGAGCATTTGCAGTTTTTTGTCACTTTAATTTCTGACGTTGCTTGGCTCTTCAGACTGCCGATTGTGAAGAGTATATTTTTAAATGATCCTTAGTATGACTCTCCTTTATGTGTCCAACTTGTATCCTTGTGTGACAACGATAACAAATATTTTTTTAGTCTAGTTTGATGTTCCCCCAGCATCATTTTAATGCACCTACAAAATGTAATACAGAAAAGGCACATCAACGTTTATTATGCAATTAGAAATGAAATGGACAAAATTCACAAGTTTGAGAAAAGGATAACTGTGCATCTTTATAACAGCATACCTATTTAAACTCAGTGAGATAATCATGATTGAAAGAAGAGTTAAATCATATTGATTTTAATCTGCTGGCATAAGTTAGGGGTCGGATCTGTGAGAGATTTATAACACTGATATATTATGCCGTATTTCTATTCATAACATGTGCACAACTTATGTTGATTAGACCTTCCCCGGTGGTTTGAATCCCAGCAACATCAATGATTTACCATTCTCTTAACCAAATACAACGTTGCAAGCCTCCCCATTGCAATTTCAGCTTGCCAGTAGCTCAGCAGTAGGAGGTGGTGAGATTGAGGCAAACTCTTCATAAATTCTCCTCACAAATTAATCTCAGCCCAATCAACCATATGCAAAGCGTAGCATTAATTTCAATATTATTCAGAGCACCTTGAAAAGTAAATGATCATTCTCTTGGTCAAAATCTGACAGTTAGTCAGGAGTTTTGCATGGGTATGTGGGACTATGCTCACTAATTTTACTTTGCACACAATTTATAATCTAAACCCCAAGAACTGCACCCTTTATTTGCTGCTAATAGTTTATACCATAACTGTTGCAAATCAACAGACTGCTGACTTAAAACCACTCAGACAATGTCACCTTACAACATTAATTTATGCCATTGCAAATGCCATCACTCTCCTTGATAAAAAAACTATTCTGCCAACAGCAGCATCAAAATTGCACTTATCAGCACCCTAAAATAGCAGAGGTAAAGGGTCACAGAAGGAAAATGCTTTACTTAACCAGTTATGACAGTTCTGATTGATCCTAAATAGCATATGCTCTAGATGTCAGGGACTTGTACTCACTCCAATTGTAAAAGATTGCTGGGCTAGTCCCAAGGACATTTGATTTTGGACGTTATAATTAACAAAGGCTTATGTTGGCAGTCAGTGATCTAAGTCTCACCTCACATGGAGAAATTGTGAATTTAACAAGTCTGCACTGTGCACTTACAAGAGAAAGGAGGAAACAATTGAAAAAGTCCTGGGCCTGTCCCACTTATGTGATTTTTTCGGCGACTTGCCGGCACCCGTCATCGGTCGTTGTAGGTTGCCGAAAATGTTCAACATGTTGAAAATCCAGCGGGGATCTTTGGGTGACTACTCACGACAATATGGGCTTCACACTGTGATATGTCGCCAGGGTGTCGCCTGTATGGTTGTGAGTAGTCTCCTCAGTCGCCTAAAGAATCGTAGCGTCTTTCTGGTCGCCGCTGAATTTTCAGCACGTTGAAAATTTTCGGCGACCTGCAACGACCTATGACGAATGCTGGCAGTCGCCGAAAAGTTGCGTAAATGTGACACGCCCATTAGTTTACTTCCAGAACATTTTGATACCTTGGGCTTGAATTCCTCATTTTTTTAAATTCTGGTTCATTTCAAGGGTGCTTCTTCATTTTTAATGTTTGGCAAAAATGGTTATTCAAAATATTACAAGCGATGCATTAACTCCGGGCCTCTATTTAAAGTAACTAAATTGATGTAGATTAAAATGACAATTGTGGGTATATTCAATTTTTTTTTGACAAATCTCTTGTAGAAACAAGCACATCTTTTGTCCTTTGCCCCAATTCTGCCAACTTCATTGTCCTTACATTCCTCACCCTTGTCTTGTCCTTCCTTACCTGCTTATAACAAATAGAAACATTACTGGGTCTTGGTAAATTTGTAACCTCCTCACAGTAAAATGAGGAAATATGTAAATTCTGCTTGCTTGACATTAATGACCAGATAGGGAGAAGAGTTACAGATCAGTCATAATTCAATTAAAAAAGCTAAAATGGTGTAACGATTGATGAATTATTTCTATTCCTACATTACTATGAAATTATTGAATTCTTCAAAAATACATTTCCCAGTCCACCATAGCTTTGACAGAAATGTTGCCTTTTGCAAAGTATTCCATCCTGCAACCATACCACAGATCCAATTCTCAATTGTAACTGATTTGATAGCAGTACAAAATCATTTGTAGTGTCTTAGCTCTCAACATAGGACAAGTGTATGTACTTTTACACTACCAAGTGTATGTACTTTTACACCTCAAATTCTATTGAAATATGTTTTGTATATTACTCACAAACCGCACTCAGTGCCTGAGTCTCCACAGACATGGAGTTTGGTGGTCGGGTTCACATGTGCAGCAGGTGTGAATCACAGGAGCCCTCGTCTCTTTGACAGATTGGGAGGGTCTGAATGTGTCAATACACCTGCTACTATAATCCCATTGGCATCAAATATTAAGGCTGTTCTTATAGGATTCGCCAATATTATATTGGGGAAAGTTGTCAGACCAGGCAACAATGCAGAACTCCATTCAGCTGGGATTGTTAGGCCAAGATTTAGGAGGCAGTGGGGTAGGTAAGTTGTCCACTCGTGCCTGTTCTGGTTTTCAAATCGATTTTGCTTTGCTTTAATGACCTTCAGAAGTTTTACATTTTTAGTTATTGAAGGGCAGAAAGATAATTATTTGCAGCAAACATTTCCCGTAAATTGGAATGAGGTAATGTTAGGAATAAATTTACTCGGACATATCCCCATGAAACTGTGCATGAGGATAGCACACTAGATCATTGAAATCGCAAGTTCTATGAAGATGAAAAAAAAGACTTGACATCTATGGAACCACCACCACTGGACATCTCAATGTACGTTGTGAAGTGTATTTGCTGTTGTAATGGTGGAAACATGGTAAACAGTTAACACATACTAAGAACCTACTAACAAATTAAAGGCATAATGACTGGACAGTCAGTTTTGCAATAATGCTGGAATAATAAACATTAGTGAGAAGGTTGTGACAGATTTGGTCTGCTTTCACAGAAATTGTCAAGGGTCAAGAGTGTTTTATTGTCATATGTCTGAAAGAGAATAATGAAATTCTTACCTGCAGTAATAATTTTTTTTAAAACAATATAGTGCAAAAACAAAAATGAAGCCCAAAATGTGTGATTTACTTGAAGTCTGCTTGGATGAGTTTCAGTAAAAAGTCTGCATCTTTTCCAGCAAACATTCAGTGCTGCATTGGAGCAGCAAACTGGGTTATTTGCTTGAGAATCTGGGATGGGGTTTTATCAAAGTCTTCTGACTCAGCAGACAGACTACAATCAGCTATGGCTTGAAACGTATACTTGGGTAATGGCTATAGTGGGCAACTTCACCTAGCTAGTGTACTTAGCTCACTTGCAAAAACAATTAGGTTTAGTTTAGTTTGGAGATATAACGTGGCAACAGTCACTTCAACCGAGAGAGTCCGCACTGACCAATGATCACCTGTACACTCATTTTATGTTATCCCCGTTTCATATCCGACAATCTAGGGACAATTTACAGAAGCCAATTAACCTACAAACCTGCATGTCTTTAGAATGTGGGAGGAAACCGGAGCACCCAGAGAAAACCCACACAGTCACAGTGACAACATACAAACTTCATCTAGACGGCACCCATAGTCAGGATCAAATTGAGGTCTCTGGCACTGCAAGGCAGCCACTCCACTGCTGCGCCACTGTGCCACTCATATACCTTATTGGAAAATGAAACAAAATGCAAGTTACTCAACCTCAGAAAAGCTAACAAAACCAATGGCTGTAATTGCAGGCATTTGTTGTCAGGCTAAAAAATTTCTGCAGGCACCGGCCATATTTCCCCCTTTATTTCTGACCTGGTACCATTTTATGTTCAGCTGGAGAGTTAAAAGAAGTGGCTCCATCCTATCACACAGTGAAAAAATTCATTGGATAATATCTTTGCACACAAAGTGGAATGTTCAACAATGCCCCTGAACATGGACAGGCACGTCAATACACATTTAGCTACGTTTGCAACTACACACTTAAAAATGTTGAATGATAAATGGCTTACAGCATTAACTAATAATATTTTGCTTGTTAAAGCCAGATATGTAAAAGTATAACCCACTGCATGTCATGCTAATTGGACACCCGGACAAGCATTTTCTTCAGCTTCCTGACAGACCTAACCAGCAATCTCAAGAAGACTTTTATTGTTTGCAATAAATAAGAGAATTTACTTTCCATGGAGTGGTTGCCATGCGCAGCTTTGGAATGCAAGTTGTTGAGGTAACAACCTGATTGAAAACAAACAAGAGCCCCTACTAAATCTCTGGAACTCTCGCCTTCACTATTCAACAGGGAGTTCAGCTGACTGCTATGAGATTGATCAAATCTACAATCTTAATCAAGCCATAAAGGAACAGGTGACACGAGCTGTTCCCCTGAGTTAAATGTTCTCCTTTCAACTTTTTAAAATTGCAGTAGCTTCACGGAAAATAAACCTTTCAGAACAAACATTCCCATTTACCATGCGAGATCAGAAAGACTAATGCAAACATCACTTTCAGTGGCAGGAGATGAAGGGTTGAATGAGTTGATGCAGTCTCTCAAACACAAAGCAAACAAAAGCGTCTACTCTTTGATACCTAAACTCTGATGCACTCATGAAAGAATTCTTCTGCTTCTGCTCAGTGCAAGAGCCTAATAATTACTGTTGGTGTTCTTACTAAATGTACATAACGTACCTCTTTAGAAACAGCACACATTTAATATATTCAGGTTAACACTTATTTCTAACAGTTATCAAAGGAATTTGAATCAAGCTCACTGTGTACACCGAATAATAACAACATTTGGTATACACAGTACTCGAACAAGCCATATCTTAACGTCCAAAGCCAACATGGTTGACCTGTATTCAAACTCCTTTATTTCAGAGCGAGGCCAAACACAAATTGGAAGAACAGCACCTCATATTTCACTTGGGCAGCTTACAACCCAACAGCATGATAATTGATTTCCCTAACTTCAAGTAAACCCTTGCATCCCCTCTCTCTCCATCTCTCCCCCACCCTAGTCATCGTATTAGTTCCACTGTCTGAATAACTCATTACCACCTAGCCCACAGCCAACAATGGACCATTGTTGGCTCCATCTTTCCTTGATCATCATTGCGTTTTGCAGATCTTTAATTCATTTGTTCTATATACGTTCTATATCTCGCGTTTACCTTTCCCCATGACTTTGTCTGAAGAATGGTCTTGACCCGAAACATCACCTATTCCTTTTCTCCAGAGATGCCGCCAGACCCGCTGTTACTCTAGCTTTTTGTGTCTATCTTTGGTAAACCAGCATCTGCAGTTTCTTCCTATATATTCATGATTTTGCTCCTTTCCTACTCGTCCTTTATCTAGCAATATTATCATCCGAGATAGCATTTGCTGTTCTTTTTGCATCAGAGTTACAAACCTCTTACAACCAGCTTGTAAAAACGTTCCCACTTCACCGCTGAATTGTTTACTTCGGACTTGAATGCTACATTCTTTGTTCAAGACTTTCCCACCAGTTAGGCAATCCATTTTAAATTGAAACATCATTCCCTTTTACATTTTCATACACCTCTGACAAAACACCCTTTGAACTCCATTCAATGGAGTATAAATCTACTTTATGAAGTCTCTCCTTATAATTTAATCCCAGAGCCTTTGAAATATTCAATGGATCGATTGGCCAGGTGGGCGGAGGAATGGTTGATGGAATTTAATACAGAGAAGTGTGAAGTGTTGCATTTTGGGACGTCGAACAAAGGCAGGACCTTCACAGTAAATGGTAGGCCTCTGGGTGGTGTTGTAGAGCAATCGGATCCAGGGGTATAAGTGCATGGTTCCATGAAGGTCGGGTTGCAGGTAGATAAGGTGGTCAAAAAGGCTTTTGGCACTTTGGCCTTCATCAGTCAGAGTATTCCGCATAGAAGTTGGGAAATCATGTTGCAGTTGTATAAGACGTTGGTGAGGCCGCATTTAGAATATTGTGTTCAGTTCTGGGCACCATGTTATAGGAAAGATATTGTCAAGCTTGAAAGGGTTCAGAAAAAAATTACAAAGATGTTGCCAGGACTAGAGCGTGTGAGCTATAGGAAGCGGTTGAGTAGGCTGGGTCACTTTTCAATGGAGCGCAGGAGGATCAGGGGTGATCTTATAGAGGTGTACAAAATCATGAGAGGAATAGATTCGGTAGATGCACAGAGTCTTTTGCCCAGAGTAGGGGAGTCAAGGACCAAAGGACATAAGTTCAAGGTGAAGGGGAAAAGATGTAATAGGAATATGGTATTCTGTGTGTTAATTATTAAGTGACAGGTCCTTTCATAAAGTCATCAGTTCCCCATTTTTTTTTTTTAAACATTAATCTTATCTAACATTTTAAGAACACATTTCCATACATTTCCACACACTTGCTTCCAATGAGTCACATATCCATTTGCCCCAAAACTCATTACTGGTCAGTATCATGTTGAAACTTGACAAATTGATGTGACTAATTCAGGCATAATATGACTCAAATTTGGAAGCCAAGTGCAATGCACGGGCATTAATATATTGTGCACCACAGGCTGATAAATTGGGCAAACTGGGCAAATCTCTGAGGTAATTTTTTTTTTCTTTTGAGACTAATGGCAAACCCAGTCAAGTATACTTATCTCATGATGTTCAATTCCAGTCAATCTCCAAATCAGGATAATTATTTACTTTGAAGGCGTAATTTTAGCCAATAATATTATGTAGAAGCTCACTGAATAGCTTCTTGAAATCCTGTCCATTTTTTAAGTGCTTCTTCAAAAATGTTAATTTAAATTATTCAGACACATTATTTTAATGAGGTAATATCTAAGCTTGAAGTTACAAGATGGGCAGATTTGGCCCACTTTATCTCTTTAATTCCGAGGGAGGTCTGTAGTTTGCACATAATTCTAATAAAATTGACTTATGTCATTCTGATACAGTACTATCACTAAAACAACCTGGAACATGTTAGGAAAGTAAAAAGCAAAGTGCTGGAAGAACTCAGTCAGTATCTTTGAAGGGAAATGGATGGACACATTTTAGATCAAACATTTTTTATTTCAGACTAATGGAGTTGCAGGGTGAAGGCTGCAAAGAGAGGTGGGAGCGGGGGAAAGCCTGGCAAGTGACAGGTGGATACAAGCAAATGTTTGGCAGATGAATGGAGTTAATAATATTCCCCATACTTCCCACTCTCTTTCCCCTTCTCATTTTACACATATTTCTCCCATCTCTCCCTCTTAGTCAACTTAATCCTTTCCCCTCCTGGATGTACTCATCTCTATCCTCAGATCCCATATTTCCATTTTATCTCACTTCTTTCTTCACACCCCTGTCTCCTTCCATCCATATCCCTCCCTCTGATTTTGCATTTTATACCTCTTATCTCACGCCCTTTGTCTCCTTTTCATCTCTAGTCTTTGTCACTTATTCCACCCTTCTGCCTACCACACATCTTCAGCTGCAACCACCCATCACTTGCTGAGCTTTGCACCCCCCCTCTCATTTCTAGCTTTCCATCCCCTACTCCATCAGTTTGAAGAAGGTTCTTGACATGAAACATTGTCTCTCCATTACCTCCACAGATGCTGCCGGACCCACTGAGTTCATACAGCAGTTTGTTTTTTTTGTTCAAGAATCCAGCAGCTGCAATTCCTTATGTCTCCAAGTTAAGAAAAAAACCTTGTTTTCTTGATGGGGAAAGGTGAAGACAATCTTCATAATGAGAAGCATACCAAGATTTTTTTTTTAAATCAGATTACATTCCCAGGTCGTAGAAGCATGACCCTGACAGAAGAAAGTCAACAAACATTTCAAACTTAGAATAAAATGCTAGACTACTTTGACTCAGGATCATTACTGAAGATGATGGACCCAATTAAACCACATCAGATTAGTGTTAGTTTTTGAGATACACCGTGGAAACAGGCCCTTTAGCCCACTGAGTCTTGGCGGAGCAGCAATCACCTGGTACACTAGCACTATTCTGTACCTTAGGGACAATTTACCAGAAGCCAATTAACATACCAACCCACACATCTTTGCGATATGGGAAGAAAGTGGAGCACCTGGAAAAAGCCCATGTGGTCACAGGGAGAATGTACCAATTCCATACAGACAGCACCCCTAGTCAGGATCAAACCTGGGTCTCTGGCACTATAAGGCAGTAACTCTCACGTTGCACCGTGGTGCAGCCCATAATGCACTGTAATCCTAAAATGGACAACTCCTTGTCCACCATTGTACAGTACTTGGTCAGTGGACATTTATCCACAATCCACATGGCTTAATCGGCAACATATCTAAAGGTCAAGTTTATTTCTTTATCTCTACAGTTTTGGTTTATAGCACTGAGGGCTGACCTACCCTGGAAATGGTGAAGAAGGGCCCACTGCAGCATTCAACTAATTTGATGAAGAAAGAAAAGAAATGGTAGAAACTATAGATTCAGCTTTAGATAAAGGCTGAAGCAGCTCAGATGAAATTAATTTAATTTGAATCACTTTTTGTAGGAAATTTATACAATTGAATTTAAAAAATATTGACAAATAATTGATCAAAAATCACAGTAATCAAAGCTTTAAAAGCTTGCCCTTACTTTCACTATACAATGTCTGCAAAACAGGTGTTATTTTATATTCATTAGAAATTAAAAACAGAACCACATCTTGCAATTAGCAGATTCTGACTATTCAATGTCATTTGCTAGGTAAATGTAACATATCTGTTTTCCAAGAGGCTACACTGCTACATTAGTTAGGCTGCAATAACACAAGACTTTGCGATCATTGAATCTTACCTGAGGTGTTGAGGTGGACGTTATATCCTGGTGGAAGTGAGGCAGTGGGCTCAAACACCAGGATCCCAGCAATGGATGCATTAATGCTGAGCTTCAGTGCTTTGCTTGTCACTGGCCACGGTCTGCTCAATGGGACAAGAAGTTGCCCACTCTGTCATCAGATGCAGAGGCACAAACATGAGCCAGGGGAAAGGCAAATCCCTGCTGGCTGGAGTTCAGCTAGCTCGGGAGCACTGGCACGAGCTGTGCATATTGGAATGTGTAAAGGAAATGAAACAACAGCCAATCAGTGACTGTTTATAACCAGGCAAGGTTCTCTAGAACTGCATCTGTGCACAGTAAATACTCAGAGTTTAATCTGCTCAACTGACCCTCGCTTTAATGCCAAATATATTAGTCACATCAGATATTCCAGTGCATTGCAGAGAAGCAACTTTCATTTCACACAACAAAACCACATTGGAAAGAAGTGGCTGGAAACTCAAGTTATGTTTGAACAATTACATTTGTTAAGTAAGAAATTCTATAGATTGTTGGCAGAGGATGTCAGAAAGAGGATCTGAACATAGGAAAGCAGTTCAGTGAGATGTGGTGAACATTTACAGTTGTAGATGGTACCAGAAATTCGGGTTTTGATTGATACAGGCGGCAAACAGGTCCTTCGGCCCACTGGTTCCATGCCAACCATCAGTCGCCCGTTCACACTAGTTTTATGTTATCCCATTTTCCCTATATTTTAGGGCAATTTAAGATCTCAGCTTCTATATTCAGTTCCCTGACTGATGAAGGTCAGGGAACTGTCACGGTAACCTGACGATACGGGCTGGGCGCAGCCTGCCTTCAAACGTCTGCCGATGGGACTGTACTACCTGTATCTTATGCCTCCCGCACCATGACGGACACCGAACAGCGCTATGCGCAGATCGAGAAAGAGCTGCTAGCCGGGGTCTTCGCTTGTTTCAAATTCAAGGACTTCATCTTTGGAGATACTTTCACGGTCAAAACAGACCACCAACCACTTGTAACCATCCTTACTAAACCTATACACGCAGCACCTGCACGACTGCAGCGTATGATGATGCAGCTCTAGCGGTTCAACTTCAAAACCGTTTACAAGAAAGGTAAAGACATGCTCGTTGCTGACACTCTCTCTCGCGCACCACGTGCATCGAGTGATCGACATCCCTATGAACGGGACGAGTTTACGGTTCTCAAGATCGACTTCGTTCCCACGGAACGTTTGTGCCGTCTAGCTGAACACACAGCCACCGATGGCACTCTCCAGCTACTATCATCCATAATCAAAAGAGGCGGGCCAGACAGGTAATCCAGTACACCGTTGGAGGTGCAGCTGTTCTTGAGCAATATGCTATGATTTGCCTAGATAATACACAAAACATAGTTTTTCACAGCATTTTGGTAAATATCACAGCAACAAACCAATGCCAATGACATTACTTCTGCCAATAACAGCACTCACATTAAACCTGTATAATCTATGTCTAAACTCCCTTGCCCCAGGAAAAAGATTCAATTATCTACCCCATGTATTCCCCCCATAATTTTATAAATCTCCAAAAGGTCAACCCTCAGCCTCCTGAGTTCCAGTAAGAATAAATCCTGCCTGACCAAACTCTCCTTACAGCTGCACCCATCTGTTCAAAGCAACATTATAATGTACGTTGTTAGGAAGGTAAGAACATCACTGCAGTAATTAGAGAGGATTTTCTTGGCGGACCATCCGAAAGGGCTGTACGTGTGAAAGGCCTGTCCCACGAGCATGCGAATGCTTGCGGCAAGATCAAACTAAAGTAGTGGCTTGAGTCGTATGGCCTTGCGGGGCCGGTTCCACTTCGATCGCCGGAGCCATATGGAGTTGTGCGGAGCTGGTCCCGACATCGCGCGGGGCTCCGAAAAACTGACAGTGTTAAAAAATTCCACGCGGCAACGGCCTGCCGGCCCGCAGCCACCTCAACGCCATACGCACCGCCTCGACAGTCTTGACGCCGTACATCACGCGCGAACTTTGCTCGAACTTCACGTCACTCAATCCACGCGGCCCCCGCTTCCGGTTTGGTCGCGCTCGACGCGCTGGTGGGACCGGCCCTGTACGGGCATCACTCGTCCTCCGCGCGGCCCCCACTTCCGGTTTGGTCGCGCTTGCCGCATGCAGTCGCATGCTCGTGGGACAGGCCCTTTAGGAATACAAAGGGGTGATGAAGCGCCTATTAAACTAGAGGGTATCAATGTAACCAAATAGCATCTAATTACCATCTCTTTTCAGCACTGATTGAATTGATTGATTGTAAGACACAGCATGGGAACAGGCCCTTTGGCCCATTGAGACCATGCTGACCATCCATCATCCATTCACATTGGTTCCTGTTATCCCACTTTCACATCCACTCCCTACACACTTGGGGAAATTACGTAGGCCAATTAACCTACAAACTCACATGTCTTTGGGATGAGGGAGGAAACTGGAGCACTTGGAAGAACCCCATGCGGTCACTGAGAATGTGCAAATTCCATACAGGCTGCACCTGAGGTCAGGATCAAACCTGGGTCTCTGGTGCTTTGAGACAGCAGCTCTATCAACTGTGCTACTGTGCCAGCTAAACGTTTCATCCTTGTCGTTTGTCATCTGGACTTCTTGATCAAAATTCCCTGTGGTGTGAGAAATAATATAGATTTCTTTGAACAGATAACTAAATTATCTAACAAAGCAGCTTCTTTCTGATCACAATAATGACTTTGACGTAGATCTGGGATTTATACTTTATCAATGCATTTGTAATTCATGTTACATTGAATAGATGGATTGAAAAAGGAAGTAACAATTCAAAGCAGAAACTTTGAGAAGCCAAAGTAATAACTGTCTCTGCAATAGTGATACGCAGAAATATGTCCGAGTTTTATTTGGAATCTCCAATTAATAATTGTGGAATTCCCTGCCACAGAGGGCAGTGGAGGCCAAATCACCGGATGGATTTAAGAGAGAGTTAGATAGAGCTCTAGGGGCTAGTGGAATCAAGGGATATGGTGAGAAGGCAGGCACGGGTTATTGATTGGGGACGATCAGCCATGATCACAATGAATGGCGGTGCTGGCTCAAAGGGCCAAATGGCCTCCTCCTGCACCTATTTTCTATGTTTCTATGACAGTGGGGAAGATATTCTCGGTAAAATGACAGAATTTGCAAATGATCTACAGCTTTCAACATCAGGAGTAAATTAAAATGAATAGTGCTGAATCGCAGTTTAACATTCCACCTAATATTTTAGAGGACTAATATGGGTAAGATAGAGATTAAGACAGAGAGATATATTGAGAAATAAAATGGTATAAACTTGTTTAAATTGCAAATTGTTTCTCAGTGAATGAAGTAATGAAATGTGTGCAATCATCAAAAGTAATCAAAGTAAAGGAGCATTAAACAAACTGCAAAGTTCTGGGGGAACTGTGTCAGGCAGCAACTGGGGAGGGAATGGATAGGTGACGTTTCGTGTTGGGACCCTTCTTAAGATGAAAGGCATTAACGTTGCTGATCCAGTTTCACAGTATGTATTGATGAAGTGTAAATGAATGCACAAGCCAGGAGAATCCTGCACGGGCAGATAATGTGAAACGTGTAATAGTGGGATAATTACTGTATTTGGAAAATACTGATCATATTCATTGTGACTAAATACACATTATTCATCAAGCCCTCATCTCCTTCCCCTGTGGAGGTATCTGGAAATGTTCTTAACTACAAAGAGTGTTCAACCCACACTCAATACGTACCATTCATCCATGTGTACTTCCTGACTATGAAACTTCTTGTTGTCAACTTCTTATTATTAATTCATATATTTTGGATAAGAACTGTTGACATCAATTTGCTCACAGAGTAGGTTTTAAATTTCCAATGCTCAGACAAGAGAAGATTGTATTTCTTAGCCAAATTAATTAGCATGCAAGACTTATGCATGAAATGGACTCTTGTCAAAGAAAAAGGAAGTTAAAAAAAAACCTGCTATGAATGAGAACGAGGCCGCAGACTTTACAGCTGTGTTCCCTTAAAACCTAACTCCTGGAGCCGGATCTGCTTTGAGGACATTTACAAGTTTCCCGTAAAGCATCTGTTCCACTTTGGCAACTTTTTCGGCGACAGTCACTGTCGTGGCCTGACGCCGAGAAACTGGCCCACTACGACAATGTCTACGACAGGCCGCCACCTAGTCAACGCCAATGCACGACAAGCTACTGTAATAGCGCCACCTTTGGTTGGAGGATTGTAAATGATTGAATAAACCACAGCGCAGCTGTGCAGTCAAGTTCCGGTCAGCAGTGAGGTTCAAAAGGTTCAAAGGTTCAAAGGTTATTTATTGGTCACATACACCTAGGTGTAGTGAAATGCTTCTTGCCAATATCACAGCTATGTCAACCGGCGTCCCAATTCTTCGCGACACGCGGTGTCAACCCACGACAACACCCACGGCAGCCTAGAATGATATAGACGACAGCCAACCAAAGTCAACCTAAATCAGTCTGCGACAAGCTATAACAAGCTATGACCATGATGGCGTCAACTGAAGACAGGTGGAGCGGCGCACTTTTTTTCAAATGACGCAACGTGACTTCTCGTGACGCCGATACTGTAGCCGGTTGACGTAGGCTGCCGCCACCTGAATTCACCAAAGTCAGCACCCGGCGACAGCCAACGTTAGGTGGCGTCAACCTGGCAACAGCCTATGACAACCTACGACAGCACCTACGCCAGGAGAAGTCACACAACGTCAAGCTAACTGTCGCCGAGAGGTTTTGAACATTTCAAAACCAAGCGGCGACAAGAAAATGGCCACGACACTTGAGGCAACAGCTCACGACAATACAGGCATCACGCCGCGTCACCTCGTGACCATGTGGCTACAGCCTATTTTCCTGATGTCACTGAAAAAGTCTCCTAAGTGGGACAGGCCCTTAAGTGTCGAGTCTATACTGAAAATATTTCAATATAAAATATAACCCTCAAACTTTAAAAGATAAAAAAGATCTCTGGAACTTTCATCATCTAATCTATTTGGGCAGCACAGTGGTGCAGTGGCAGAGTTGCTGTCTAATGCCCCTGTCCCACTTAGGAAACCTGAACGTAAACCTCGGAGGTTCCAGGAGGTTTTTGTCAGTCTCCCTACCTGCTTCTACTACCTGCAACCTCCGGCAACCACCTGCAACCTCCGGGAACCACACGGAAACCTTGGGTGGGGCGCAAAGTCTCCCGAGGTTTCCGTTCAGGTTTCCTAAGTGGGACAGGGGCATTACTGCGCCAGAGACCCGAGTTTGATCCTGTCTATGGGTGCTGTCTGTACGTTCTCCATGTGAACGTGTGGGTTTTCTTCAGGTGCTCCAGGTTTCCTCCCAAACTCCAATAATGTACATGTTGTTCGTAGGTTAATTGGTATGTTGTAAAATTGTCACAAGTGTGTGTAGTTTAGTGTACAGGGTGATTGCTGGTTGCTGTGGTCTGAAGGCCCTGTTTCCGCACTGTATCTCTAAAGTCTAATCTTTGTCGAATCAATGAAATTCAATAGATAAAGTGGTGTAATATAAAATCTACAATCAGATATTCTGATATTCAGATATCTAAAGTCTGACAGTTGCTCCAGTGATATATTGTTATCATTGTGGAGGATTTACTCCCTTAATTCTGCTTCAATTCTGTACATATCTGAAAGATCTGTTAAAACCACTTACTATCAGTACATATTACACAGGATCTGTCAGCTCCTGTTTACTTGCATAATGTACAGAAAAATATTTGTTGCTCAGATTTACCACAGCCTTATGGGCCTGTCCCACGTAGGTGACTTTTTAGGCGAGTGCAGGAGACTCTGCATTCGCCACATGGTCGCCACATGTTCGCTGATGGTCTCTGGTCAGTCTCCGTCATGGTCGCGAGGAGTTCCCGGATTCTGGGAACTATTCGCGGCCTCAGTATGGTCGCCACATGGTGCAAAATTTTCTGCGACCAAAAACTGGTCGCCATGGAGAAAATCGATAATCCTGTAGTCGTAGGTGCAGTTGTAGTGGGGCCGCCATGTAGTTATGGGTAGTCGAGGTAGTCGTAGGAGGTTTTAGTTAATCGCCTTTGCTGACCGGTCATTTTTATTGGCTCATTGGGGGAAAAAAACGTAAACAGGAGTTTTCAGAACCAAGGATAGCCGACCAGTAATGTTAAATGTCCGCCGAATTTCACTGCAGTGTATCTCTGGCTTATTAAAAGTTGTCTGGCTTCTTAAAAGTTGTCTCCACTCCTTCTCCCCCCTTCTTCCCCTCCCCCACCCCCCTCTTTTAAAGAACTTACCGTACACTGTGCTAATTGGTACCCGGACGCGGTGTCGAAGGACGAGAAACCGA
The DNA here is from genome assembly GCF_010909765.2 of Amblyraja radiata. Lineage (NCBI taxonomy): Eukaryota > Metazoa > Chordata > Chondrichthyes > Rajiformes > Rajidae > Amblyraja > Amblyraja radiata. The sequence continues at coordinate 87,698,062 of NC_045960.1, forward strand.
AGCGAAGAAGTGGAAGCCAAATAACCGAATGGAAACAACGCCGATAAGCCAAATAACCGAAAGCATACAGCGCCGAAAAGCCGAATAACCGAAAGGGCGCAACGCTGAAAAGCCAACTCACCAAACAGATGCAACGCCGAAAAGCCAAATAACCAAAAGGGTGGTACGCCTATAAGCCAAATAATCGAAAGGCCCAACACCGGAAAACCAACTCACCGAACGGACTCAACGCCGAAAAGCCAAATAATGGACATGATGTCGCCGGGGGGCGGGCCTCGACCGTGATTGGTCCAGACCCCCGCGTCCATCATATCACTGGCCAAGGAAGACGGGAGGGTGGGCGTCATTTTCCCCACACAAGACCGCCCAGGGCTGAAGGGTGACTGGGCACTCTGAACCCGAGCACCAAGGTGTAAGCTGCTGAAGGAGCGCATCCCTCAGGACAGCCCACACACAGGGAGATCCACCCCCAGACACCCACACCGGGTGATTAACAACCCCCCTGGCCGCGGGGAAAGATGGCCCGGGGCACTGGCAGCCATAGTAAGTTGAAGAAGGGTTTCGGCCCGAAACGTCGCCTATTTCCTTCGCTCCATAGATGCTGCTGCACCCGCTGAGTTTCCCCAGCAATTTTGTGTACCTATAGTAAGTGTCTCTCTCTCTTGGCATTCACGGAATCATTTGGCATTTTGCAAAGACAACTGCAGCCCATCACCCTGGTTGTGGGGGTCGTGTGCCGGTGGCGTTGCATTGCGGTCAGTGCCTCTGGGTGGGCGGAGGGACCAGAGTGGGGGCTGCCCCAAGGGATGCGCTCCTATGGATGCCGTTCGGTGAGTTGGCTTTTCAGCGTTGCGCCCTTTCGGTTATTTTCGTCGTTGTGTCCGTTCGGTTATTTGGCTTTTCGGCATCGCGTCCGTTCGGTTAGTTGGCTTCCACTTCTTCGCTTCGGCATCTCGTCCTTCGACGCCACATCCGCACACGGTACTAGCTATCTTATCACAGCGCCAACCTTCCTGTTCATCACGGTGTGTGTCTGTATCACCTTTGCTTTGTACCGTGTGAATTTTGGACAGTGCTCCCCACTTGCCCTGGCCCCCGCCTTTGCAATGTGTTTGTGTGTGTGCGCGTGTGTTGCACTCTGACAGTCGCCATTCCAATTCCCGGTTTTTCAGGCGACTGCCGACAACTTGACAGTCGCCGGCAGTCCGCTGAAAAATCGCCTAAGTGGAACAGGCCCATTAGTGATTGGAATTGGGCACTGCAATCATTCCTATTCTCCCAGTATGCATTCAAATCCAAAATATCAAATGTAAATTTTCAAAAATTCTTCTGTTTATTTTGGCATCAGGCATATTCATACAGTTATTAAATTTAAAAGGTAGTGGTTGTGTGCTCTTTTTTCCATATGCATTTCATAGAATCTGGTTGACTGCAGAGGCAGAAATAGATAGATTCTTGATTAGTCCATGTGTCAAGGGTTATGGGGAAAAGGCAGGTGAATGAGGTTAGGGGAGAGAGATAGATCAGCCATGATTGAATGGGGGAATAGACTTGATGGGCTGAATGGCCTAATTCTGCTCCTATCACTTATGCCTTAGGACCTTATGAGTTAAATACTTGCAGCGTTATTAAGTCAAACAACGTGAATATATAGGAATGCTGCGAGGAGGTTATATCCAGATATACAGGAAATATTGATGAAGCAAAACATCAAAGACTATTGCTTGTGACCAAATAATGAACTAATGAAAACAAAAACCAAGCACACACAACACTGATGTGCAAGTACCCATGATACACCGTGATACCAGTAGGATTATAGTTTATGATTTGAAATACAGTGTATTTCATTAACTTGTGGCCAAAATTACTGGAAATGTTATCCATAGCACTGTGTGGCTCTTGTTAGAAACATAGAAAATAGGTGCAGGAGTAGGCCATTCAGCCCTTCGAGCCTGCACCGCCATTCAATATGATCATTGCTGATCATCCAACTCAGTATCCTGTACCTGCCTTCTCTCCATACTCCCTGATCCCTTTAGCCACAAGGGCCACATCTAACTCCCTCTTAAATATAGACAATGAACTGGCCTCAACTACCTTCAGTGGCTGAGAGTTCCAGAGATTCACCACTCTCTGTGTGAAAAATATTTTTCTCATCTCGGTCCTAAAGGATTTCCCCTTTATCCTTAAACTGTGACCTCTTGTCCTGGACTTCCCCAACATCGGGAACAATCTTCCTGCATCTAGCCTGTCCAACCCCTTAAGAATTTTAGTTAGTCCTGGAATATTTCATAGAGTTCTCATCAGCAAATAGGGATAACATGTACATACATTTGGAAATGAGAGGGTTGAGTAAGGATAGTCAGCATGATTTGTGTGTGTGTGGGAGACTCTATAATTCTACAAGCAAGAATGATAACGATTTTAATGCCCTGGTAGAGCATAAAGCATAAACTCTAGGGTCACAGGCCATTGTAACTTGAGATTGGGTTATGGGAGAAATTCTTTGCTGGAAATAAAAATAAAATAAGGCCATGTTTGACCTCTCATTTACATTGCAAAGCCATACTGCGCAAAAGAGAATAAAATAATGATATGAAACTCGTACAATTTGCATTTATTTTCACGTCATTTTTAAGAAATTTCCAAAATATTCTGAATCAGATCATCGTGGAAATGTTCATAAAACAAAATCACCCTACCTCAGGCTGCACTCTTCCAATTAACTGCAACATTGTGGGGCACTCCTTCTGCTAACTGGCATTTTTAATGCGATTTTAATGTGATTTCCACCTCTTATTCTGCCTGCGACCAAGTAGAGTCTAGCTATTCTCATACGTCCGATACAAAGATACCACATCCATGTATCAACTGTTCTGGTTCATTCTGGCAGACCCAGCTGTTTATCAAACAACAACTACCTCATTATGTGCAATTGCCTCGTTAATTAGAGTGAAGTTACTGCCGTGCTAATTACTAATGATTGCAAGGGGCAGCTGCACCAAGAACATACAAACAGTCTCATAATTTGATAAATATGCTGGCAAGTTTCTTCTGGACAACAGACCAATCGGCTACAAAAACATGAGACAAATCAATTATGTTACTACCACGTCAGTTAAAATGTAACAAGTGCTCAGTGGAAGATAATCTAATTTAAGATAAAAGAAGGCAATATAAAACCCACCCCCCCTACCCTCCTCCACCCTCCCTCCCCTAAACTCCCCTCCCCCTCAACTCCCCCTCAACTCCCCTCCCCCCTCCCCCCTCCCCCCTCCCCACCACTCACCTACCCCCTTCCCTCCCCCCTTCCCTCCCCTCCCCCCTCTTCCCTCCCCTCCCCCCTCTTCCCTCCCCCCTCTTCCCTCCCCTCCCCCCTCTTCCCTCCCCCCTCTTCCCTCCCCTCCCTCCTCTCCCCCCCCTACCTCTCCCCCTCCTACCTTCTACCCCCTCCCATCTCTCCCATCTCTCCCCTCTCTTCCCCCTCCCCTCTCTTCCCCCCTCCCCTCTCTTCCCCCTCTCTCCTCTCTCCTCCCTTCTCTCTCTCTTCCCCCCATTCCCCCACCCCCACTCCCTCCCCCTCCCTCTACACCTCCCTCCACCCTCTCCCACTCTCCCCCCCCATCCCCCATCTCTCTTCCCCCCCATCCCCCCATCTCTCTCCCCCCCCCCTCCACCCCTTCCCCACTCCCCTCCCCACCTCTATTTCCCCCCCTCACCCCCCTCACCACCCCTTCCCCCCCTCTCACTCCTCTCCCCCCCTCTACCCCCCCCTGTGTGTGTGGGTTGTGGTTAGTGTGTGTGTGATGCCGCAGCCCCCCCCCCCCCCCGCAAACGCGCGTTGGCCTAGTTCAAAATTAAAACAGATTGTTATAATATAACCTATGGCTGAAAGATAAAAATAAATATATCCAACTGTAAATTTGCTTTTTGATCAAAAAACAATGGAAGCACAGTTCTTGAAAACGAAGGAAGCGAATGGTATGTTAGCATTCATAGCAAAAGGATTTGAGTAGAGGAGCAGGGAGGTTCTACTGCAGTTGTACATGGTCTTGGTGAGACCACACCTGGAGTATTGCGTACAGTTCTGGTCTCCTAATCTGAGGAAAGACATTCTTGCCATAGAGGGACTACAGAGAAGGTTCACCAGACTGATTCCTGGGATGGCAGGACTTTCATATGAAGAAAGAGCGGATAGACTCGGCTTGTACTCGCTAGAATTTAGAAGATTGAGGGGGGACCTTATAGAAACGTACAAAATTCTTAAGGGGTTGGACAGGCTAGATGCAGGAAGATTGTTCCCGATGTTGGGGAAGTCCAGAACAAGGGGTCACAGTTTAAGGATAAGGGGGAAATCTTTTAGGACCGAGATGAGAAAAACATTTTTCACACAGAGAGTGGTGAATCTCTGGAATTCTCTGCAACAGAAGGTAGTTGAGGCCAGTTCATTGGCTATATTTAAGAGGGAGTTAGATGTGGCCCTTGTGGCTAAAGGTATCGGAGCGTATGGAGAGAAGGCAGGTACAGGATACTGAGTTGGATGATCAGCCATGATCATATTGAATGGCCTACCCCTGCACCTATTTTCTAATTCGATGTTTCTATGTTGTGCTTTGCTGTTCTTTGTTCTTTGTTCTAGAACAGAGCATCTTAAATGTTGCATGGGCACTTTTCATAAGCTCACAAGGTCATGTGATAGGAGAAGAATTAGGCCATTTGGCCCATCGTCTATTCTGCCATTCAATCATAGCTGATCTATCTCTCCCTCCTAACCCCATTCTCCTGCCTTCTCTTGATTTGATAGATTAGCCTTAAAAATATCCATTGACTTGGTCTCCACAGCCTTCTGTGGCAAAAAAATCCACAGATTCACCACCTTCAGACTAAAGAAACTCCTCCTCATCTCCTTCCTAAAATAATGTCCTTTAATTCTGACCTCTGGTCCTAGACTCTCTGGTCCTAGACTCTCCCACTAGTGGAAACATCCTCTCCACACATACTCTATCCAAGTCTTTCACTATTCGGTAAGTTTCAATGAGGTCCCCCCCCTCATTCTTCTAAACTCCAGCGTGTACAGGCCCATTGCCGTCAAATGCTCATCATATGTTAACACACTCATTCCAGGGACCATTCTTGTAAACCCCCTCTAGACCCTCTTTTCTTTTTATGAGATTTACAACCTCTTTGATAATCCAAAGTTCCCTTACTTTACCATCTTTATCCTTCCTCCTTACTTCAACACGATGGTCCTGAGCTTTAATCAAAGGCTTTCAAACAACTCTCACATGTGATATCCAATACCAATTACCTCCCTACAATGTATCCTCCCAAGCACCGGCCTATTAGTAGATAGACACAAAAAGCTGGAGTAACTCAGCGGGACAGGCAGCATCTCTGGAGAGAAAGAATGGGTGACATTTCGGGTTGAGAGCCTTTTTCAGACTTATTTTCCTTCTCCACAGAGATGCTGCCTGTCCCGCTGAATTACTCCAGCTTTTTGTGTCGATCTTTGATTTAAACTAGCACCTGCAATTCCTTCCTGCACACTGGTGTAATAGTGTTGTAATTTGCCTTACTCCAATGTAGTACCCTCCCCCTAGGTCCAGACTTATCCCTATTCAAAATAATCTTACAATTTATGCAGTTGTGATCGGAATCCCCAAAATGCTGTTCCACTCAAACACCAAGCTCATTTCCCAACACAGGGTCCAGAATGTTCCCTTCTTCGGTTGGACTATCCACATATTGTTTCAAGAAACCCTCTTAGAAACTTCTAAAAAATCTGCTTCATCTAAGAACTTTGGCACCGAGCAAATCTGAGTCCATAGTGAGGAAGTTAAAGTAACCCACTTAGACAACCCTGTTGCTTTGACATCTTTCAGTAATCTGTCCGCATATCCGTTCCTTTATCTCGCGCTTGCTATTGGTGGAACTTTAGTGCAATCCCATTGAAATGCTTACACCTTCCTTATTTTCAAGCTCTAACCATATCATGTCTCCAGTCCCTCCAGTTCGTCCTCTCTCAGTGCAGCCCTCACGGTTGGTTGGTGTGATGGGCTGGGCTGAGTCAACAATTCTCTGCAATTTCTCATGGTCTTGTGTGGAGCTGCTCCCAAACCATCCTGTGATGCATCCTGATAAAATGCTTTCACCAATGAGATGTAAGCGGGTATTTGTAAATGGAGCATTGTCAGAAAAAAAGAAAGGAGAGGACCCAGGGAAGCAAAAAAAAGGGGGAATTGATACAGAACCAAACAGTTAAAACTAATGTTGATATAATTGCCATGGGACACAATGGATGACTTGTCATTCTGATCACCTGAAAATAACAGGGCAAATGAGGGGTTAAAAGTTCCAGTAATTGACATCCCTTTATCCACTCTGGCTGTCAGTGTTGAACACGAGGATGGAAATGAGAAACTGAGCGACTAAATGCTAATAGGACAAATTACATGCAAGCAGTAAATTATAAATTACAAAGATGATTAGCCAGCGGTATGTATTGGATTACTTAGGGATTAGTGCATAATCCCCCCTCATATTTCAGCATCTGTCACACTGACACTAGGCACAGTCAGCTTGATCTGGGTTCCATGCTTGCTGTTGCATCCTGTTGAGAGAAGTCAGAGGAAAATGCAAAGTCGCAGCACAGCCTTAAATCAGCGGGGTGTGTTAAAACAGGCTGGAGAATGAAGCAGTCCAAGAGGCAGGCAATCAATTACATCCACAGTCCGTTCACTTGGAACTGACTAAACTGCTTGATAACTTCCCTCTCCAATGCCTTCATCATGTATCGAGGAACAGTCAATCCACTTAGACAACTGTGTATACTGAGTTGGCAGACCAGTCAGCTATTGTGATGAGAGGCCATGAATTGAACTCTTGAATGCGAAAATCACAGATTGGGAAAATAACAGAATTGGAAAATGAAGATCAAAGCACAATTTTGACCCCCATATTTTTAACCTAAAGGGCCTGTCCCACTTCGGTGACTTTTTAGGCGAGTGCAGGAGACTGCGCTCATCACATGGTCGTCACATGTTTGCTGGTGGTCTCTGGTGAGTCTCCTTCTTGGTCGCGAGGAGTTCCCGCGTTCTGGGAAATAGTCGCGGTCGCGGCAACAGTACATGTTGAAAATTTTTCTGCAACCAAAAATTGGTCGCCATGCAGAAAATTAATAATCCTGTAGTCGTAGGTGCAGTTGTAGTGGGGCCGCCATGTAGTTATAGGTAGTCGCGGTAGTCGTAGGTAATTTTAGTTAATCGCCATTGCTGACCAGTCATTTTCATTGGCTCATTGGGGGAAAAAAAGCGTAAGCACGAGTTTTCAGAACCAAGGATAACCAACCAGTAATGTTAAATGCCGGCCGAACTTCACAGCTGTGTATCTCTGGCTTATTAAAAGTTGTCTGGCTTCTTAAAAATGTCTCCACTCCTTCTCCCCTCTTCTCCCCCCTTCTACCCCCCCCCCCCCCCCCTCCCCTCTTTAAAAGGACTTACCATACACTGTGCTAGCCGTCTTAATCTTCCTGTTCATCACGGTGTGTGTCTGTATCTAGGGCCGGCCTTAAGCTGATTGGACCGATTGCTCCCAATTTGGCCGCATGCATAAGGGAGCCCCTCGCTAGAGTAATCAAAAGATCCACGAGCTCCGCAACTCTTCCACCACAACGCTGTGAGAGGCATAACTGACCCAGCGTTGCTTTCGTCCGTCTGTCCGCACGTTCGCTCGCTCTTGGTGCCGGCGCTTCTCCCCTCAGACTCCGCCAAACAAACACACAGACACACACATAGCATGTCCGGCAGATTGGTGCGGGCCGAGACCAAGAGTAGCTTTGAGGAGCAAGGCGAAGGATGACATCAAACGGGTCATGGCAGCTATCGAAAAAGTATGGAAATGGTAAGGGGGAAATTAAAAAAATACCCAAAGGATTTCCTGGAAACCTGAAGGATTTTTCCAAAGGAAAAAAACCCGATGGTCACCAAAGGAAAGAGGGGGGGGCGGCAGCGATCGCTCCGTGGCCGTGTCGGAAGGAGGGGGGGGTGCTTTGATTTCCTCTTTCCACTGACGTCTCGACCGGAAATGTCACCTATTACTTTTGTCCAGAAATGCCGCCCGACCCGCTGCATTTTGTGTCTATCCTTTAATCTCTCAGCTTTGCTTTGGAGTAATGTACTCTTGGCTCGGGTAGATCTACCCAGGGTGGAGGGTGGAGGGGGGAGAGAGGGGTGGAGAGAGAGTAGAGGGGTGGAGGGGGAACAAAGGGGTAGAAGGGGAGGGGGTGTGAGGGGGAATGGAGAAGGGGGAGGTGGGTCGTTCCCTCAAGGTCCCGGGGTGGCTCTCCCGCCCCTCCAGTCGCCGTGCTTCACGCACACAGCCCCGGCTCCTCTTCCCGGGAAGACGCGGTGAACAATACACGGAGGGCCGGGCCAGTGGTTGGAGCAACGTTTACAAACCTTGGCCTCAGCTCACACCCGTCCGACCAGACCCCAGCATCCGCTCCCGCTGCCAGCCCTCTTCCTCCCTTCTCTCCTTCCCTTCCCTCCCTCCCTTCCCTTCTTCCCTTCTCTCCTTCCCTCCCTCCTCTCTCTCTCTTCCCTTCTCTCCTTCCCTCCCTCCCTCCCTCCTCTCTCTCTTTTCCCTTCTCTCCTTCCCTCCCTGAATTGAATTGAATTTGAATTGAATTGATTTTTATTAGGGACAGTGCATATTAATAAACATTTGCATGTAATATGCAAGATTGCAGCCAGTAGCTAATTTCCATCTTTTGTCCCATCACAAGGTAAACACATTCCAAACAAGGTAAAAACAAAAGACAAAAATAAAAACAAAACAAACAATAAAGTTAAAAAAAATAGCAATTAAAGAGTACCATAGGTTATTTTTAATGTAGATTATGATTGCAATTTTGATTTTGCAGTAACCATATTTTTAGATGTTTGGTAAATGAGGTAAGGGTTGACAGATCCCGTATGACGCATGGTATCGCGTTCCAGGTCTGCGGCGCGCGATATGAAAATACTGACTGCCCAAAGACACTTTTCCTAAACGGGACTATACAATCACCCCTGGAGGCTGCTCTTGTCGACCTATTTGTGTTTCTCTTTATGAAGTCCTTTAACGGAGGTGGGGCTAGTCCACGGAAGATTTTGTAAACCAAAATCGAGTCCGAATATTTTATTACGTTTTCCCAGCTCAGCAGATCAAAGTTCTTCAGGATGCTACAGTGATGGTACATTCTGGGCTTTTTGTCAAGGGTTTTTAGGGCTTGTTTATAAGCAATTTCAACAGGCTTTAGTGTGGACTTACATGCCAGTGACCAAGTTGTTATACAGTAGGTCATGTATGGCACAATCATTGCATTAAAGTATAGTTTGGCTGAATCAATAGTTAAATTATTTCTAATATATCTAAAGTTGGACAAATTAAATTTTATTAAATTTACTGTTCTTTTCACCTGTTGTTTGAAGCAGAGCTGTGAATCGATCACGATTCCTAAATATTTAAACTCATGTACAATTTTAAGTTTTGTTCCATGTACAAACACATCAGGATCTCCATCAGTACTTGCCTTTTTGGAGAAAAACATAGACAGTCTTTGACACATTAAGATGTAGATCAGAAAACTGCAACCAGTTTGACACATTAATCATAGCAGCTGATAGGTCTTGTGCAGCTTGATGTTTGTTTTTGGCATGTACATACACAACTGCATCGTCAGCATACATCTGGCAAGTTACATTTGATGGACAGCTACTTGGTAAATCATTAATGTACAGACTGAATAATAACGGTCCCAAGATTGAACCTTGAGGTACACCAAGAGGGTTTTTAGAAGTTGCAGATTTACTGTTGTGCACTCTAACACATTGTTTTCTCTGTACCATATATGACTCAATCCATTTCATCGTGCTCAAAGAGAGGTTAAAATAGGACAATTTGGTCATCAAGATCTGGTGGTTCACAGTATCAAAGGCTTTTCGTAAATCAAGAAAAACAGCTCCTATAACACCTATAACACCTTTCTCTCCTTCCTCTCTCTTTTCCCTTCTCTCCTTCCTTCCCTCCCTTCTTTCTCTTCTTCCCTCCCTCCCTTCTTTCTCTACTTCCCTCACTGCCTTGTCTCCTTCCTCCCTTCTTTCTCTCCTTCCTCTCTCTCTTTTCCCTTCGCTCCTCCCTCCCTCCCTTCTCTCCTTCCCTCCCACACACAGACACACATAACGCACAGACAACTAACACACACATCACGCACAGACAACTAACATACACACAACTAAGACACACACACGCACACACAACTAAGTTTAGATGGGGTAGAAGCCCAAAGGGTAGGATGGGGTTGAAGCCCAAAATTTAATGCCTGGACTGGTTTTTCGCCAATAGTTATTGGTTTTCCCAGATCTAGTTAATTATTTTGTTTTTCATTTCACAGTCACTAAAACAAGTGATATTGTAACTATGTACTTTTCAGAGGTGATCTACACATTTTGTTTGTTACTTGTAGGCTTACATGTATGCAATTTTATATTAAAATGTAGCTTAGATCTGTTTGGTCCATTAACTCGCAGGCACTTTTTAAGCGCACATTTTGACTACTTTCCATTCTACCATAGAGATATAAAGTCTATAATAGAGTTTATTTGTATTTCTATGATTCTACAGACCTGGGCTGGGAACCTGAGGCTCATCAGGAATTCAGCTGCTCAGACCACATTCAGCTGCTCAGTTACAAGATGTCCCGACAATGACTCCTGCAGTCAGTAGAAGACCGGTGGTGCAGGCGTAGGATCCTTGATGCAATTCTGACTGGCAACCCCAACAATAAGCCTCAAATGTAATTGTTGGTACAGTTTCTCATCTACTGAGGTTTCTGATGAAGCTAGAATTCTGGTCTTATTTCAGGCCAGAAACATCCTGAGGGACCAAGACCTGGCACTTCATGGGCCATTATGGACTCCACCCTTTATTGGTCATCTGTTGCCAACCCTGATTTGTTCTAGCCTTTTCCTAACTCAAGTTCCTCCCACCCTTCTCTACTTTGTCTGAAGAAGGGTTCGAACCCAAAACATCACCTATCCCATTTCTCCAGAGATGCTGCCTGACCCGCTGAGTTACTTCAGCATTTTGTGTCTCTCAACTTCCCTCTGCAGAGGTCAAGGCACTGGGCTTTGTTTCCATATCTTCTCGTGCCTTTCCATATATGTCATATAAACTCCCATCAATGGTACAATGTAAACTTCACAAGTTGTTGTTTTGATGGTACATGTTGTCTTTAGCTAGATTCTGAACAGTGCCTCAACCATTGTTGAGTAGTGAGCAGATTGTCCAAGGAGCATCAAGTACAATAAAGCTCACCCCTCCATGACACACTGGTCAACCTGAGGAGCACCTTCAGCAACAGACTGGTTCTACCAAGGTGCAGAACATAATGCCGCAGGAGATCCTTTTTCTGTGGCTATTAAACTGTACAACTCCTCCCCCTTCTATCGTGATGTACTGCAGACTGACTCCCTCTCCAATCTTTGCACATCCCCAATCCTAGACTTTCGTCACTTTAATGTCATCTTTCATGTAACGTTGTGTTTTATGACTGTTGGCAGACCAATTTCCCTCCTGGGATAAATAAAGTTCTATCATATCAGGAATATCTATAATTGTTCCCGATATCGGGGAAGTCCAGAACAAGGGGTCACAGTTTAAGGATAAGGGAGAAATCTTTTAGGACCGAGATGAGAAAAACATTTTTCACACAGAGAGTGGTGAATTTCTGGAATTCTCTGCCACTGAAGGTAGTTGAGGCCAGTTCATTGGCTATATTTAAGAGGGAGTTAGATGTGGCCCTTGTGGCTAAAGGTATCAGGGGGTATGGAGAGAAGGCAGGTACAGGATACTGAGTTGGCCTACTCCTGCACCTATTTTTTATGTTTCTATATCATACTATGCCATACCATACCATACCACACCATATCATATCGTATCGTATCATATCAGCAAAGAGCTGCCTCCTCCTGCACTTGCAGATTTCCTGTCTCCTGGCTCTGTCCCATTTACCTATTTGGGCTCCTGAGCTGCTAGCCTGGTACAGAGCCAGTTGAGGCCAATAATGCACCTCTCCTCTGCTCCTGTAGGAAGCTACTCACAGGCCTCAATACCCGTACAAAAATGCCGGTCCAGGTCTGTGAGTCAACCTGCTACAACTCGTCACTGTGGTGTGGTGTTGCTCTTGTGCAACGTCAGCCAATTTTCTGCGGTGGTGTGACCACACGATATTCTCTGCTTGCTGGTTCCTTTCCCACTTCATTGTTCACAGCCCTCTGGGTATCTAATGGTGCTATTCCAGCGATGACAAATAGACAGTCATTTAGTCTGATTACTGCTTGAGTGATCAGACTCACTGATTTAACACAACCAATCATATTTCTGCAACAAAATCATTGAGTTATTGAGTTGGGAGCAGCGGTACAGTTGCTAGAGACCCGGAATCAATCCTGACTATGGGCACTGTATGTATGGAGTTTGTGCCTTCTCCCCTTTACCCGGGATTTCCGGCTTCCTCCCACACTCCAAAGACGTACAGGTTTGGAGGCTAATTGGCTTCAGTAAAACTGTAAATTGTCCGTAAAGTGTGTCGGATAGCGTTAGTGTGCTTGGAATGCTGCGGACTCAGTGGCTCGAAGGGCCTGTTTCCGTGCTGTATCTTTAAATTAAACAAAACCAAATATAAGCACAGAAACAGGTCTACAGCCTGTTGAATATGGCCACCATAACAATCCCTAACAATCCTATTTCTGAGCATTTGCTCTGTAGCCTACTGTGCCTTGGCAATTCAAAAGATCTCCTAGACCTTAAATGCTGCGAAATACCAGGTTCTCAGTGCATTAAAGATTACCCCCACTGTCTGTGTGAAAACAAAATCCTCGGAACTCAAATGACCACAGCCACTATCCGCACAAAGGAAAATACACCCAGCCTATCCTGTATCTCCTCATAACACATAGGGGGTAGAGGAGATTCATCAGGATGTTGGCAAAAATCGAATTGTATAGTTCTAGTAGTCTAAGTGGGATCCGTTGGGTCCCATATTTGCACTGGAGGGCTGGTCCCCCAATCTAATTTTCTACCTCTCCACCAATTCCAATATTCGTGGCCAGTGGGGGGGGGGGGGGGAGGAGTGGGGAGTGTGGAGTGTTGTGGACTGAAGGGACCGGCTTCCAGAGGACTAATATGGATGGACATTGTGGGCCAAATAGATTCTTGGGCTGGCAGCTCAGTCACTGGGGCCTGGTGGGCTGGCAGCTCAGTCACTCAGGCCTGGTGGGCTGGCAGCTCAGTCACTCAGGCCTGATGGGTTGGCAGTTCAGTAACTCAGGGTTGGTGAACTGGCAGTTCACTCATGGCTATTCCTTGAAATACCATTTCAAGCCGAGTACAGACCAACAAATTCAAATGCAATTTCATACCATTTCAAGCAGAGTGCAGGCCATCAAATTCAAATGCAATTTCATACCATTTCAAGCACAGTGCAGGCCACCAAATCCAAATGTAATTTCATATGATTTCAAGCAGAGTGCAAGCCACCAAATTCAAATGCAATTTCATACCATTTCAAGCAGAGTGCAGGCCATCAAATACAAATGCAATTTCATACCATTTGGGTTTTATACCCCTGGCATCCCAGAAGGGGCATTACCTTCATCGCGGTGATTGACAGTCGAGAGGACCAATCAGCTGATCAAGATGCTTTAAACATTCATAACTTTTTTATTTTTCATCGATCGGAAATATCCTCGGGGCTGCCTCAGCAGAGGAGGACTGTGAGTAAGATGGCCAAAAATTATAGCGATATATGGTAGCGTTTCTTCTAAAATCAATATACAGCGCAGACAGGAAGTGGTCAAGATGAGACTTTTAGTTATATAGATAAAATTTGATTCTTGCCAACATCCTGATGAATTTCCTCTATCCCCTTTCCAATGCAATCATATTCTTCGTGAGATAAAGATAGATAAGACTGAGAGATCATACAAAAAATACATTTCTATTGGGTATATTATGTGTTAATGGGTCTATTTATTGGGTTTGTGAAGAGGGCGCATGTGCGCATGTGCGGGGCTCTTCTAGAGTGTGCGCATGTGTGGAGATTACGGGCGGGAAAGGTCTGCGGAGTCAGCCATGTTTGCCAGACGTTTCTGAGTTTATGTATTAAAGAAATAAGTTGCTTAAAGCTTAAATAAAGTTAAGTAAATTACGAGTAGTGTAAAGTTTCATTTGCCTCAACAATTTAAGCGACTTAATCTTAGAAGTCAAGCAGTCCGACATCGGGATGGTGAAACTATTGAAACCACAACGCTTGGATCTGGATCCCAACTCACCTACTCCTGCACTGGCTTCGTATACTAAATAA